>NC_041394.2:267335002-267642502 GCF_900747795.2 Erpetoichthys calabaricus
ATATTTAATATACATATATATATACATATATATATATATATATATATATATATATATATATATATATATATACACACACACACACACATACAGACATATATAAACACACACATATACATATATACATACATACATAGTGCGTTGTAACACAGGCTGTGATTGTTACATGGGAGGGAGACGACAAATCACAGCTTCCTGCTTTCTAATCGGGCCTGTGATTGGTGCTTTGACTGATGCCAAGATCCCACAGTATGTCCCCTTAGGAGAGGTGTTAGGCAAGTGTAATTGAATAGTGGTGCTGCAAGTTTAGCTTTACACCTGTTTTTAAGGCTTATTGACTGAAAGGGGCTTTCATGAAAAAAGTTAGGGCTTTGCTACAGGATACACCCTCCACAAGTTAAGGAAGTAAAAATGAAGGTATATATTTCTGTTTTATTTAAACCTTTTAAGTTTGTATGCGGGCGGCACGGTGGCACAGTGAAAGGTGCCAGTTAGGAGACCCGAGTTCGCTTCCCTGCGTGGAGTTTGAATGTTCTCCCCGTGTCTGTCTGGGTTTCCTCCGGGTACTCCGGTTTCCTCCCACAGTCCAAAGACATGCAAGTTAGGTGCATTGGCGATTCTAAATTGTCCGTGGTGTGTGGGGGTGTGTGCGCCCTGCGGTGGGCTGGCACCTTGTCCAGGGTTTGTTTCCTGCCTTGTGCCCTGTGTTGGCAGGGATTGGCTCCTGCATTTATGATATAGCGGGTTGGATAATGGATGGATGGACATTTGTATGCATAGCTCCATTTGCCCGTTTTCGTTTTTTTTCTTTCTTCAGTAATATTTCAGCAAACCCGGAGCTTGTCAGTTCAAATCCTGGTACTGACACCACTGTGTGACCCTGAGGAAGTCACTTCACCTGCCTGTGCTGCAAAAAACAAAAGTAATGTAACAAATTGTATCTCAGATGTTGCAAGTTGCTGGAATAAAGACAAAAGTCAAATAGATAAATATGTATTATACAAATAGGAACTATTCATTTATTTTCAGTTAAGTCATCTGCAGCAAACCTTTATAAATGAGGGTTTCTCCTTTTTAGATAGTACAAACTGTTTCTTCTTCATTGAGGTTTTCTCTTGGAGAGCTTTTTTCATTTCATTGAAAATTAAAGCAGCAGCTGCCAAAATATGTAGCTTTCTTATTAATTTTTCAACATTGTGTAAAGTAACTTTATAAAGTAACATAAAAGGTTTAAATACTGGTTATCCTTTTACACTAAAATATTACTAAAGGGATACAAAAAAAGTAAAATGCATATGTTGTTTTTCTTTAAGGAGATTAAATATTACTGAAGAAAGAAAAAAAAAAAAAAAAAAAAACTAAAACAGCCAAATGGGGCTATGCATACGAACTTAAAAGGTTTAAATAAAACAGAAATATATACCTTTTATTTTTACTTCCTTAACTTGTGGAGGGTGTATCCTGTAGCAAAGCCCTAACTTTTTTCGTGAAAGCCCGTTTCAGTCAATAAGTCTTAAAAACAGGTGTAAAGATATTGACAATAAGCTACGCAAACCCACCAAGACATGGAATCGTTTAAATCAAGGCGCGAGTCGAAAAACACCATCCCATACTATTAGTTAACGATTAACACATTTCTATATGTATTGTAAGCATACAATACCACTGATAATATGTTGTGCTTATTTATCTGGTGTACCAACATTTTTGCGCATTTAACGGCTGAAATCTAATGTAGTTTGTGCCCTTCAGAATGAAAACAGTTTGCATTTACCTTTTTAATAAAAGGCGAGCTTTTAAACCTGAGAAATCACCCCGTAAATGCACACGTTTAATTCTTTATCACTTCCAACAACTGAACTATCCAGAACATTTCAGGCATACATCCAGCATTCAAACTATGTATAAAAAGCACAACTGTTAAAGGAATTCAGCATTTCTTAATTGAAAATGTTCCTTTAATCCTCAACATGTCTCAATGAGTCGTTCTGGTGGTTTTACTTGACGTTTTGATCATCTGGTTAATTGTGTTTGCAGTTGAGATGTTCTTTCCTGATTTATACTTGTTTTCTCGTTAATATTTGTTTCTCTGGTGTTAGTGTTCTGATTAGAGGTTATTGGTCCTTTGATGTCTCGACGGTTTCTTCTTAGAACAGCTCCTATTACGCAATTCCGTCACATACTGGTCTATTGTTTCGCCGCTTTTCTGGAAACATGTAAAAAACTTGTGCTGCTCAAACATCACATTGCGCTTTGGGTTGTAATACGTTTTCGAATTTTTCAACTATTTTGTTCAATTTCATATTGTCTCCATCTTCTTCAAACTGAAAATTGTTATACACCTCTAGCGCCTCTTCGCCAATTACATGTAGAAGCATAGACGCTTTAATTTTTTCACTTTTCCTATCTGCTTCAATCGCAGCAAGATGCAACTCGAATATCTGTTTAAATCTTTTCCAATTTTCAGCTACATTTCCCTTTAACTGGAGATTTGGTGGGGGCTGTAATCCTTCCATATTTTTTTTTCTCTTTTGCTAGAACGTCTTAGCGCTTTCTGACCGCGTTTTCAGGTTACTCACAGACACGAGACTCGTTCAAAAGCTGAACCTCTTCTTCACATTCCTCTTCCAATACGCCACTTCTGACACCATGTAGTGATCTTGTTAGGTTCGTAGTTTAATCAATACACAGGATTGAAAGATATAACAACTTTTTAATAGACAGACTTTAGAGACTTTTACTGTACATGTTACTACTCGTTCTTTAGTTCACGCCCATTCTCCTACTTGCATCGGCATTCACAGGCATTACTAATCATTCTGTAAGTATCCCTTAATAGACCTTACTAATCAACTATCATTACAAAATCCAACGTGGTTTGTGCCCTTCAGAATGAAAACAGTTTGCATTTACTTTTTTAATAAAAGGCGAACTTTTAAGCCTGAGAAATCACCCCGTAAATGCACACGTTTAATTGCACGTGTTAATATGTATGCTTACACAGTATTAAACCCACCAAGACATGGAATCGTTTAAATCAAGGCGCTGCGCTACCTTCTTCCAGATCGGCCTCAAGGCGTTTCACGTGATTACGTAGGAGGCGTGATGACGCGATACGCGACTCTGCCCCCGTCCATTACAGTATATGGACAAAAAAGAGGTTCCAGTTATGACCGTTACGCTTTGAATATCGATACGAAACCTGCCTAACTTTTGTAAGTAAGCTGTAAGGAATGAGCCTGCCAAATTTCAGCCTTACACGGGAAGTTGGAGAATTAGTGAGTGAGTGAGTGAGTGAGTGAGTGAGTGAGTGAGTGAGTGAGTGAGTGAGGGCTTTGCCTTTTATTAGTATAGATTCATTCATTTTTTTATTATTTTTATTCACAGCTCAAAATACCTGAAATTGTGAAAATAATCCAGTAGCAGAATGTTTTAAAATATTTGTCCCCCTTTTTTCAATTTCTCTCTCTCTTTTAAAATAGATATTTGAAATATCATATTTTTTGTTCTTAACATCAGCCATATCATACATATTGCATACTAGGGATTTTTCCTGCCTTGCATCCAGACGTGCTGGGGTAGTTTCCAGGTTTCCTGTGATCCTGCTGTGTATAAACAGGTTTAGATAATGTATATATTGTTCCTAATCTTAGATGCTATCAATTTGTTCCAATCCATACTCCTATTACCTGCTCTTGCTCTGCTCATTAAGGGTTTACTGTTCTTATGCATGGGCTATTCAACCCTTCTGTCTGATTGTGACACAAAACTAAACTACATAATAGCTCTTTAACCATACCATAATTACTGAAACTAAACCTGAAACTTATAGATATAAAAACAAAATAGAAATGACTGCGAAATAAAAACTAAATTAAAACTAAAAATATATGATGAAGGAAAACTAAAACTAAACTGAATTTCCAAGTAAGGTCAGAAAAAATAGAAATAAATACAAATATAAAAAGGCTAAACTATAATCTTGCTCCAGATAATTTAAAAACCCTCGGCTGCTTCTCCTTTGTTTGGAAGGATGACATCAACAAGATATAGGACAATGTGATGCAAGTACCAATATTATTTGCCTCTTGTTGCTCTGAAAACTTGCACATCAAACTGCTCACTGGTCAGCCATTCCAATACAAACAGATAGTTGTCCAACGCTGGATGACTACAAAACACGTTAATTAGTATAACAGCTTTTTCATAACAATAAAGGTGGCTGCATACTTGTGTTTTATGGGTAATGTTTCAAAAATGTTCTCACATTTCAATACCGTTCTGATGTTTTATATAGATACATAAAGCAGCTTAGACATTTGGTTTGGCAAATGGCTTGTTTGGTACAAGTACTGAGAAGAAATGCTCATACCTCTGCCTGTTAGATGGCATATGCCTTGAATGGCATGCCTGTAGACCCCCCCCCCCCCCCCCCTTAAAAATGCCTTCAGATGATCCAAAGTAACATTTAATCTATGAAGTTCACTTGACTGCTACCTTAAAAGTCACAATTACTGGTCTGCAGGCTTAAAGACTGACTACATCCTGGAAAACGGAAAACAACATCATGGATAAGACTACTAAGATCTGGCCAGACACACTATAAATTGCAATTACAATATCTTCTGTCTGCAACATATACCTCTGAAAACAAAATTTAGTAGCAACCATGAAAATTTATAGGCTAACAAAAAGAAAGTAACATTCACAAGTCATTACTTTGGTAAGATAATAACTGTAGGTTTTTACAGTTACGGCAAAATAAAAAACTACAGTGTTAGAACTAGTACTGTGCTATATTGTAGGATTTTAATCTATCCAAAAAACTACTGTTTAGTTCTAATGTCAAGCCAGTGATAGTGCTTGCTTCCGATTGCTTCTCAAAAAAAATGTAAAATATAAATGTTTCATGATCAACTAAATTACTGCCATTGACACAGCAAAAAATGCAATACTATTACTAATCATTAGTGACAGCTACATATTTAACACTACAAAAAAATCTGTAAGGAAGGGAAAAAAAAAGTTATCTTGATAAAAATGAATTGAAATTCAAATTAAAGACATATGTGCATGCTGAACATGTGTTTGAAAGCTGGGAAAGATTTAACAAAAATACTGAATTGAAAATGAATAAAGCAAAAATAAGTGTGAATTCAGACACAACAGCAAAGTCATTGTCAAACTCAGAAGTATTGCTGGAGGACAGAACAACATTTCAACAGAATATCCAAGCATTTTTCTAACACGGCGGGTGATGAGACCAATTCAAGTTTGATATTCCCTCCAGTTAGAAGTCCTGCGATGTGCCACTGCCTTAAGGTGCCCAAGCAAGTGATCAAGATTGACCTGAATGGTTACCCAGTTAAAGTTCTACACCAACTGAAAGATTTCATCCTTCTAATGACTTCTTAGTCTGCCTCATGGTCTTATGGATTCTCTTGATGAAAATAACCCAAATGTAACGAGGAAACTAGTGTTTGCTGCCTGTTTGAAACTTGTTCAGTTGCTATGGGTGGCTGAGGACAGCGACGCTGTTACCATTTTACTCTTCAGCCGCGCTGCTGTGCAGATCTGTATCAGCATTGCAACACAAAGTGTCACCAAAGTGTGTTGTTACTACTTGGCATGGTCCACTTTTTTTCTAACTGTCTGTATTAAATAAATACTTTCAAATGAAGAAAAAAAAAAGTGTGATGAGAAGGAGACATGCATTTTTTAACATGCAAATCTTTTGCCTTAGAATGCAATAAATTCTAATCTATTAATATTATTTATTACAAATAATGATTTGTAACTTTCCTCCATTCAAATTAAATATCCACTTGTACCAAAGTGGCTACATATTAGAACATGCAAACATGTCTGCAAAGAAACACAACTGCCTTAAGGTTCTGTTAACTGCAGAAATGCACTTATGTATATTTAAATGCCTCTTCTTAAAATGATATGGCATTTCATGATTGAAAGCTGGAAAACAAATTACGCTGTACATGAAAAATAAGTAAAGCTGCTTATGCTTTTAAAGAAAAACATATTAAAAAGGAACAAATTTTTTTAATCCTTCCATTTTTCATATTATCTGTCTGTGTTAACTTTGAAGAAAAATTATACACTTAAATAAGACAGCTCCAAAAGTGTTTTTTAAAATTGGGAGTGAAAAATTTGTTTTGATAATGGTACAATAAAACATTTGCTTCTGAAGACACTAAATTACAACCCTTCTGAAGGCTTGCAGCTTCAGGTTGCCTATATACCTTATGCAATTTATGCTCTATTGATATACTGCAAATGTGTCACCAGGTGAAATATATAGACTTGTTGGATCATTTCCTCAGCTGTTGTCTGCAGTGACAAAGATGAATATGATATCATGCTCAAGGTTGTACACTGTCATCTAGATACAAAAAGACTTATTGTCCGCTTTCCTGGTAAAAAGGTACACTATAAGGCAGAATGACAAAAATTCAATTTTCTCATGTTTAAAAATCATAATGGATTTTTTAGACCAATAACAATACTGATATTTGGGCAGCAAAGATTGATGATTAACAATAAATATTGTGTGGATATTGCTGGTGTCTTTAAGTATTAGTTTTCCTACAATAAAAATAAGAAAATAAATGCTTTCACATAAAATGTTTAACATTTAACTAGGTTAAGTTACATTTACTATTAACACCCACTACAAAAATTCCATGGTCTTCACAAAACAATTTTACAACACTGAACATTGGCATGTACGGTACTTTAATTTATTAGAGCATTAGCTTATAACGTATTTTAACTTTCACTCTCTTTCTCTACCTTCCTCTTTCTGAAAGGAGGTTATACCATTTTCATATACAAATCAAAATGTTAATATTTCCAGTCCACTAATGGCAGACTGTCATGGAAGAAGCAGCACATTAGAAAGATGTTTTTTATGAATTAGGAGGTAGAAAACAGTAGAAAATATACTTTTCCATAAATAAATATGACCAAGCAGAAAAAGTCTTTTTATATACAGTACAGTACTGTGCAAAAGTTTTAGGCAAGTGTGAAAAAATGCTGTAAATAAACAATGCTTTCAGAAATATAATGATTGTTTATTGTTATCAATTTACAAAATGCAAAGTGAGCGAACAAAAGAAAAATGTAAATCAAATCAATATTTGGTGTTACTACCTTTTGCCTTCAAACTAGCATCAATTCTTATAGGTACACTTGCAAAGTCAGGGATTTTGTAGGATTATAGTCAGGTGTATGATCAACCAATTATACCAAACAGGTGCTAATGATCATCAATGTCACACGTAGGTTGAAACACGGTCATTAACTGAAACAGAAACAGCTGTGTAGGAGGCTTAAAACTGGGTGAGGAACAGCCAAACTCTGCTACCAAGGTGAGGTTGTGGAAGACAGTTTCATGTCATGGCAAGATTGAGCACAGCAACAAGACACAAGGTAGTTATACTGCATCAGCAAGGTCTCTCCCAGACAAAGATTTCAAAGCAGACTGGGGTTTCAAGATTTGCTGTTCAAGCTCTCTTGAAGAAGCACAAAGAAAAGGGCAACGTTGAGGATTGTAGACGCAGTGGTCGGCCAAGAAAACATAGTGAAAGCAGATGAAAGACACATCAAGCTTATTACCCTTCGAAATCGGAAGATGTCCAGCAGTGCCATCAACTCAGAACCAGCAGAAACCAGTGGGACCCAGGTACACCCATCTATTGTCCGGAGAAGTCTGGCCAAAAGTGGTCTTCATGGAAGAGTTGCAGCCAAAAAGCCATACCTCCGACGTGGAAACAAGGCCAAGCGACTCAAGTATGCACGAAAACATAGGAACTGGGGTGCAGAAAAATGGCAGCAGGTGCTCTGGACTGATCGAGTCAAAATTTGAAACATCTGGCTGTAGCAGAAGGCAGCTTGTTCGTCGAAGGGCTGGGGAGCGGTACAATAATGAGTGTCTGCAGGCAACAGTGAAGCATGGTGGAGGTTCCTTGAACGTTTGGGGCTGCATTTCTGCAAATGGAGTTGGAGATTTGGTCAGGATTAATGGTGTTCAAAATGCTGAGAAATACAGGCAGATACTTATCCATCATGCAATAACATCAGGGAGGCGTATGATTGGCCCCAAATTTATTCTGCAGTAGGACAACGACCCCAAACATACAGCCAAAGTCATTAAGAACTATCTTCAGCGTAAAGAAGAACAAGTCGTCCTGGAAGTGATGGTATGGCCCCCACAGAGCCCTGATCTCAACATCATCAAGTGTGTCTGGGATTACATGAAGAGACAGAAGGATGTGAGGAAGCCTACATCCACAGAAGATCTGTGGTTAGTTCTCCAAGATGTTTGGAACAACCTACCAGTCGAAAAAACTGTGTGCAAGTGTACCTAGAAGAATTGATGCTGTTTTGAAGGCAAAGGGTGGTCACACCAAATATTGATTTGATTTACATTTCTCTTTTGTCCATTCACTGCATTTTGTTGATTGATGAAAATAAATGATCAACACTTCCATTTTTGAAAGCATTCTTTGTTTACAGCATTTTTCACACCTGCCTAAAACTTTTGCACACTACTGTATATATATATATATAATATTAATGTGTGTGTGTGTGTGTGTATATATATGTATATATTTGAAGCTGGAGATCCACAAAGGGAGAAAAATGAATCACGTATCATAAAGTAGTTCTTATTCCTGAGCTTCCAACCCCTGCCAGGGGTCTTCATCAGAGGATAATGCTTAGACTTACAAGAATCAAAGGCAATCTATAACAAAAAATTACGTGGCGAGGGGGTGGGTGTTGGTGGCTAAGTCAGTGTGGTCATTGGGGGGGGGATATTGGGTGTAAAGTCTTGTTTATTATGAACATGTTCTTAAGTTTGCATATGCTGGATTTATGTCCAGGTGTCTGTTGATGGCGTTCTCATTCGATAACCAGGATTCTGCCAGCTCTCTGGCACTTTTAACTGGCCTTTGATTCTTATAAGTCTAATCATTATCCTCTGATGAAGACCCCTGGCAGGGGTTGAAAGCTCAGGAATAAAAACTACTTTATGATACGCGATTCATTTTTCTCCCTTTGTGGATCTTCAGCTGCAAATATATACATACATACATACATATACACATACACACAATTTAATATATTATATATATATATATATATATATACATACATACATATATACACACACACACACACAAACATAAACATATATATATTAATATTATACAACCCCAATTCCAATGAAGTAGGGACGCTGTGTAAAACGTAAATAAAAACAGAATACAATGATTTGCAAATCCTTTTCAACTTATATTCAATTGAATACACTACAAAGACAAGATATTGAATGTTCAAACTGATGAACTTTGTCGTTTTGCAAATCTTCACTCATTTTGAATTTGATGCCTGCAACATGTTTCAAAAAAGCTGGGACAGGGGCAGCAAAAGACTGGGAAAGTTGAGGAATGTTCAAAAAACACCTGTTTTGAACATTCCACAGGTGAACAGGTTAATTGGAAACAGGTGTTTGTCATGATTGGGTATAAAAGGAGCATCCCCAAAAGGCTCAGTCCTTCACAAGCAAGGATGGGGCGAGGTTCACCACTTTGTGAACAACTGCGTGGGCAAATAGTCCAGCAGTTTAAGAACAACGTTTCTCAACGTATAATTGCAAGGAATCTAGGGATTTCATCATCTACTGTCCATAATATCATCAAAAGATTCAGAGAATCTGGAGAAACCTCTGCACGTAAGCGGCAAGGCCGAATACCAACACTGAATGCCCGTGACCTTCGATCCCTCAGGCGGCACTGCATTAAAAATCTGACATCATTCTGTAAAGGATATTACCACATGGGCTCAGGAATACTTCAGAAAACCATTGTCAGTTAACACAGTTCATCGCTACATCTACAAGTGCAAGTTAAAACTATCATGGAAAGCGAAAGCCATATATCAACAACACCCAGAAATGCCGCCGGCTTCTCTGGGCCTGAGCTCATCTGAGATATACTGACGCAAAGTGGAAAAGTGTGCTATGGTCTGACGAGTCCATATTTCAAATTGTTTTTGGAAATCATGGACGTCGTGTCCTCTGGGCTAAACATGAAAAGGACCATCCAGATTGTTATCAGCGCAAAGTTCAAAAGCCAGCATCTGTGATGGTATGGGGGTGTGTTAGTGCCCATGGCATGGGTAACTTGCACATCTGTGAAGGCACCATTAATGCTGAAAGGTACATACAGGTTTTGGAGCAACATATGCTGCCACCCAAGCGACGTCTTTTTCAGGGACGTCCCTGCTTATTTCAGCAGGACAATGCGAAGCCACATTCTGCATTTGTTACAACAGCGTGGCTTCGTAGTAAAAGAGTGTGGGTACTAGACTGGCCTGCCTGCAGTCCAGACCCGTCTCCCATTGAAAATGTGTGGCGCATTATGAAGCGCAAAATACAACAAGAGACCCCGGACTGTTGAGCAACTGAAGTTGTACATCAAGCAAGAATGGGAAAGAATTCCACCTACACAGCTTCAACAATTAGTGTCCTCCATTCCCAAATGCTTATTGAGTGTTGTTAAAAGGAAAGGTGATGTAACACAGTGGTAAACATGCCCCTGTCCCAGCTTTTTTGGAACGTGTTGCAGGCATCAAATTCAAAATGAGTGAAGATTTGCAAAACATTCGATATATTGTCTCTGTAGTGTATTCAATTGAATATAGATTGAAAAGGATTTGCAAATCATTGTATTCTGTTTTTATTTATGTTTTACACAACGACCCAACTTCTTTGGAATTGGGGTTGTGTGTGTATATTATATAATAATATATATATATATATATATATATATATATATATATATATATATATATATATATATATATATATATATATATATATGGTGGTCCACATCTAACTATGTCAGATTTGGCTTTTTTTCTCTGTTTTTTTGTGTTGTTCCAATGTATATGAAGGAAATAAACATGTGCATACCAAAACATTTGTAATTGCAACAATTGGGAGAAATGGTGCATTTTCTGGGAAAATTCCAGGGGTGCCGATAATTTCAGCCATTATTGTGTGTGTGTGTATGATATATATTACACACACACACACACACACACACTAGAGGGCTCTGCCCCCGTTCGCTTCACTCGCCCACCCCCATGTTTGGTTTACCGGATATACAATACAATTTATTTTTTGTGTAGCCCAAAATCACACGAAGTGCCGCAATGGGCTTTAACAGGCCCTGCCTCCTGACAGCCCTCCAGCCCTCTAAGAAGACCAGAAAAAAACCCCAAAAAAAAACCCTTGTAGGGAAAAAAAATAAATAAATATAATCGAAGAAACCTTGGGAAAGGCAGTTCAAAGAGAGACCCCTTTCCAGGTAGGTTGGGCGTGCAGTGGGTGTCAAAAAGAAGGGGGTCAATACAATACAGTACAATACATAGAACAGAATAAATCCTCAATTCAGTATACAAATAAAAATTCTAGAAGTACGGAGTAGAATTTCACATTAGCTGATATCACATAATATGATTTGGATTTGTTTTAAGTCCTGGAGACCTCATTCATCAAGCTGCCTCCCCCATTTTGCCATTCCACATCTGAAATAGCGCTAATCCGATGAAAGGACCCCTCATTCCCACGTCCCCAGTCATCAGGGATGACATTACCTTAGGCAGGCAATCTACAATTTAAAGAGATTGTTATTTTCTTGGGTATTGTTACATATGCATTATTTTCACGTTTACTTTAAAAACTTCTGTAAAAACAATACTTGTCCTTTATTTCCGGCCCCGGGTGTGGTTAAATTCTTTCTTGCAGGACGTATAACGCTGCTCGTGTTGTCGGGGGGGGTATGGGTGGGTGGTTTTGGGGGACTGCTGTTGCGCTGCCCTTCGATCTTTTTAAAGCCTGTACAGCCGCTGTCCTTTTTGCTACGGCCCTGGGACAGTCTCTTGGCACCAAGTCTCATGTTTACGGTCCCTGCGAGATGCTCCGTGGAAAGCCTCTTTTGTCTCA
This sequence comes from Erpetoichthys calabaricus, assembly GCF_900747795.2. Lineage (NCBI taxonomy): Eukaryota > Metazoa > Chordata > Cladistia > Polypteriformes > Polypteridae > Erpetoichthys > Erpetoichthys calabaricus. The sequence goes on from NC_041394.2 coordinate 267,347,031, forward strand.
CAGGTCTTTTAAATGTCTTCTGAGAAGATCACGTATCGTCGCATTACAACGAACAGCCAGGTACTTAAAAAATATTTTGTTGTAATGAAAATTTGATTTGGATAAAATTGTGTATGCCTCTGTATTCAGTCTTATTTGTTATCAGTCAACAGTTGATGAAAATAATGTTTAAAAATTTAACATGCTCATATAGAGAAAAGCCAAGCAAAATGACACCTTTTATTGGCTAACTAAAAAGATTACAATATGCAAGCTTTCGAGGCAACTCAGGCCCCTTCTTCAGGCAAGATCTAATCAACATTACATCTTGCCTGAACAAGGGGCCTGAGTTGCCTCGAAAGCTTGCATATTGTAATCTTTTTAGTTAGCCAATAAAAGGTGTCATTTTGCTTGGCTTTTCTCTACATTCATAATGGCTAACACGGTACAACACCCTAGTACTACACATGCTCATATATAAATTTCAAGACTTGCAACCCTGTGAACAAATTGTTAAGCATGACAAAATCAAAACAAATGATCATATCTAAGATGAAGTATCACAGTCATGCAAATTCTGCAGTGTAACCACAAAAAAGAAGCTCAGCAAAGAGCTTCACCTACTAAAATACCAGTTATTACAACAGTTCTTTTCATAGCCATGCATGGAACAACTTCCACCATTTTCTTCAAAATGAGGGACAATCCAGCCATAGTACTTTAGTAGTAATTCATATAAAAACTTACTTGGTTTGCATCTCCTTCAATTCTAGGAGGTCTGATACTAGACAAGTGGATGGTCCTGCAATCACCAGAATTTAACTTCACTACAATAGCATCTGCATTGACAATTTGCATCACCTGAGAAGGGGGGGAAAAAAAGCAAAATTATAGACAAATCTTTCAGATACTTATAAAATTTCTCACCACTGTACTAGAAAAGCAGGTTTTGTAAAAGAATGGTTTATTGAATCAAACAAAATCTATCAAATCACACAATGGAAGCACTAGTAGTTGACTGTGGTGAGTAATGGCGACTTTGGAAATCAAGAGTTGTTAACCAATAATGGACTGCCACTCAATAACATGGAACTGCATGTACTTTTGATTGCCTTACACTATGCAGTCACCTGTGTGTATTAGACTATTCTAGAGAAGTCTATTGTTGAAAACACTTGTGGTTTATATACTGGTGCAATTCATTCATAGTTGTGCATAGGACTGTATTTATGGCACTGGGACTGAATTAAATTCTAATGGACTATGCTCCTCAAAACTGGAGTAGTCTGATACTGGCTTATATAGAGGGCTGAACAAGCAATGCTTTTTGGGAATCAGGTCACTTGACAGCAGAATGGCAATCATACCACTTTGGTTTGTGTCTGTATTTTCACATAAGAACACACCTAAAAATGGGAGCAGCCATGTTAACCTTGCCAAATACCAGAGTGACAGCCAGCATATTGTAATGAGCGCAGAAGCATTAACTATGCATGAATGAATGAAGCAGTGGATGGCCACTTTATTACACAAAATGATATACTATTAATGCTTTGTGCCTATTTGTTGCGTATTACCCGTTCTCTGTACATTTTATAAAATTAATAGCAACAAAGGGAGATTAAGCCAGTGATGAAGGCGTAAATTTACTTAACCTCAGACAGTACAATTAAACACAGAGCACTTTTATATTCAATCCAAGCAGTAATACATTTTTCTGCTAAACCTTCAGGTATAATGGAAAATATTCACAACTTACAATGTTAACATCAACAAAATAAATCTAGAAATGACCATTTTAAATTGTATGATTATTCATTCATATGATTCCAGCGCTGCCGCGAGAGGCAGCCTTTCCAGCAGCTCCATGTATGACTATTTTTCTACCCTTTTCTCTATTTTTCTCTATTTCACTGATCACTCCTACCTCTTTCTTTTATGTGAACTTGTTCCCTGGACACGTTTTACTACTTTTTTTACTACTTGGACATGGATTTTTACATGCCGAGATTTCTCTATTCAGGTAGTCAACTTCAAGCGCCGAGAACAAAGGCCTGTGCCGGTGTGGTTCCCTATTTACCCGACGAGGTAAGGTCGTATCGTGGCAGCAGAGCCGGTGCTAAGCTAAAAGCCAAGCTGCTAGCGAGAAAGTGGCGATACAAGCCTTCCATGCCTTCTGTGATCCTGGGAAATGTGAACTTACTACCAAATAAGATCAACGAACCAGCTGCGCTGGTGAAAAATGTCAGGACCTACAGAGAATGCAGTTTATTGTGTTTTGTGAAACGTGGCTAACAACTAAAATCCCAAATGCTAACGTGGAGCTACCCTGGTTTAGCACAGTTAGAGCGGACAACGCAAATACCTGCGGGAAGCGGAAAGGAGGAGGACTCGCTCTATGTGAATACAAGGTGGTGCACAACTCTGGACATGTAAACGTCAAAATCTCCACTTGCTGGAGGGACATCAAACTGTTGGCCTTAAGTCTGCATCCCTATTACTTGCCCAGAGAGTTTGGACACGTCATAGTTATTGTTTACATCCCTGCTCGGGCGGACATGGAGATAGCGAGTGACATCATCCATTCCGCTGTTGCTGAACTACAAACATAGCACCCTGAGGCGCTTGTGCTAATCGCTGGAGACTTTAACCATGTGACGCTGGACAAAACATTACCTGCCTTCTCCCAGTATGTGGATTGTAACACGCAGGGGAAACAGGACTATTGACCTACTGTATGCAAATGTTAAAGACGCATACTGCGCCAGCCTGCTGCCTGCGCTTGGGAAAGAAGTTCATAACCTGGTTCTGCTTCAGCCCCACTACAAACCAAGAGTGAGGGAGCTACCTACAAACACACACTCATTCAGGAAGTGGTCCCCCGAGGCAGAGCAGGCTCTGAGAGGCTGCTTTGGAACTTACGGACTGGGATATCCTGCAGGGATCATATAGTGAGAACATTGAAGAGGTTGTTGACTGCACTACTGACTACATCAACTTCTTTATGGACATCGTAGTTCCAGTAAGAACAGTACACTGCTATGCTAACAACAAGCCATGGATTACAAGTGACATCAAGGGCCTTTTGAACCAGAAGAAAAGGGCTTTTAAAGGCAGTTATCAGCATGAGCACAAGCGCGTGCAGAAGTTGCAGAATAACAGCATGAAGGAAGTGTGAGATGGTATGAAGATCATCACTGGCTGCAGCTCGAAGTGCGGTGCCACCATCGAGAGAGACGTGGAGAGAGCAAACCAGATGAACAACTTCTTTAACAGGTTTGACCACCCTAACCCACTCTCACCTCGGAGTACTACACCCTCCATCCACCCATCCTTCTGCTGATACCAGCATAGGAGAGTTTCCCCCCACCCACAATTACAGCAGCCCAGGTAAGCAGAGAGCTGAGAAGACTTCGTGCCAGCAAAGCAGTGGGTCCAGATGGAGTATCGCCACGACTGCTGAAGGCCTGTGCGTTGGAGCTGGGGAGTCCTCTACAGCGCATCTTCAACCTGAGCCTGGAACAGGGGAGAGTCCCGAGGCTTTGGAAAACATCTTGCATCACCCCAGTCCCAAAGGTATCACATCCTAGTGAGCTGAATTACGTCCGGCCTGTCGCTCCGATGTCACATATGATGAAGACCATGGAGCGGCTGCTGTTTCACCACCTGAGTCCACAGGTCCGCCACACCCTCGACCCTCTGCAGTTCGCATACCAGGAGAAGGTGGGAGCAGAGGATGCCATCATCTATATGCTACACTGATCCCTCTCCCACTTGGACAGAGGCAGTGGTGCTGTAAGAATTATGTTTCTGGACTTCTCTAGCGCCTTCAACACCATTCAACCTCTGCTCCTTAGGGACAAGCTGACAGAGATGGGAGTAGATTCATACCTGGTGGCATGGATCGTGGACTATCTTACAGACAGACCTCAGTATGTGCGTCTCGGGAACTGCAGGTCTGACATTGTGGTCAGCAACACAGGAGCGCCACAGGGGACTGTACTTTCTCCGGTCCTGTTCAGCCTATATACATCGGACTTCCAATACAACTCAGAGTCCTGCCATGTGCAAAAGTTCGCTGACGACACTACTATCATGGACTGCATCAGGAGTGGGCAGGATGAGGAGTATAGGAACCTAATCAAGGCCTTTGTTAAATGGTGTGACTCAAACCACCTACAACTGAACACCAGCAAAACCAAGGAGCTGGTGATGGATTTCAGGAGAACTAGGCCCATCACGGACCCTGTGCTTATCAGAGGTGACTGTGTGCAGAGGGTGCAGACCTATAAATACCTGGGAGTACAGCTGGATGATAAATTTGACTGGACTGCCAATACTGATGCTCTGTGCAAGAGAGGACAGAGCTGACTATACTCCTTAAAAGGCTGGCGTCCTTCAACATCTGCAATAAGATGCTGCAGATGTTCTATCAGACAGTTGTGGCGAGCGCCCTCTTCTACACGGTGGTGTGCTGGGGAGGCAGCATAAAGAAGAGGGACTCTTGCCTGGACAAACTGGTGAGGAAGGCAGGCTCTATTGTATGCACGGAGCTGGACAGTTTGACACCCGTGGCAGAGCGACGGGCGCTGAGCAGGCTCCTGTCAATCACACAGAATCCACTGCGTCCACTATACAGTATAATCTCCAGACAGAGGAGCATCTTCAGCAACAGACTGCTGTCACTGTCCTGCTCCACTGACAGACTGAGGAGATCGTTCCTCCCCCACACTATGTGACTCTTCAATTCCACCTGGAGGAGTAAACATTAACATTATACAAAGTCATTGTCTGTTATAACCTGCATTTTTATCACTCAAATTTAATATTGTTTTTTATCAATAGGCTGCTGCTGGAGTATGTGAATTTCCCCTTGGGATTAATAAAGTATCTATCAATAAATAATATCTATAGCCATTAAAACAATATACCCCTAAGAATGCCATTGTAAATGGGTTACTCAATTACACTTCAAAACAATGTCTAACACAAAAAAGGGGGGGACCATAATAGTAATTGAATCTATAGTGAAAAACTGCAATATTTTGTACAGTTTATAAAATATTTTAGTACAAATCTATATATAATGCAATGTCCTGTAATTACCAAAATCACAAATTCAGACACCATTATTCAGTGCATGCTTAGCACTTGTGAGTTTGAATTTCAAGCAACTGGATTCAATGCCCTGTGCTGCCACTGTGTGCACAGAGTTTACACTAGTATTCCCCTGAACACTTACACATGTTTACTCACAAATAAGTTCAGGCCATAGAAGCTGATGACTGAGGAATACATGTGTCTATAATGATGCCCTATGATGGAATATTGCTACTACTGGATATAATTCTTGTTTAATACAAAATAATTAAGTTTTCAAAAACAAATTAAAAAAAAAAAAAAAAAAGACTGATAAGATAACTGAAACAATGGGTAAAACATAGGCCACATTGTCCAATTTTAGATAAAAGTTATTTGTTACTGGAGTCAGCATGGCTAATTTTCTCCATCCTCAAAAACTATTTTACGATATTCATGCCTGAACAAAGATTTCCCTTTAATTGAAAGCACACAAGTCTGACTCTGACATCATGAATACCATGGTCTTCTGCCACTAAAAAGTGATCAACTAAATCTAACTTAAGATTAAATTGAAGCAAATCTAAATTGACCTAAACTTAGTTTCCAATGTGAGAAGGCCATCATTTATAGTCTATCTGCGTTGCACGCTATCTTCTGGGTATGCTTTTGTATTACAATCTTACAAGGTGACTTATTTGGCAACATATGCACAGCAGATGAACTGTATTAATGCTGTGAAATTTAAAGAATACACCTTTCAAAGCATAGTGTGACTAGATTTACATTAAAGGATGAGTTAAAGGATACAGTGCCTGTGTTTGCATTTTTAAAAAATCGGGAGTGGTTTCCCCTAGACTTTCTCATATACTCAGATATGGGGATGGATATTTGAGGAGTAAACAGCAAGACAATGATTGTATTTTTATATTATATACATTAAAAAACCAACAACAAATCAAATTAACAATATATTGAAAAATTACTATAAAAGTAAAGTTGAATAAATAAGACTCTGCAGCTACATGAATAAAAGGTAAAGTACCACTCCCGATGAACAGAAAAAGGCCAAAAGTTGAAAGAAATCTACATTTTGTACCTAATACTTGTATGCAAAATTTGGTTCACCTAAGTGGAAGCATACTCAAGTTATTGTGTTTACATACATACATACATACATACATACATACATACAATTCCAAAAATGGTATTTTTGGACTCTGGGAGGTCTAAAATGTTGAGATTAATCAAAACCTCAAAATAGAATTTTTGAAGGATTCCAATACTTTCTCTATACTTCATATACGAGAAAATAAAAAGGGGTCCAAAGGTCTCTAGATTCCACCTAAAGCAAAACCTTAAAATTTCCTGAATATTTGCAACAAGTTTCAGTTTCAAAAAACATGCCTTGTGTTTTTGAGGTAGGTTTATCCATCCATCCATCCATCCATTGTCTCCCACTTATCCGAGGTCAGGTCGCGGGGGCAGCAGCTTGAGCAGAGATGCCCAGACTTCCCTCTCCCCGGCCACTTCTTCTAGCTCTTCCAGGAGAATCCCAAGGCGTTCCCAGGCCAGTCGAGAGACATAGCCCCTCCAGCGTGTCCTGGGTCTTCCCCGGGGCCTCCTCCCGGTTAGACGTGCCCGGAACACCTCACCAGGGAGGCGTCCAGGAGGCATCCTGATCAGATGCCCGAGCCACCTCATCTGACTCCTCTCGATGCGGAGGAGCAGCGGCTCTACTCTGAGCCCCTCCCGGATGACTGAGCTTCTCACCCTATCTTTAAGGGAAAGCCCAGACACCCTGCGGAGAAAACTCATTTCAGCCGCTTGTATTCGCGATCTCGTTCTTTCGGTCACTACCCATAGTTCATGACCATAGGTGAGGGTAGGAACATAGATCGACTGGTAAATTGAGAGCTTCGCCTTGCGGCTCAGCTCCTTTTTCACCACGACAGACCGATGCAGCGCCCGCATTACTGCGGATGCCGCACCAATCCGCCTGTCGATCTCACGCTCCATTCTTCCCTCACTCGTGAACAAGACCCCGAGATACTTGAACTCCCCCACTTGGGGCAGGATCTCGCTACCAACCCTGAGAGGGCACTCCACCCTTTTCCGGCTGAGGACCATGGTCTCGGATTTGGAAGTGCTGATTCTCATCCCAGCCGCTTCACACTCGGCTGCGAACCGATCCAGAGAGAGCTGAAGATCACAGCCTGATGAAGCAAACAGGACAACATCATCTGCAAAAAGCAGTGACCCAATCCTGAGCCCACCAAACCGGACCCCCTCAACGCCCTGGCTGCGCCTAGAAATTCTGTCCACAAAAGTTATGAACAGAATCGGTGACAAAGGGCAGCCCTGGCGGAGTCCAACTCTCACTGGAAACGGGTTCGACTTACTGCCGGCAATGCAGACCAAGCTCTGATACCGATCGTACAGGGACCGAACAACCCTTATCAGGGGGGCCGGTACCCCATACTCTCGGAGTACCCTCCACAGGATTCCCCGAGGGACACGGTCGAATGCCTTTTCCAAGTCCACAAAACACATGTAGACTGGTTGGGCAAACTCCCATGCACCCTCCAGGACCCTGCTAAAGGTATTGAGCTGGTCCACTGTTCCGCGACCAGGACGAAAACCACACTGTTCCTCCTGAATCCGAGGCTCGACTATCCGACGGACCCTCCTCTCCAGAACCCCCGAATAGACTTTTCCAGGGAGGCTGAGGAGTGTGATCCCTCTGTAGTTGGAACACACCCTCCGATCCCCCTTCTTAAAGAGGGGGACCACCACCCTGGTCTGCCAATCCAGAGGCACTGTCCCTGATGTCCATGCGATGTTGCAGAGGCGTGTCAACCAAGACAGTCCTACAACATCCAGAGCCTTGAGGAACTCCGGGCGTATCTCATCCACCCCTGGGGCCCTGCCACCAAGGAGTTTTTTGACCACCTCGGTGACCTCAGTCCCAGAGATGGGGGAGCCCACCTCTGAGTCCCCAGGCTCTGCTTCCTCATTGGAAGGCATGTTAATGGCATTGAGGAGGTCTTCGAAGAACACCCCCCACCGACCCACAACGTCCCGAGTCGAGGTCAGCAGCGCACCATCCCCACCATATACAGTGTTGACACTGCACTGCTTCCCCTTCCTGAGACGCCGGATGGTGGACCAGAATCTCCTTGAAGCCGTCCGAAAGTCGTTCTCCATGGCCTCCCCAAACTCCTCCCACGCCCGAGTTTTTGCCTCAGCAACCACCAAAGTCGCATTCCGCTTGGCCTGCCGGTACCTATCAGCTGCCTCCAGGGTCCCACAGGACAAAAGGGTCCTGTAGGACTCCTTCAGCTTGACGGCATCCTTCACCGCCGGTGTCCACCAACGGGTTCGGGGATTGCCACCACGACAGGCACCGACCACCTTACGGCCACAGCTCCGGTCAGCTGCCTCAACAACAGAGGCACTGAACATGGCCCATTCGGACTCAAGCTACTTCTGACAGGGGGCTCTGCCAGACATTCCCAGCAGACCCTCACAACACGTTTGGGCCTACTACGCCTGACCGGCATTAACCCCCACCATCGAAGCCAACTCACCACCAGGTGGTGATCAGTTGACAGCTCCGCCCCTCTCTTCACCCGAGTGTCCAAGACATGTGGCCGCAAGTCCGACGACACGACCACAAAGTCGATCATCGAACTGAGGCCTAGGGTGTCCTGTTGCCAAGTGCACATATGAACACCCCTATGCTTGAACATGGTGTTCGTTATGGACAATCCGTGACGAGCACAGAAGTCCAATAACAAAACACCGCTCGGGTTCAGATCGGGGGGGCCATTCCTCCCGATCACGCCCTTCCAGGTCTCACTGTCATTGCCCACGTGAGCATTGAAGTCTCCCAGCAGAACGAGGGAGTCCCCAGAAGGTATGCCCTCTAGCACCCCCTCCAGGGACTCCAAAAAAGGTGGGTACTCCGAACTGCTGTTCGGTGCATACGCACAAACAACAGTTAGGACCCGTCCCCCCACCCGAAGGGAGGCTACCCTCTCGTCCACCGGGGTAAACCCCAATGTACAGGCTCCAAGTCGAGGAGCAATAAGTATACCCACACCCGCTCGGCGCCTCTCACCGGGGGCAACTCTTTAGCAACCCTCATTTGTAAATTCATTTTTTTCATAAGTACAGTGATCCCTCGCTATATCGCGCTTCGCCTTTCGCGGCTTCACTCTATCGCTGATTTTATATGTAAGCATATTTAAATATATATCGCAGATTTTTTGCTGGTTTGCGGATTTCTGAGGACAATGGGTCTTTTAATTTCTGGTACATGCTTCCTCAGTTGGTTTGCCCAGTTGATTTCATACAAGGGACGCTATTGGCAGATGGCTGAGAAGCTACCCAACTTACTTTCTCTCTGTCTCTCTCTTGCGCTGACTTTCTCTGATCCTGACGTAGGGGGTGTGAGCAGGGGGGGCTGTTCGCACACCTAGACGATACGGACGCTCATCTAAAAATGCTGAAAGATTATCTTCACGTTGCTACCTTCTGTGTGCAGCTGCTTCGTGAAGTGACATGCTGCACGGTGCTTTGCATACTTAAAAGCTCAAAGGGCACGTATTGATTTTTGACTTTGTTTTTCTCTGTCTCTGTCTCTGTCTCTCTCTCTCTCTCTCTCTCTCCCTGCTCCTGACGGAGGGGGTGTGAGCTGCCGCCTTCAACAGCTTTGTACCGGCGGTGCTTCGCATACTTAAAAGCCAAACAGCCCTATTGATTTGTTTGCTTTCCTCTCTGTTTCCTTTGAAGAGGAAGATATGTTTGCATTCTTTTAATTGTGAGACGGAACTGTCATCTCTGTCTTGTCATGGAGCACAGTTTAAACTTTTGAAAAAGAGACAAATGTTTGTTTGCAGTGTTTGAATAACGTTCCTGTCTCTCTACAACCTCCTGTGTTTCTGCGCAAATCTGTGACCCAAGCATGACAATATAAAAATAACCATATAAACATATGGTTTCTACTTCGCGGATTTTATTTCGCGGGTGGCTCTGGAACGCAACCCCCGCGATGGAGGAGGGATTACTGTATTCTATATAAAAAAAAAAAAAAAAAAAACAACAACAACACCACACATTATGCTGCGTACAGGAGAAAGCAATTTCTGCCCGTGATAAAGAACACAACATTAGCTTTCAGAAGTTTGCTCCAAGTATATTACATATCATTAGGATATTGGAAATCTGGTTTTCATTTATAGTTAGAAACAGATTATTATCCATTTAAATTACACTGTCAACTGAAAAGTATGACAGACTACGTTTTTATAGTGATTGCAAAAATAAATGTATACATCATTAGAAACCTAGTAATATTTACTTCTAGAGGCAGTTCGAATCAAAATATTCTTCCCTAATGTGTTGTAAATAATAAACTTTTATTTTGGGCAGAATATAGGATAAAAAGGCAAAATTTGAAATGTATCTTGTCACTGTTGGTAGTGGAAAATGATCCATGCATTCACACAGTGTTTAACGTGGGTGGGTTCTAAAAGATAGTTATATCAAACTGGACTCAAAAAATAAAAAAAAATGTATTTTCCACTCCCAACAAATACTTTAAGTATTCTTTATAGATCTGAATGTGCTGAATCCCAAACTAGCAACATAATTATCACATCCAGTTTTTGAGAAATTAAGATTAAAAAAAAATAATTTTTTAAATTAATTACTCAAGACTTCAAAAAATTGTAAATTGCACTACTGTTTTAATTATAACTTTTTTACATTAAGTAGATACGTGGTAGTTTTTTTCCTATTACAAATTCTCTGAAGGTGTTTGGATTCACTCCACTTTCCAACATCTCTTCATCTGAGAAATGTCTTGGTGGAATCTTTCCTCATGTTCACCAGAGACTTCTACAATGTTCTTGGTTAACAAATCCAAAATGAGAGTGCAGGAAATGGATTTTTAAAGACATGCTGCACACTCAAGTGATAGGAAAACAGAAGCTCCTTAAATTTAAGTAGTCTTCAGTTTTCCACCTTTGTATTCCAAAGACAAGTGTGGCACAATTTTTATTCTTCAATAATGTAAGGGTGTGTATTCTTTTACATTTTTGTTAACCGTTACCTGGCTAAGAAATTGGATGGATCAACTTAACATTTCATATTTCAGTAAAAAACATTCAAACAACAACTCTCTTTTCTTGGCAATAAAAACGTTCCTTTCTAACCTTCTACATATAAACTCAAGGCTATTTTATACGTAGGGACATGGGTGAGGAAAAATTTAATAGGAGAAAAAAATTGAAAATTTTTTAAATGGGAGAAAAAATTTAAGAAGAGAAAAAACTTTTTGATGGGAGAATTTTTTTTGAGAGACTTTTTCTCTCTACTCTCGGTCTATTATTGGGGGCAGTAAGTTGGAAGATATTATGAGAAGATACAGTACACAAGCAACCCAAAGGAGAAGTTGAACAAAATGCAGCACATGAATGCACTCAGTATATCCTGTGGAAAATGATTTAAGAGGGTGTCATTAAGGCTGACACCCATTTTCTTCACAATCATTCCATCAATCAACTGCAGCACAAAGCGGAGCTGGATGTTGGTGACTCGCAATAGAGTCTCAGTCATTCTCACAGTAAATACAGTACTCAGTTAACTTGATGCTATGCTTACATGCTTCTGGTTCAGTCTACTTATTATTTGGGTGTGCCATCTGCCTTGAGAATGATTGGGCTTGTAATAATAAGTCCTTACAAAAGCTCCGGACTGCCGGAAAATCTACTTGGACAATGACCATGAACACGATTGGGTATCACCATTACTGTTACAGCGGAAATGGGTGTCTGAAATAGGGCTGAGTTTTGGTGACTCGCAATTACAGTTCCAGCTATTCTCACAGTAGATAGCACAATAAAATAACAAGTACATCAAAATTCCACACCTAAACACTGCATCAAGTTAACTAAAACAGTCCTACACATCTACTATGAGAATGAGTTAAATTGCGCTACTAACGCTGAAACCCGATGGTCTTCACATTTCATTTCAAGTATGCCTTCTGCTGGCCAGGTTCCAAGGGGTCATTTGGCCAGGCTAAGCCCCCTTAAATATCAAAACATGACCTGCCAATGTGAGAACTTGATGACACTCACAGGTTGAATCTTCCTCTGAGCACATTTTGGACAATTAGTCCAGACCTATGTGACTGATGAAAAAGTTAAATTATGGCATTCTTGGCACATACAAAAATGAAATTTGCTTTGTGAATGGCCAACATCCATTCATTCCCTTTCTGTAATACAAAGATTTCTCTTCAATTTTTCCATTAGATTATAACAAGGTACATTCCTTGGAATTTACTGATAAATTCTTGAGCTGTTTTCTGCATCTTTATTCAGACTAACCAGTATTACCACATGTATAGATATAGAGGGAAGATATGGAAAGATGGGTAACTTGCAGACTAACCAGTATTACCACACAGATATAGAGGGAAGATGTGGAAAGATGGGTAACTTGCTTTTGATTAAGTTTTTAATTTGTAAACACAAGAAAAAGTATGTTAGTAAAATATTCCATTTGGAGCACAATAGTAGAAAAGATGCAAACACATTATCAATACTGGCATCTCTAAATGTCATGATAGTCACTTCAGCAAATACTGCCTGATTTAAAAATACATAAGGTCAGTCATTTTCTTGCATAAGAGCAGTAGATAAGAGTTTATATGCCTTAAATGGTGGCCTACATTGGTTCCATATTTTAATGAATAATGAAACAGTATACTGTTAGTATGGTAAATTAACAGCATTAAGTGTTAGATGAAGCACAGAGTAAAGCATAAAGAAAGGATTTTAAAGTGTATTTCCTTTCCACAACAAGCTAGGCCAGGCTAGGCAATGTGTAGAATTTTCAGGGCAATCAATCATCCTCTTAAACATCACCAAGGAGTGGAGCTTCACCATTTTAACAGATGAAGCCAACATTACTGTTGCAATTCCTGTAATTTTCCATTTAACCACAGGGTGTCCTCATTGATAATAATTACACACCATATAGAAAAGCAACATGGACAAACTGGTAGCTAAGGAAAAACTGTGCCTTGGCAATTTGTCAATAATTTGGCTTCAAAGCAAATATGTGTTAACAGTAAATGAAAAGCTATTTGTGATGATGCAGGCTCTGCTCCACGCTGCTTCTTGCCTCCTTCTTCCATGCAACCTGTCTCTTTCTCTCTTTCCTTTTCTCATTTTTTCATCCTCCTCTGCTAGCCACATCACACTTCTATATATTACGGGGACGTGGATCTGCTGTGGCAATCAGCAGGTCCCGGGAACAATTACGGTTGCGGACGACTCCTCACCTGCGCACTTAAGTGAGAACCGCTCGGCCACACACCACCATGCCCCCTCGCTAAGCCGCAAGTGCGGCGATTATTTAAAAAAAAACTGGCCTTTTGACATGAGCTGTGGACCCACTATATCACCAGCACATTCACTCCGTGCAATTCAAGCAAACTTAACAAGTTTGACATCAAATTGTGACTAGCTGCTGATGTTACAAACACATATAAATTAAACAGTAATTGATAACAAGGGGATTACAGAATGTAACTAAGATGTTGCAAATCCTTGAGCCTTTCACATTAATGAAAGAAATATCACTGCAGACAACATCTTTCACATGGCTTATTTGCTGGGGACAATAATTTGCCAAAAAGACGAGCCTGCCTGACTCAGGACAGTGAACAAAATGTGTTACAGGATTTAAGTTCTCCCCATGATAGGCAACACTAGAGATGATCATGGCAGCAGCAACTGAGAAAGTGCACACATACTCATATTGCAGGGTGGGAAAATGTATACACAACAACAATACCTATGGAAAGGGCTACTTTCCACAGTAAATAAGCCACTCACCAAAAAGACAAGCCTGCTCCATATCAAACTAAACAAAATGAGAAAGGAGACGCCATGCCACATTAGGTAACACAAGAAATGGTTAAAGGGGCAGAAACAGATAAATTATAGATAAAGTACAGAGGAAGTGCCAGGAGAGAAGATTTACAAGCAACAAAAGAAATGGAATGAAATGCCACCATTTTCTGCGATGGAACTGCTCACAGGCTGAAGGTTTCTTATGGACTGTTGATGTGAACAGTTTTATAATCAATCCATCATGCCATTTGCATACTTATTCCTTGAAATACTGTATGCCAAGTATAAGTGTCATTTTAGTACACTACAGTAATCCCTCGCTATATCGCGCTTCCCCTTTCGCGGCTTCACTCCATTGCGGATTTTATATGTAAGCATATTTAAATATATATCGCGGATTTTTTGCTGGTTCGCGGATTTCTGCGGACAATGGGTCTTTTAATTTCTGGTTCATGCTTCCTCAGTTGGTTTGCCCAGTTGATTTCATACAAGGGACACTATTGGCAGATGGCTGAGAAGCTACCCAACTTACTTTTCTTTCTCTCTCTCTTGCGCTGACTTTCTCTGATCCTGACGTAGGGGGATTGAGCAGGGGGGCTGTTCGCACACCTAGACGATATGGACGCTCGTCTAAAAATGCTGAAAGATTATCTTCACGTTGCTACCTTCTGTGCAGCTGCTTCCTGAAGCGACATGCTGCAGGGTGCTTCGCATACTTAAAAGCACGAAGGGCACATATTGATTTTTCGATTGTTTGTTTTTCTCTGTCTCTCTCTCTCTGCTCCTGACGGAGGGGGTGTGAGCTGCCGCCTTCAACAGCTTTGTGCCGCGGGGCTTCGCATACTTAAAAGCCAAACAGCCCTATTGATTTGTTTGCTTTTCTCTATCTCTCTGACAGTCTCTGCTCCTGACGCGCACTCCTTTGAAGAGGAAGATATGTTTGCATTCTTTTAATTGTGAGACGGAACTGTCATCTCTGTCTTGTCATGGAGCACAGTTTAAACTTTTGAAAAAGAGACAAATGTTTGTTTGCAGTGTTTGAATAACGTTCCTGTCTCTCTACAACCTCCTGTGTTTCTGCGCAAATCTGTGACCCAAGCATGACAATATAAAAATAACCATATAAACATATGGTTTCTACTTCGCGAATTTTCTTATTTCGCGGGTGGCTCTGGAACGCAACCCCCGCGATGGAGGAGGGATTACTGTATACAATAGGCCACCTGAAGGTTTTTTGTGACATTGCTTTTTTAACTCTTTTAGGGCGGATGTCGACTTTTGTCGACAGGAGGGGTTGAAGGCGAATGTCGACAAAAGTAGACATCCAGGGATAGGGGGCGACAATCAGCTGTTAATGGCGACAAATCTCACTGTCACGTCACAGGCATTCCCTCTGTGCTTGGAGGAATGCTAGACTCGTTGACTCGGCAACTAAACCTTGCGTGTGCGTGAGTTGCGAAATGTAAACAATGGCAAGATGGCATCGACATGTGAAAAGGGAGCGAAGCAAGTGCAGAAAAGAAAACACTCGGCAGACGATGTTTTGCACATTATCGCGGAGTCGGACTCTTGATTTTTCAGAATCGGATTTTATTGGCAGTGATCAGGAGATCGAGCAAGAGAGTTAGAAGCAGGCATCAGCTGATCAGACACCAGCCGATGCCGCGCCAGCGGATCTGCTGCCAGTTGAGTGCCTTCGCGCAGCCAATGCATCTACGGCAAGGATCGCATGGGATAAATACACAGACAGTGATACGTTGAGAGCCGATCTGGCTACCGGAGTTTACAAGACGGCATGGCTTGCTGTTGGACACGACAGATCACCAGCTGCTGTACTTCAGGCTGCTCTCTCCTGATGCTGCTTTTCAGCTACTGTCAGACGAGACAAACAGGTAGACAGAGATTTTTTTTTGAATCGCGGGCTGCGTTTGCATCGCATTCTCGTTTTTCAAAGTGGAAACCCACAACGAAAGACGAGATGAAGCGCACTGTGGCATTACAAATAGAGTTGGGACAGAACTGGTGATATAACTTCAGGGAGCATTGGTCCAAACGTGTTTTGTCCCCTGGTGGCTTAGGTACGTGCTGCTGCAAAGTTTTATTCACTTCTGTAATAAACAAAAGCAAATCCCATGGGGTGAGCCAGGCTATAATGCCATACATAAAGTTCATAAAGTTTCAGAAGATGAAAAGAGGCGACAATACGGTTTTCATGCAGGCAGAAAACTTGGTGGCAGTGGCATGGCACGATGGCAAATGGGTGACTTGTCTCTCTACAGTACACACTAACAATATATGTGAGAAAGTGCAGCAACAGACAATTGAAAAATAGGCACCAAAGCAACACATATTGTAAGGAGTGCAATGTGGCAATGACTGAAATTGGCTGCTTTGAGAGAGATCAGACTTTGCTGTGTAAAATGTATGTGATATGTATGTGAAATCATAAGAGTATGCAGGCTCATACAACATGCAAGACAGTAACATTTGTCAAAAGTAAATATTTTTTGTTGATTTGATATGTTAAACAATTGCTTTGTGTTCTTTTTTAAAAAATGTTAGTTTTTGGAAAAATATTCAGCCCTGGGAGAAAAGAAACAAAAAAAAAAAATTAGCCCTAAAAGAGTTAATTTGTTTAATGGTTAATATAACCATAATATGCAGTAAATGATATAAAAGTACTGAACAATTCTCATTTTAATAATATTAATAACTAATATTATGAAGACATTGCTAGTTAGTACGACTTTAGATCAACATAACTATATTTATTATATACCATGGTATGATAATCCCTGCCAAAGCTCATAACATCACCCAAAGCCAAGAAAATCTTAATTTTAAATCTACCCCAATGTGAAATTCAGGCATTCGGGTGCCAACAAGCTTTTTAGTAAACATTCAGCACTTTTGATTTACTTAGCCATTATATCAAGGATATAGCTTAAGTAAGCCATGCATTTATATTAGCACCGGGCAAGTAGTACACTGAATTAATTTATTAAGTTTTTAAGCACAACTCGGTGAGGCTTAACCACAAACCAGCAGCACACACCTGAAAGTGTGCAATCATTCTGGCTTTAGTTGATTATGGAGAAACAATGTAATTAACTATAGTGTCAGCTGTGGTTAGTTCTAAGGAGAGACAAGGAGATGACAGAGAAAGAAAGATAAGAACAAGAGAACAAGCAATCACTCTGTAGACATCTGGTTTGACAAGTATGCCAGGAGAAAAGGATAGACAGCATCAGCTATGTTGAGTTTTGTAAAGGGAGCAGGACCGATGGCTGGGGCAGATGTGAAGGTTACAGAGGAGGATGGAGAGAGGCCATGGGAATATATGGTTAGGCAAAGGCACAACATAGTGAAATTTGCATGGAGGACAAGGTTTCCCTGGGGAGCTGCTGTGACCAGTTGAAGTGGCAGCTCAAGTCTGCGAGACCCAGTACAGGTGGCTGACCGGCAGCGGGCTATGCGAGGTGGATTTGCGTTGATGAAGTATTAAGTTGAATTTATATGCAAGTCGGAAAAGGTACATTATTTTAATAAATGCTATTGTTGACGGACTGTAACCAAGTGCTCTGCCAATGAATGATGGAGTTTCACCTCTCTCTGACCTTTTTATTATTTCTACTTTACTTTCAATGGTGATGGTTTTTCTCTTCTTTACCGTATCACCAGCACTTGCATCAGATTTGTGTTTCAGAGACATTCTTGAAGGGTGAAGACAAAAGGTTAGGATGAGCTCTTCTGCACAGCACTGTATATGCTATCACAGCAGGAAAGCACCCGTCGTCAACACGTCTGATGTACTGACAAGAGACAACTTCCTGCTATGTGCGTAACAAGTACAAGAAGGCTTGCTACTGAGAATGAATGGGGGCGGCGAGGGACAATTCACCATTCATCCACCACACAATCACCTCCACTACAGTATGCTGCCTGCAGCGTTCACCCACCGAGAACGAACACGGTGCGGCCAAAGGCAGGTAGTGAATCGCCCACCACTGCCCCCATTCAACAGGCAGCCACCGGAGCCACACTACAATGCTGCCCCCCGCCGCCCTGTTCACTCTCAATGGCATCCGTTCAGCCACAATCGGGTTACCACTTGCAGCATTACCAGCCGCCCACTGAGAACAAATGGGGCAGCCAAGTGTGGTGGGCGGGCAGAGAACCGTCCCCCTCCGCTCCATCCAGCCTGCGTCCAGTCAGTAGCAGTAGCTGTGGCGGCCGCGTAGTGGGCAGGCAGTGAACCGCCCCATCAAGCCTCCGTCCTACACATGAGAGATAGCTGTGGCCCCAGTGACTATGGACCACGGGTCACTGCTTGCCGCCGGGAGCCACACGAGGGACACTACACTGCACGAGCAGTGAAATCGCACCCCTCCAGCCTCTGTCTAGCCACCGCTTGCAGCGTCCCCAGGCCGAAGATGATGGAGCGGCAGTTACTGAGGCGCATGTGTCACATCTGCGGCCCTGTTCGTAAGTCGTAGGTCAGATGTCCGTAACCTGGGGACTACCTGTATGTTTTAAAATATTTGTTTACATAATTGGATTTATTTATCAAGGCTCCACAAGATGCTGTTTAAAGGGCATAATTTGTTTTTAAAGAAGGATTATGTAATTATTTGCATTTTTAATAAATCGCATTTGCACTTTTGTAATAAAAGTCTTGCCTGTCTTCTCCCTCATATTGGTCCATCACAGTACATGAACGCTGATGTCCCAAAAGAAGTCAGTGTGCACAGCTGTAAAGCATGGGACATCACACAAATGTGTAAACTTTCCAAAAAATTTCAGGATTATCATGGCTCCTAAAAAGAAAGCCCAAGCAAGTGCTTGGCTGTAAGCAATAGACAATAGCCTGTGAAATTATGCTATGTACAATAGCTATACATACAGTATAAGCTATACAAATAAGCTTACATACTTAAAAACTGCCAAAGATCACAATGATCAGGCTATGTTTGTTTATTAGCATAATAATTATACTATATCCTATTTAACTGTAAACATGGGGGAATTAATTCACAAATTATAATTTGTACACAATGAGGTCAGTCTGATCTGCAAGTTCCAATGGAGCAGTTACCACGGCCAGCATCCTTAGTCAGTACCTTAACATCCATACTTTGACGACGTTAATACAGATGATTCAATAGATGACTTTTGTCTAAACATTATTAACTGAAAATGCTAAACATTAAAGTCTCTCTTTGCTGCTTTACTAAAACAAAGCTGTGCTAAGACAATAGTGTCAATTGATGAGTAATATACACTTGTACTGCCAATGTCAATCATTGCAACTAGATAAGGACAAAACAAAAATTATTACTACTGTCTTTACTCCAAAATGCAGAGGATTTCAATTTGCACATATCGTTATAAAACCTAATGACACCAGCTCGGACCCTTGGTTGGCTGCCTTTTATGACATTATCCGAGTACTTCAAAACCTGTAGAACTCCCTGTTCAAGGGGGGTAGTGCTTCAAGTTCAAGTTGGGGAGCATGCACTGGTACAGTGCGTTGCCATACCCACCACACGACGAAACAGCTCGGGATCCCGGTTGCCAAACCCCCAGGGCAGACAAGCGGTCCGGTCCCACCATCCAGAAATTACCTTCTATCTGCCGCAGCCAGGTGTTACGTGGGCAACCCCTTGGCCTGGTCCAACCACTCGGGTCCCCAACAATGACGATCCTGCAAGCTCGATCATGGAATCGTACCACATGGCCTATTCCCTCACATGCTCCCTCACAATGTAGGTAATGTGCCTCGTTCGGGACTCCATGAGCAACAGATCATTTCACACAAAGTCAAACCAGCAATACTAAAGGAGTTCAGTCTTCATCTCAGGTCACTAGATAGCGTCCACATCTTACAACCATATAGCAAGTCAAGAAGTACCAGGACTCTAAAGACTTGGACGTTTGTCCTTTTCAAAAGATATCAGGAGCGCCACATATCCCTTCCCAGAACCCTCATGACCCCATGCTCTCCCAATCACTGTCCTGCTCCACTGACAGACTGAGGAGATTGTTCCTCCTCCACACTATGTGACTCTTCAATTCCACTGGGGGGGGGGGGGGGGGTTAAACGGTAAAATAATTCAATGTTATTGACCATTATACCTGCCTCGCACTCTCCACCTTGCACTTTTTAACTTGCACTGTGTTTTTATCACTCTAATATTGTTTTTATCAGTATGCTGCTGCTGGAGTATGTGAATTTCCCCTTGGGGATTAATAAAGTATCTATCTATCTATCTACTGACTTCATAGGAAGAGTCACCAGAGACATGAATGTCACTGCCAAGATACAGTAAGTAAACCTCTTGACATACAAGCATTGAACAGAGAAAGAGCAAGAACACTCCCCTGATGAACCCCACAATCAACTGGAAAAAACACAGAGGTTCTGCCTCCACTCTGCACAGCACTCCGGTCATAATATCCAGCAACCTTGAAGGGATCCCGTGAACCCTCAGGTTGTCCCACAGGTCCGCTTGATCAACTGAGTCAAACGCTTTATGAAAATCGACAGAGGCTGTAAAGAAACACTGCTGATATTCACATTTGCGCTCCATGAGAACCCTCAGTGCCAGGATGCGGTCGATGGTAGACTTGTTAGGCGTAAAACCAGACTGCTACGGTTTCTGGTAAAGTGATTAAGTGATCATGCATCCTATTGGGGATGACCCTAGCAAGGACCTAACCCAACACCGAGAACAGTGTCATCCCCCTGTAGTTGCCACAATTCAAGAGATCACCACCTGTGCAATCTCTGAGATTGGGTGGTTCACAGCTAATTGGAGGATCAGCCTCAAGAACCGTGGATCCAGATATCCAACGTCCTAGCTGGAGGATCAGCTTTGAACAGCTGCTCAAAGTAGCCAGCCCAGCAGGTCACAACCGCAGTGTTATCTATAAGGACCATTCCATCAGCCACCCTGACTGCTACTCTACATATTCAAATGTGCGTAATGCTTCTATTCCTCTGTCAGCAGGATGATGGTCGCTAGACCACAGATAGAGGAATCTGTGAGCAAGTGACACACTAACAAACGCCTCTTTACCTGCCCTCAGAGCCATTCTTCTCAGTTCCCGGTACAGACCAGAGTTGCCATCGAGCCATGCACTGCGACTCCTCTCGATGATATCCAGGGTGCCCTGCAAGATGAAACACAGGGAACACCAACACAACCCTCAGCAACCTTCAGGGTCTTGTCACGGAAGGTCTCCCACATCAAATTAGGATCAGCAGTCGCACCCAAATCCGCAAGTTCCTCACTTAAACTGCATAGAAACTCATTAGAAACAGCCTGATCTTGGAGTCTGGCCAAGTCCAGGCTCATTTTCCTAGTAGGTGGTAACCTACTGGACCTAAGCTGGATCTTCAGAGTAGCAACAAGTAGTGAGTGGTCAGAATTCACAAACTGGGCACTTCTGTAGACCCTGCAGTTTTGCAAGAGCCTCCAGGGTCTGCCCACAAGGATGTGATTGATCTCCTTCACCGCACCAACAGTATTGGAGTACCAAGTCCAACGATGCGGCTCAGGCCGCTGGAACCAGGATCCACCAATTCAGAGCCCGTGACCTTTTCAAAATGTCAAGGAAAATGGAGCCACTTTCACCACGATCACCAGACCCACAGGGATTGAGACAATCCTCATAGCCAGTCCTGTCAATGCAAGTGGTAGCACTGAAGTCACCCATGACCATAGGAGAGTCACCTCGTGGCCACCCATCAACCACTGAGTGAAGTTAAGAATAAAATGTCTCCCTCACCGAGACATCACTCGCCGTGGTGGGAGAATACACCGAGACAACAGACAAGGCACCCAGGGAGTGCTATAATCATAGTCTCATAATATGCTCTTTGAAAGGAGTGACATCGGACACCATCGGAAGAAGCCATTCCGCTACAACAACAGCTACTCCAAGTATGACAGCTATCAGAGCAATCAGACCAATAAAAGGTGTATCCACCTACAGAAATCTGGCCAGTCCCAGGTTTGTGCACCTCAGAGTGCCGCCGCTGAAATGCTGAGTTTATGCAGCTCCTCCAACACCACAGGAAGATGATCATCATGCCGGATAGACAAGACGTTCCACACACCTACCCGGATGGGCCACCTCAAATTGGGACCCAAGTGCAGGCAACACCTCAGCACCACACCAGTCCTGATTTCCAACAGACCCTGACCCTACTGGCTCTCCAACGGTTTCGACTATTCCAGGGATGGGGCTCCCAATGGCTTTCCCCCATCCCCTTCATGATGCAAGCAGCCTTTTTTTTTTTTTTTTTATGGTGGCTGGAGTGCCAATCCTGCCACCAGCCCTCATGATTTCCCTGTAAGTTGGAGGGCCACTTGCAGGGACAGATGCAGTTTAACGTCATACAGTGTTTCACATCAGATAAATTGCAACTCAATTTAATATACTGATATAATTTAAATGCACATTTAAGACTGCACTCTAAAGCAGAACACTTGGTTTGATTACTTAGGAAAATTATTCTATGCATAGCCCTTCACCGTATTTATTGCAAAAGGTCAAAAGACTTACTAAAGTCCAACAGCACCACCTACTGCAACTTCTGCTTAAGAAATTAATACAAAAAAGTTCAGTTTAAAATGCTGATTTGCATGGTGATTAACCAGTTTCTTTTGACTTTTATTAAATCCTAGAGAGGATCTCAATTACATACCCTAGTTTTTAAGAATGGCTATTTAAAAAAAAAAAAAAAAAAAAAAAAAAACACAGGATAACATCACAGTTTGCCTTCACTTCATGCTGCTGCAATCTAATTCTAAAATACTGTTTGTTCATGCATCTTTTAAGTCTGGACTAATCTTTTATCCAATCAGGAAATCGGGACAAAATTCAGTGTTTAACAAAGCCTATCCAGAAAGCTACAGAGGAAAGACAAAATGACCTTTTATTAACTCTTTCAGGGCTTTTTTTTTTTTCTTTTCTCCCAGGGCTGAATATTTTTCCAAAAACTAACTTATTAAAAAGGAACACAAAGCAATTGTTTAACATACCAAATCAGCAAAAAATATTTACTTTGACAAATGTTACTGTCTTGCATGCTTGTATGAGCCTGCATACTACAGTTAGGTCCATAAATATTTGGACAGAGACAACTTTTTTCTAATTTTGGTTCTGTACATTACCACAATGAATTTTAAATGAAACCACTCAGATGCAGTTGAAGTAAAGACTTTCAGCTTTAATTCAGTGGAGTCAACAAAACGATTGCATAAAAATATGAGGCAACTAAACCATTATTTTAACAAAATCCCTTCATTTCAGGGGCTCAAAAGTAACTGGATAATTGACTCAAAAGCTATTTCATGGGCAGGTGTGGGCAAGTCCGTTGTTATGTCATTATCAATTAAGCAGATAAAAGGCCTGGAGTTTATTTGAGGTATGGTGCTTGCATGTGGAAGATTTTGCTGTGAACAGACAACATGCGGTCAAAGGAGCTCTCCATGCAGGTGAAAGAAGCCATCCTTAAGCTGCGAAAACAGAAAAAACCCATCCGAGAGATTGCTACAATATTATGAGTGGCAAAATCTACAGTTTGGTACATCCTGACAAAGAAAGCAAGCACTGGTGAACTCAGCAACGCAAAAAGACCTGGACGTCCACGGAAGACAACAGTGGTGGATGATTGCAGAATCATTTCCATGGTGAAGAGAAACCCCTTTACAACAGCCAACCAAGTGAACACCACTCTCCAGGGGGTAGGCGTATTGATATCCAAGTCTACCATAAAGAGAAGACTGCATGAAAGTAAATACAGAGGGTGCACTGCTAAGCGCAAGCCACTCATAAGCCTCAAGAAATAGAAAGGCTAGATTGGACTTTGCTAAAGAACATCTAAAAAAGCCAGCACAGTTCTGGAAAAACATTCTTTGGACGATGAAACCAAGATCAACCGCTACCAGAATGATGGCAAGAAAAAAGTATGGAGAAGGCGTGGAACAGCTCATTATCCAAAGCATACAACATCATCTGTAAAACACGGTGGAGGCAGTGTGATGGCTTGGGCGTGCATGGCTGCCAGTGGCACTGGGACACTAGTGTTTATTGATGATGTGACACAGGACAGAAGCAGCCGAATGAATTCTGAGGTGTTCAGAGACATACTGTCTGCTCAAATCCAGCTAAATGCAGTCAAATTGATTGGGCGGCGTTTCATGATACAGATGGACAATGACCCAAAACATACAGCCAAAGCAACCCAGGAGTTTATTAAAGCAAAGAAGTGGAAAATTCTTGAATGACCAAGTCATTCACCTGATCTTAACCCAATTGAGCATGCAAGTCACTTGTTGAAGACTAAACTTCAGACAGAAAGGCCCACAAACAAACAGCAACTGAAAGCCACTGCAGTAAAGGCCTGGCAGAGCATTAAAAAGGAGGAAACCCAGCATCTGGTGATGTCCATGAGTTCAAGACTTCAAGCTGTCATTGCCAGCAAGGGTTTTCAACCAAGTATTAGAAATGAACATTTTATTTCCAGTTATTTAATTTGTCCAATTACTTTTGAGCCCCTGAAATGAAGGGATTGTGTTAAAAAAATGCTTTAGTTGCCTCACATTTTTATGCAATCGTTTTGTTCACCCCACTGAATTAAAGCTGAGATTGCACTTCAACTGCATCTGAGTGGATTCATTTAAAATTCATTGTGGTAATGTACAGAACCAAAATTAGAAAAAAGTTGTCTCTGTCCAAATATTTATGGACCTAACTGTATATGATTTCATATACATATCACATACATGTTACACAGCAAAGTCCTGCAAAGCCCGATATTGCTCAAAGCAGCCAATTGCATGCATTGCCACATTGCACTGCTTACAATACGTGTTGCACTGGTGTTTCCTTTTCAATTGTCTATTGCTGCACTCTCTCACATACAGTGGGTACGGAAAGTATTCAGACCCCCTTCAATTTTTCACTCTGTCATATTGCAGCCATTTGCTAAAATCATTTAAATTAATTTTTTCCCTCATTAATGTACACACAGCACCCCATATTGACAGACAAAAAAAAGAATTTTTGAAATTGTTGCAGATTTATTAAAAAAGAAAAACTGAAATATCACATGGTCCTAAGTATTCAGACCCTTTGCTCAGTATTTAGTAGAAGCACCCTTTTGAGCTAATACAGCCATGAGTCTTCTTGGGAAAGATGCAACAAGTTTTTCACACCTGGATTTGGGGATCCTCTGCCATTCCTCCTTGCAGATCCTCTCCAGTTCTGTCAGGTTGGATGGTAAACGTTGGTGGACAGCCATTTTTAAGTCTCTCCAGAGATGCTCAATTGGGTTTAAGTCAGGGCTCCGGCTGGACCATTCAAGAACAGTCACAGAGTTGTTGTGAAGCCACTCCGTTATTTTAGCTGTGTGCTTAGGGTCATTGTCTTGTTGGAAGGTAAACCTTCGGCCCAGTCCGAGGTCCTTAGCACTCTGGAGAAGGTTTTTGTCCAGGATATCCCTGTACTTGGCCGCATTCATCTTTCCCTCGATTGCAACCAGTCGTCCTGTCCCTGCAGCTGAACAACACCCCCAAAGCATGATGCTGCCACCGCCATGCTTCACTGTGGGGACTGTATTGGACAAGTGATGAGCAGTGCCTGGTTGTCTCCACACAAACCTCAGTGTAAGACACATGACAGCCCACATGGAGTTTGCTAAAAGACACCTGAAGGACTCCGAGATGGTGAGAAATAAGATTCTCTGGTCTGATGAGACCAAGATAGAACTTTTTCGCCTTAATTCTAAGCGGTATGTGTGAGAGACCTAAAAATGGCTGTCCACCAACGTTTACCATCCAACCTGACAGAACTGGAGAGGATCTGCAAGGAGGAATGGCAGAGGATCCCCAAATCCAGGTGTGAAAAACTTGTTGCATCTTTCCCAAGAAGACTCATGGCTGTATTAGCTCAAAAGGGTGCTTCTACTAAATACTGAGCAAAGGGTCTGAATACTTAGGACCATGTGATATTTCAGTTTTTCTTTTTTAATAAATCTGCAACAATTTCAAAAATTCTTTTTTTTGTCTGTCAATATGGGGTGCTGTGTGTACATTAATGAGGGAAAAAATTAATTTAAATAATTTTAGCAAATGGCTGCAATATGACAAAGAGTGAAAAATTGAAGGGGGTCTGAATACTTTCTGCACCCACTGTATATTGTTAGTGTGTACTGTAGAGAGACAAGTCACCCGTTTGATATCATGCTATGCCACTGCCACCAAGTTTTCCGCCTGCATAAAAAACGGATTGTCACCACTTTTCATCTTCAGCCTGTCTGGCTTCAACTGTGAAGGCATGTGTCTCCTGTTCACCCTCACTGTGCCACAAGCTCCAATTCCCCTGCTCTGTAGCTCCATGAACAATTCTGGCCATGTATAAAAATTGTCCATGTACACAACATGACCCAAATGTTCATAGTCCTGAAGCAGCTCCAGCACAACCTGACTTGTCAAGGGACAGATCTCTCTTTGAAAGAAATACTTTCCTGTATATGTAATTACTTTCATGTAGAAACCAGTGTTTGCTTCTGCCAGTACAAAATCCTTTATGCCATACTTTCTGGGCTTGTCTGGCGTCCCTTTTATTTTATCATAGATTCAAGCACAGACAAATCACGGCCAGGCTGATAAAATTATTTATATGCTGGTTCCACAATGTCAAGCAGGGGCTGAACTTTATACATGGGGTTATAGCCTGGCTCACCCCTTGGGATTTGCTTCTGGTTATCACAGAAGTGAATAAAACTTTGCAGCAGCACGTACTTATCACGCGGCATAACCTGTCCAAAGCCACCAGGGGACAAAGCACATTTGGACTAATGCTCCCTAAAGTTATATCACCAGTCTAGTCCCATCTCTATTTATAATGCCACAAGGCCCTTCATCTCATTTTTTTTGCTGTGGGTTTCCACTTTGAAAAACAAGAACGTGGTGCAAGCGTAGCCCGCAATTCAAAAAATTGCTCTGCATACCTGTTTGTCTCATCTGACAGTAGCTGAAAAGCAGCATCAAGAGAGCAGCCTGAAGTAGTCCAGCGGCTGGTAATCTGTCGAATCCAACAGCAAGCCATGCTGTCTTGAGAAGTCCGGTAGCCAGTTTGGCTCCCACGGATCAATGTCTGGGTATTCCTCCCACATGAACCTTGGCGTAGGTGCATCAGCTGCACGAATGCGCTCAGCTGGGATGGCATCGTCTGGTGTCCGATCAGCTGATGACAGTTCCTCACTCTCAACAAAATCAGAATTCGACTCAGCGATAATGTGCAAAACATCGCCTGCAGAGTATTTTCTTTTCTGCACTCGCTTCCCTCCCTAGTGAGATGTCGATGCCATCTTGCCTTTGTTTACATTTGTTTACATTTCGTAACTCACACACATGCAAGGATTAGATGCCGAGTCAATGAGTCTAACATTTCTCCGAGCAGAGATGGAATGCCTGTGACATAACAATGAGTTTTGTCTCTACTAACAGCTGATTGTCACCCTCTACCTCTGGATGTCGACTTGTCGACATGCGCCCTCAAACCCTCCTGTCGACAAAAGTCGACATCCGCCCTAAATGAATTAAACACTTTACATATTATTTTAGTTAATGATCACATTTTTATTTTTACTAGCAGCTGCTTGCAAAGTTTAGTAAGACTGGTAGTGTCAACCCATCTTACAAGGTATTTTTAGTATGTTCCATATTTATGTAGTTTTCTGGGGAAAATTTAAATCATAGCAAAATATCTCTATTTTTCCAAAGTCTCTTTTGCAAAATGCACCTTCAGAAGGAACCTTATATACTCATGTGAAGACAGAATGATTAGATGTTAATTACAGTAAGTCACCACTATCTCTACCCATTCAAGCAAAAGCTATTGTATTATCTCTTTCTGATTAACACTAGAATCCTTGAAGCCTACAAAAAAATGTGTAAACCCAGCCCACCTTAAATTCCTTCGCACCTCTCCTTCAGCACCTTTTGTTTTGTAAATGTGTCGATCAGCACAAGCAGCCTACTAACCCAGCCCCCAAAAACTGATGCACCTCAAGTCACAGATAAGATTATCAGAGCTAAAGTCTGCTGTCTTCCAAAAGGCTATCATTGATTAACCTCCTTAGTGTTGCATTTTATTCCAAAAAAAAAAAAAAAAAAAACACCATGTAAACTGTTGCTTTTATTTTTGGCATGAAAAATTACATTTTTATTAAATCTCAAAAGTATATACAAACAATAGTAATGATGAATAAAAATAGTAATATGAAATGAACAACAAAAAACAATAACAAATGTACTACTAATAAAATGTACTACTAAAAAACAGTAATAATCTCAAAATGAGTCCTTTGTGTGGTAAATCTTAAGGCACAGTGAAAGACCCAATCCATCATCACAGATGGGATAATAATAGCATGTTCCTTTCTGAATTTTCTTTCCAGTTTTTGAGCAGCACACTGCACCATTGGATTGTTTTTTTTTCTGTTGGAGGTATATAATCAATAAAATGTCTACCAATAAGACACCCTGTATTGATTCATGATGTGCTAGGTCGACAATCTCTTTAGCGGTAGTGTGGACAGTGGCTGTGTGACAATGATTTGTTCTACAGGCTGGTATGTAAAGTTTGCATGAGAAACAGTTTTGCCAGGTTTTTGTTTGTATAACATGAATGCATTCCAAATCTACTGTTCCAACCAGATGTCAAAATATTTTTTTGTAGTATTTCTTTTATTGCCTTCACATAATGCGAAAAAAAAGCTAATTCTTGATCCGCACGATCTACGCCACCCATAATGTTATTGTAGTCGACCATAGCAAAAGGCTTCGTAACCTGCTATTTGCCTTTTGCTTGTACAGTAACTGTAGCTGTATTATGCACAGTGCTAAGACGACAAACCTCTTTTTTGTCCTTCCATTTCAGCACAAGTATTTTACCATTTTACTAAGATACTAGCGCGCCTCGCTATAATTTAGCACTTCCAAAGTCATCAGGCATGCCACAATGGTTGGGATGCACTGTTCCATACGCATCAGTCTTTCTTTGCAGCAAGATGTCAAATACCTCTGGCGAAATATACAAATTGTCCATGGCTGCACAGCTACCTTGATCCAGCAGAGCATGTATCAAAGTTGGCACTGATAACGTAACAACACTGAACTGATTGTATTTCGGATCAAACATAGGCCCTTTCCCGGTGTACAGAACCGAATTCCAAATGTATCTCATTTTAGATTCATAAAGCTTTATGCCAAATCTTGCTCTTTCTGATGTGATGTCCTGTATCCATGATAATCTGCCTTTATAAGCCATGAGACTTTCATCGATGCTGACATTGTAGTCCGCAATGTAAACGCTCTGAAACTTCACTACAATCGCCTGGTACATCTTCCAAATTTTCTATAATTTGGGTGCTGGATGGGTATTTTCAAAGTCTTCATTGTAAGTAAAGTACATCTATTTAATAATTGGTGAAAACTACACTCAGACATTACTGCTCCAAAGAATAGCAACACCGACAGCACTTTTACACCCTGAGTGATTCTCGGTTCTAATGCTTACACAAGATGCATCTGTACTGTGACACTCTGGGACTCTTTTAGCACGATTTTTTTACAGCCTGAGTAACACTTGGTTCTAACACTAAGGAGGCTAACCCAAATAACGTATTTGACAATAAGAGTGTAAGAAACTACGTAGTAGGAGAGAGGAGGCATAAAACAAATGTTGCAGCACAAAGCTGGCCACAATGTATTCATCTACAGGTGGAAAGAAGTTGTCATCAGTTAAATGGTATTTTAATCTAAATAGTACAAACCTTCTACTAAATAAATATGTAAAACTATTGGACTAGATTAAAAAAAAATCTGAAGTCTTACATCACCATATATACAAAAAGGTACTATATTAAACTGTTTATATATAATAAAAATAGAATACGTATCAAATTTGGCAAGTTACAAATCATAATTCATATGGAATATTTTCACTGAAGACAGATTTTTCTACTGGCTTTACAGGAAGCTTTCTTGTCATCGTAATATTGTATGGAAAGTTACTGCTGATCTAAAGTAATATGCTCTTCATTTCTTATTTTATAAATCTTTTTTCCCCTCAACGCAAGCGCTCAGGTATTAAAGCCTATCCAGACAGCAAAGGACATGTGGCATGAGCCAAATATGGATGGTACACCAGTTCAGCATAATGCAAATTATGCACACCCGTCATCACACAGGCCAAAACTACTCCCTTAGCAAAAGATACATGCCAGATACAATTCTCTCAACAAAAAAAAATGCACAAACTATGAGCAGTTCCAAAAGCCTCCACAAGTATACTGAAACATCCACAAACCTTCCTTTACTGTATTCCAAACTATAGTTACAAGCCAAAAAATCCCTACCAATGACTCCTCATAAATAATCTTTAACAAAAATTTGACTTTATATATTTTATCAATTCATTATTGTATATTTACTTAAAAATCAAATTAATTTCATTAAGTATCAAAATACGTTGGTTTTGCGACCAAGGTGTCATGCAGGAAACATTTCATGATGCTTGAAAGCAAACAGCTCTCCCAAGACCTTCTCAACCGGATTGTTGCAAGCTATATCAATAGAACTGGTATTTCCCAATTTCAGAATCTTCCAGTAAGCACCACTGGGGCCATTATCTACAAGTATGAGGAACATCACTCCATCAACCACCGACTACATAAAGGATACTTCCAGGTGGAAGCATTATGGTGTGGAGCCATTTCTCATGTCATGGTACTGGCTGACTTCACATAATTGAAGAAACTATGAATGGGGCCATGAACCGAGAGATTCTTGAAATAAATCAGCTGCCATCCACCAGGATAATGAGTAAGAAACGTGGGTGGACCAGCCAGCAGGACAACAAAACTCTAAATTGGTTTTAGAGAAAGAAAAATCAAGTTGTTACAATGACCCAATAGTCTCACCTGACTTAAATCAAATTGAACATTTGTGGAAGGAACTAAAGATCAGGGTTCACAAGAGGGCCCCTCAGAATCTTCAAGGTTTAAAGATAATCACTTTAGAAGAAAAGGTCAAAACTACACCTAAACACTGCAGTTGACTGGACTTTTCATATAGGAAGTGAATTGAAGCCGTTATTAGAAATAAATGCTCATCCAATAATTATTAAATTAGTATGTTCAATACTTCCTCCCTCCCCATTCCACTTCCTAACACATACCTTATTTATGGCATGCAATTATTTGTATTTGTGGATTTCAATGTCTGATAAGAATTTCATGTGAACAGCCTCACTGGAGATATATTTAATGAAAAAAAAAAAATGTTGATGCGGTCAAAGCACAATAGGATATTTGAACATGAGGTATTGAAGTATATGAAGACCCCATTTAAAAAAAAAAAAAAAAAAAAAAAACTTTGCTTTTGACATAAATGCGCTTATTTCTCAGAATCATGTATTACCATGTTACTCTGAAATTCAATAGCGAATAAAAATTTTGATCACACTTTAAAAAGTACTTTTGCATTTGACAGAAGAGATAAACAAGCTAAATGAATGTAAGTAATTGCTTAAGTAATATTGTGCTAATAAACAGAGAAATCATTTTAATATAGATCCTCTTCAGGATCTCCACTGTCTGCATCTGTACTATTTGACTAGAGTCAAAATCTGCATAAGATCAGACCAAGGTTATTATAGTTTACGAAACCTAAAATCAAAACTGGAAGTATTATTAAAAAAACATTATCGTAAACTGAAATAAAATAATTAACAAAAGCGAAGTCTTTAACCCTTGTAACTTAACTCTAAAACGGAAAGTCATCTGCCTCGAGCCATCTGCATATATTTATCCAGTGAACGGCAGCTGGCAACGGAGGGCGAGTGTTCATGTAACATTTGCGGTGACAGAGCAAGCTGAATACGGGTGCGTAAAGTGTGTGAAATAGAAAGCAATTTACATGCTGTCTTCCTTCGCACTTGTATATCAAGATGTAATTCAAGAGGCTCAAATCGGAATGTGCTGGTCAGCAAAACCTTTACCATATGGACAGAAAAATCATGAGGAACGTTTCAGTATATTTCGCAAGTGATTCACCTGTCACTTTGCAGAAGGAGAAATCATTTTTACTTTCTCATATACAAAGTATAGAGAAAGAATAATAATAATCATGAAAAAAATTCAACCTCGGGATTTTGATGAATCTTGACGTTATAGACTTCCCCCGAGATGGATGAAATTCGGCATGTGGTTGTTACACCTAAATTGTAGATCAGTATTAACTTTTGGGCCAAATCCATCAACTGGAAGTGGTATGTTACCTGAACACATTTTGTATTTTTTTTTTTTTAAATATAATTCATGTAGCTGCAGAGTCAGATTTATTCAACTTTACTTTTATAATAATTGTTCAATATATTA
Organism: Erpetoichthys calabaricus; assembly: GCF_900747795.2. Taxonomy (NCBI): domain Eukaryota; kingdom Metazoa; phylum Chordata; class Cladistia; order Polypteriformes; family Polypteridae; genus Erpetoichthys; species Erpetoichthys calabaricus. Next base: position 267,379,482 of record NC_041394.2, read on the forward strand.
ATTTGATTTGTTGTTGTTGTTGTTGATAATTCTTTAATGTACATAATATAAAAAATATAATCATTGTCTTGCGGTTTACTCCTCAAATATCCATCCCCATATCTGAGTATACGAGAAAGTCTAGGGAGACCACTCCCGGTTTTTAAAAATAAAACGGCACTGATCAAGAGACTGACTCGTCGTGACTGACCAATCACTTTTACTTTAGAAACATCGTTTAACATCAAAGAGATACAAAATTCCCGATTTGGCAACGCCTCTACTGAACTACAGGTAGGCAGGCGAAGAGGGTCTGCCAAGTGATAAAAAACTAAACATACTAATGTGTTTTGTATTTATTCTATATTTATTACTTTATCTTATTTAGTTCATATTCACTCAAAATACCCGATATTGTGAAAAATAATCCAGTTGCAGAATTATATTTTAAAATATTCGTCCCCCTTTTTTCAAGGTTTCTCTCTCTCTCTCAAAATAGCTGAAATATTATTTTTGTTATTAACATCAGCCATATCATACATATTGCATATCAGGGATTTTTCCTGCCTTACATCCAAACCTGCTGGGGTAGGCTCCAGGTTTCCTGCGATCCTACTCTGGATAAATAGGTTTAGATAATTTATATATTGTTCTTAATCTCAGATGCTGTCTCTGGTTTTGTGCCCATCCATAAACCTATTACATGCTCTTACTCTGCTCATTAAGGGTTTACCATTCTTATAAATTGACTATTCAAGTCTCACCACTCCTAGCCTTCACACTACATGCTTGTTTTTCTTTGTTTCCCTCAATACAGCTAAGTGGGGTCTCCACACCGATTCAAGTCTAAGAGTCCTTTTCTTCCTAGGCCCCTATGTTTGTCATGATCACACTCATCAGAACACAGTAGAATCTGTTTTTTATATCTTCTCAGGCCTGCAGGTGGCAAAATTCTGTCTATAAATTGTATGTGTCTGAGATGGAATCAGAGATAATTGTAGTTGGTAGTAAATAAAGCCCAGTATGGGAGATTTTTGAATGAAACATTGAACCCACTCATTTTAAGCACATCGTCTTGGAGTGAGATAGGTTGTGTGCTGTAGAAATTGAGTAAAAAAAACCGTCAAACCTTAAAATTCACCTAAATTTCTTTACAAATTGGCCCATTCTGGGCAATAAAAGAATAAGATAAAGTGTGCCAACAGTCAGCGCACATTTGTTCAGCACAAATGGCATAGAAAATATTTTTAAAATTAAAAAAATGTGTAAATTTGTTCATATATAGTATCTGGTTTTGATTATGTTCGTTTTTACCAGACAAAAACAAAACCAGATAGTAAGCCAAGTAATGTAGTAAGCTTCCACTAACATTAAACTCCCACCCAAATCCGTTAAGTCTATAGTTCTGTCTGACTGTGACACAAAACTAAACTCCCTAGCAGCTCCATGCCATAATTACTAAAACTAAAACTGAAACTAATAATATAAAAATAAAAATGCCTTTGTGAAAAAAAAAAAAAAAAAAAAAAATTTAAAACTAAAAATAACTGATGAAGGGAAACTAAAACTAAACTGAATTTTCAAGTAAGGTCAGAAAAAATATAGAAATAAAAACTAAAATAAAAATGCAAAACTATAACCACCTTGGATCAGACAGCCAATTCTACAAAAGTGGAAAAAAAAACTAAGAAAAGAAATAAGTTCTTCCTTGCATTGACTGCAATGACAAAAATATAAATCCTTAAAACCTTCAATAATCACATAATTCACAGTGTCTTTCTTACTTCAGGAAATAAAGTTTATAGAAAAAAGAAAAAAAAAAAAAGACCAGAGTAGCCACTAATTATAACTGTACCAACAAAGAGTTCTCTCGCAGAGAGACTTTAAACTACAGGTTTGCTTATCCAAAGCCTAAATAAACATTAAAAAAAAAAAAAGAAAAAAGGTAGTAAACTGAGCAAACTTTTACCTTTCTTAGGAAAGGCACAAAGATCCAAGTACATGTTTGTTTAATCAGCTAATTAAATTTAAATCAGACTATCCACATCTACAGTAACTAATTTTTACTGCAAAACCTAAAGCATTTAATTCTGGAAACAGCATATAGTATTTGAGTGTAGAAGAGCAGCAGGATTCAGCAAATAACTTTCAGATATTAAATAAAAAAGGTGGCACCACATGCACACTTACATTTGAAGATACACCCATTAAGAATTTTAAAACTTAATGTACACTCTAGTTTGGAGACTATTCACACATTAACTAATATAGGAATAATAGTAATTAGAACATTTTTCACTAGTACACAAAGTTGTCTACCAGCAAGGAGTTGTATCTTTCCTCTTTAAATCTATTTCCTAAGATGTGCCCAGAGCACAACTGTAGTTTTATTCCTTAAATATTGCATTCTGTTATCATCATTTGTATGTTTTTCTGAAAATTAGCAGTCTCTTTGATTATCATGCTTATTGTTGTTAAAGAACATTAATATAATGAGAGAATTTCCATTCTATTACAAATACTAGTATGGCACAGAAAGACCTACTTTAGCTACAAACTGCTTGTCTTTCTGGTCCAAGTTTGCTGTAGGAGCCACATAATCTTTCCAGATTCTCACTCTCCGCTCCTTGGCTGACCTGCAAATAGAATAATCCAATTCAGACCAAACTCTAGTAAGTCTAAGATATTATACTTTTTAAAAATGTAAGAGATAAAATAATAATTAGTATGTCAGTTTCTATTTTTAAACAATATTTAAAAGCTGTGTCTATTTACATAGAATACACTTAAAAAAATAGATTCACAACATATTACTAAAATAACCACTGCATATCATACTGCATGCAGTCCCATTTGGCCATTTCTTTTAAGCATACATCACAAGTAGGAAGGGATTTATGAAGCCACCATGAAACAACTAAACTACTAATTGCATTTACACCAAACAATGTACCTTCACAAAAAATGGTGTTTTTGGTCTGTATCGATAAAAATAAACTTATGGTTTAATAAAAGTTTAAAAAGTTATTTTAACAATGAATCTAGCAATGAAGAATACCCCAGTATCCTTTAAACAAATTTTAACATATACTGGATTGTAAAAGTGACGGAATATGCATTCAGTGTGTCCCTAAAAAAAGTGACAGCTGCAACAAAAGCAGGATTATGCATTTTAAATAAACTGGCTTTGTGTGCTCATCTGCTGGCAATAACCTCATTTCTCCCAAAACCATCTCTCCCCCTACATGGCACATGCACATCAGTATACAAATGCGCTGATCATATGCTAACCCGGGAGGGAGCACTCAAGCACGAGATCCTCACTCTGCCTTCTAGCCTTTCTAACTCTCTTGCCCATGATCCCCTTTCCAACACCCCCAATGCCAAAATGTTGACACATTCCCACACACACACTCATGCTACTTACAGCAGTATGTTTGCAGTGCCCCTTCCCCGAATCATAAACTCCACTACAGCTGATCAACTCAAAGGGTCCTATGGCACACCTTGCCACAGTGTGCTAAATGAAGGAAACTTGCATAAAATTTACATAAAATGTATCCATAATTTTTTACTAAGTAAAAAGAACAATGTTACGAAGAGATTGCAATGGGATACACAAAACTATAGCATAAAATTGAGGTATTGGCACTAGACAGGACCACATTTGGGGAAACAAAGCCAAGCATTAATTCTGTAAAAGCAACATATAACAAAAAAGCAACTCACTTATTAAAAACAATTATACCAAAGAAACCTAAATTAATAAGGAAAAAGCCCTGGATAGGAAAAGGGAATAGTACATCATAGTGTTGAAGTGCACAGTATTTTTTTTCTTTTTTTTGTTCTTTATACTTCCGTCTTACTTAAATTACAATTTTTGCCCTCAATAATAAAATGACATGCTTCACATTCACAGACAAACCTAGTTTTGAAATCCTTTTCATTTTCATGCATTATTTGATGCATTCATTTTTAAATTTGTCCTTTGTAAAGCAAGGAACAGTGATATAATAAACATAAAAATACACATATAATAGAGATGTGTAGGGAGCCCAGTATTTAATTTTATATTTGTTGAAGGAAAAAATTTATTTTTATATGAATAAAAGTAGAAATAGGCATAACAATTGTGTAAATGTTATTTATATTTAAACATCTAATTTTAGAATTTTAAAGTGTTAATACAAGTGTTCTTTTAAACTATTATAATTATGAACACTTCAAAATAATATTGGTTTACGGTTTTCATAAACCCAGTAATAAAAATCACTGAAATGAAAATCTTTAAAACTAATATTAAGTTCCTGATCCACACTTATACATATGGAACCCCACCAAGGACATGGGTAGAATAAAAAATAATAAATCATGGGAAAAATGTATAATATGTGCACGTTTTAATTAAAACATTCCCTCAATTTATGTAATTCATGCACACTTTGTGTACACCCAGTGATAGCCATGCAGTCTTCTAGCACCTTTCAACTGATCATCAACGAAGTGACTAACTTCGTCACTAGAGCCCATTAGCCCCGAGAATCCTTTGCAGCTGCCACTTACTCAGAGTGATGCCCCATAAGTCAAGACTACCACTATCATAACCAGTGATGTTCACAGACCTTTTGGTGGGCAGTGGCTCAAAGGTGAAGAAGAGGCACAATACAAGATAGGATCTGTAATATGTTAATTCTGGACACAATTTAATGTCCATTTTTATTTCTGCATTTTAAATTTTAATGAAAATTTGATTGTAACTTTGGGGTCACCATAATATTTATAAACACACAAAAATATTTGTCCCGTGTTTCAGAGCTAGTGCCGTCGTTGGTCGAACCTCACAAAGTAGAGGTGCCCAGATAATGTGGTATTGGATGCTAAATCGGAAGCTGCATTTAGTGACTAGAAGCAGGCACTTGTGTCAACTCCTGTATTGAAAACTCCTGATTTTTCTTTACCTTTTATCCTCCAGACAGACACTACGGACACAGGTCTTGGTGCCGTGTTGAGCCAAAGCGTTGATGAAGTTGAACACCTAGTCATGTACCTCGGCCAGAAACTGTTGGACCGCGAAGCCAGGTACATGACAGTGGAGCAGGAAGCCCTGGTGGTTAAACAGGAGATCGACCAGCTGAGGTACTACCTCTTAGGCCGTGAGCTCACCCTGATAACGGACCATGCGCCTCTGCAGTGGATGACCTTCCATAAGGAGTCGAACCCACGGGTCATGAGGTGGTTCTTGGATCTCCAGCCGTACAAATTTTCGGTCCTTTACTGCCAGGGTAACCTACAGGCCAATGCTGATGCCCTATCGAAGTGTCACGACATCTCGGCCAGATATGCCAGACCTGATGGATCCAGGCTAAGGTGGGGGCCATGTCACACACGTGCGTTTGGGAGTCAACCAATGGTACCAAGAAATGGCAATTCCATGCCAGGCCAGGGGGCGGTGGGGTGCACTAAGCCTCTCTTTTTTCTCTCTGCAGACCAACCATGTGAAATCCATCCTATCCCGGCCCCGAGGATGTCAATTCATCCGAACCACATATAAAAACCCCTCATCCTCCATACTTAAACAGTTCTGTTTTAGACTCTAATCTGTACACATTGTACACAAATTTAAGCCTTTTGCAGCCAAGGAAAATATATGGGCGGCTGCCCCAAACCTTTGTTGTGTGCTCCGGTATTTCTTTCACACCGACTACAGATTCACATTGTGCAGAAACACCGATTAAAAAGACTTTGTTGGACAGTTATCTTATCAAAAGATACTGCCTATACAGTGCTCTCCTCTCTTGCTAAATGAATCTTAGCCTGGAGAGGTCTATTAATTTTTTTACATCTAAGATGTCTCACTTAAAGGTTTTCCAATGCTGTATCTGTCCTAGCATCTATATAAACACAGGTAATTACAGTCTCTGCATTACATTTTGCCTGAAGAAAGAGCCAGAGTTGCCTCAAATGCTTGCATATTGTATTCTTTTTAGTTAGCCAATAAAAGCTATCATTTTGCAGGACTTCTAATTACATCCATAATGGCTTACATGGTACAGGACCCTAGTACTAAGAGTCCATACTAAATTGTCCTTTACCAAGACATGTGTGTGTTTTGTTTAAAAACAAAATATTTAATAATTCTTAATTCAAAATATGTTCACTTAAAAAACAAAACGGACAACAGATATTTTGACCTGTTTTTAGAAAGGGTGTTAATATTTTATTTAGGAAAAATGTTTTGGGAAAAAAAAAATCTTATTTTAAGCAATACTACACCTTAAACATTTTAACAAGTGAGAAGAATTTAATACATTGTGATTTTTTGTAAGCATCAAGATGATTAACTTTGTTTTGAGAAAAAATGACTTCCTGGATTCAATGTGTGTGCCATTTTTAAAGTTGAAATAGTGATATGGTGTAAAATCCACATGCTTTCAGCTATTCACAAATAAACAAGTTGGTGGAAAATGAACTTTACCTTATCTTATAAGCAAAGTAATTTCTGTTCCATTCCAGCAAAAACAAAGACTGACACTTGAAACAATCTTCTTCTTTTGGCTGCTCCCATTAGGGATTGCCACAGTGGATCATCTTCTTCCATATCTTTCTGTCCTCTGCATCTTGTTCTGTTACACCCATCACCTGCATGTCCTCTCTCGCCACATCCATAAACCTTCTCTTAGGCCTCCCTCTTTTACTCTTGCCTAGCAGCTCTATCCTTAGGATCCTTCTCCCAATATACTCAGCAACTCTCCTCTGCACATGTCCAAACCAATGCAATCTCGCCTCTCTGACTGTCTCCCAACTGTCCAACTTGAGCTGACCCTCTAATGGACTCATTTCTAATCTTGTTCATCCTCATCACACCCAATGCAAATCTTAGCATCTTTAACTCTGCCACCTCCAGCAACTGCAAGTTTTCCCTGCAAGTGCAGGATGCAGTTTAATGTCACACTCAGGACTAAAAGCTTCTTGATCATCTTCCACTGCTGTCAGAGGAGCTTTGTAAACTCTGCATGTCAGTGTCGGCACTCTCTGAGGTGCACGGACCTGGGACTGGCCAGATCTCCATAGCAAGGTACACCTTTTATTGGTCTGTTCGCTCTGATGGCTGTCATACTTGGGGAGTAGCTGTTGCAGTGGCGTATCAGCTCCTCCTGATGGTGTCCAATGTCACTCCTTTCAACAAGCACATTATGAGACTCTGGTTAAAGCGCTCTCTGTGTGCCTTGTCTGTTGTCTCAGTGTATGCTCCGACCGCGGTGCATGACGCCTCGGTAAGGGAGACATTTTATTCTCAACATTGCTCAGAGGTTTATAGGTGCCCGCAAGGTGACACTCCTCTGGTCATGGATGACTTCAATGCGACCACTGGCACAGACACGGCTGTTGAGAAGTATTTTGTTGGTGTCTGGCAACTGTGGTGAAAGTGGCACCATGTTCCTTGACTTTGTAAAATATTAATGCTGATCTTTTGGTCATTCCCTTGGCTAAGAAAAAAATCAGTTGGTAAAAGAGCATTTGCCTATTGTGCACCTTATTTTTGGAATGCCTGCCATTATGTGTAAGAGAAGCACACTCAATTCAGATTTTAAAATCAAAACAAAAACCCCCCATTTACGCCCTTCATTATAATGTGGCGTAGAATTCAGTTAGGTCTATCATCCTTAAAATATTCCTTATTATTCCTTTGTTGACATACCTTAACATTTAAAGTTTTAATGTTATTTTATTCCAATTTTATTTATTATTTAATTACTATTACTTTAACATTGATGTCATTTTATTTTAATTTGTTTTTATTTGTTTATTTTATATCTTGTCTCATGTATTCTAATTTGTACAGTGTATTGGGACCATGCTGCACAGTGCTTTTGCACTTTAAATAAAGTTGGTGATTGATTACATGTGTGCATTACGGCTAATTAATTAATTAATGCTTTGCAATATACACTATTTTGGTTTTCCCCTCAGGTATATAAATGTATAACAGCTTTCACATGCCCACTTTGAAGCAATCAACATATTTGGCCATGGGAAATGCATGGACCAATGCCTGCTACTCTGAGCTGTATTTACAGTCATAGTAAATGCAAGTCACACTGGATAGTGCAGCCACTTAAAAGCTAAACATATGTCAGTGGGCATCATAGGAATGAGTATAACGAACACATCTCCTGTAGTAATGCGAGTTAAAAATGTCCCTTCTATGATAGTGTGAAGTGGAGGGAAAGTGCCTAAAAGAGAGAAGCAATAATGACTTGAATGTTGCCTGCACCTATACAGTACATTAACAATCAATTCTGAAGCAAACCTTTGGATACACTATAAACAAAGCAAATAAGAAAAATGCATTTGAAACATTTTGGGGAGGTTGGAGGGTAACAGTGTTAAGGTCAAAATCACCTGATGAATGAACCATTTCAATGAAATAGTTTTCAAATTAAAGAAAAAGTAAAGCCCCAACCCATTTTGAAGAAATAATTTCATATTCACAATCTGCGACCCAGAAAACTCCTTTTTAACAATTTTGGTCAAAATCTGTTAAGAAAGAAAAAGTACCTACATTTTTCATGTTTCAAGGAGATTAAAATCGGTGGGGGCAGATTTCCGGATTTCGTGGTAGCCTAGCCTGTCCATATGGTCCTAGAAAGTAACTATTCAAAATGTGGTTGTATACAATCCTAAACCTTTTGACTGATCTGGGAACATTCAGACAGACATCAATTGGAAAGATGGCATACGTAAAAGCATGTATGCATAGGATTCCCTCTACTACACGCAAGTTTAAAAGATACTGCAAAGAATATAAAAAAGGTAAGTGACAGGAAAAGCAACATTTTAACTATAACAAAAATGTACATAGTAATTCCCCCCCGCCCAAAATAAAAAAAAAAATTGCTGATGCAAACCATGCACACACACAACTTTATACCTTTCAGCTGCACGAAGTTTATCAGCTCCTTGAGAATAAACTGCCATTGACCAGTCAACACATCGAGCAAAGCCTTCTTTCAACAGCAGCTCAGTAATATTTCCATTCTGTATGAGGACAGAAAAAAAAAAAAAAAGAAATACTACTCCATCATCTATTTCTGAGTAAAACTTTGTCATGGCCGAAATTATCGGCACCCCTGGAATTTTCCCAGAAAATGCACCATTTCTCCCAGAAAATTGTTGCAATTACAAATGTTTTGGTATACACGTTTATTTCCTTTATGTGCATTGGAACAACACAAAGAAACAGGAAAAAAAAAGCCAAATCTGACATCATTTCACACAACTCAAAAACCGGGTTGGACAAAATTATTGGCACCCTCAACATATTTGGTTGCACGCCCTTTGGAAAAAATAACTGAAATCAAGCGCTTCCTATAACCATCAAGCTTGTTACACCTCTCAACTGGAATTTCCGACGACTCTTCTTTTGCAAACTGCTTAAGGTCTCTCAGATTTGAAGGGCGCCTTCTCCCAACAGCAATTCTGAGATCTCTCCAGAAGTGTTTGATCGGATTTAGATCCGGACTCATTGCTGGCCACTTCAGAACTCTCCAGCGCTTTGTCTTCAACCATTTACGGGTGCTTTTAGAGGTATGTTTGGGGTCATTGTCCTGCTGGAACACCCATGACCTCTGACGCAGACCCAGCTTTCTGACACTGAGCCCTACATTGTGCACCAATATCTTTTGGTAGTCTTGATTTCATGATGCCTTGCACAAAGTCAAGGCATCCAGTGCCAGAGGCAGCAAAACATCCCCAAAACATCTTATAACCTCCACCATGTTTGACTGTAGGTATTGTGTTCTATTCTTTGTAGGCCTCATTCCGTTTTCTGTAAACGGAAGAATGATTGATGAGCTTTACCAAAAAGCTCTACCTTGGTCTCATCTGTCCACAAGACATTCGCCCTCAAGTACATTTTGGCAAACTCCAGTCTGGCTTTTTTATGTTTCTGTGTCAGCAGTGGGGTCCTCCTGGCTCTCCTGCCATAGCGTTTCATTTCATTCAGATGTCGACGGATAGTTCGAGCTGACACTGTTGCACTCTGAGTCTGCAGAACAGCTTGAATATGCTTCGAACTTGATTGGGGCTGTTTATCCACCATTCGGACTATCCTTCACTGCAGTCTTTTATCAATTTTTCTCTTCCGTCCACGTCCAGGGAGATTAGCTACAGTGCCATGTCTTGTGAACTTCTTGATTATGTTGCGCACAGTGGACAAAGGAACATGAAGATTTCTGAAGAGGGACTTTAGCCTTGAGATTGTTGATATTTTTCCACAATTTTTGTTCTCAAGTCCTCAGACAATTCTCTGCTCTTCTTTCTATTCTCCATGCTTAGTGTGGCACACTCAGACACACAACAGAAAGGTTGAGTCAACTTTTCTCCATTTTAACTGGCTTCAGGTGTGATTGCTATATTGCCAGCACCTGTTTCTTGCCACAGGTGAGTTCAAAATTGTGGGTAAATCGTTCTATTTCAAGCATATGATGCTCGTTTGAAAAGGTGGCAATAATTTTGTCCCGGCCCATTTTTGGAGTTATGTGCGACATGTCAGATTTGGCTTTTTTTCTGTTTTTTTGTGGTGTTCCAATGCACATAAAGGAAATAAACATGTGTATACCAAAACATTTGTAATTGCAACAATTTTCTGGGAAAATTCTAGGGGTGCCGATAATTTCGGCCATGATTGCATATACCTTATACAGTATAATTAGAACTTTAAAAAAAAAATGCAACAGTCCATAGATTTTATTTTTCAGGATCGGAATGACTGTGCTGTTCATACCCAATATGTAAAAGAATAAAGAAGTTCCAGCCAGCTGGTTGCCTAATAAGGTTGCAAATATTTAACATCAAGAATTTAAGACTGACCGGAAAAGTTAAAGAAGCATTTGTATTAAATCTGCATGCATGTTTCCGGTGGGGAGGGTCTGGCTCAGGGCAAGGGAAAATAATACATTGGTTTACTTACTGTATATTATCATCATTATTCCCACTCTTCACTCTCTCCAGCAAAAAACACCCACTTGGAATACTCTGTTTCGTCCAGGCTACGTTGCATTTTACATTTAACAGATGAACAGTAAAAGTAGTGTGTGCCACCGTCAATTTAAAACAATTCATTTTCCCTTGATAGTGGCTGTTTACTTGCTAATTAATTTTAGCAAGTAAAAATAGTAATAGTTTAATTTATCTTGGAACAAATAAATATTTTATGATATAAAGTCTTGAAAGATGATGTGCAATGTTGTGTGGAGTCATTGCTTTTTTGCTGCTCCGGGTTCAAGTGGAGGATTCTCTCTCTTCTATTTGATCCTTTGTCTGTGATGCTTTCCTCACTTAGGCCCTTGGCTGGGTCATCAACTTCACAGAGAATGGCACTACTATTTCTAGCACAAGAGCTTAAATGCTGGAGTTCCCTTCTCAAAGTAATGGCTACTTCACAACCTTTCCAGATTAATGGCATACTGCTTTGGCTTGGCAGACGTGGTCTTAGCTTTCTGATCCACAAAGAGAACAGGATTATGTATTTCAGCACAGCAAAGAGGGGGAAACAGCTGATTGGCTTTTAGTTTCAGAGACAGGTTGGTTCAGAGATTGTCAGGAGAGTATGGTCAGGGGTGAACCTGGGCTAAGTAACCTAGGGAAACCCCCAAGACCTTCCTCAGAGTTCTCTTGAAAAAGAATCTTCAGGAAGGTACAGCAAATTTTAAGGTAATTTATAACTTCTGTTTGGATTAAAGTCACTTCCAGTTACAAAATCAGAGTCTCCTCATAGGAGAATTCTTCTGTCCATCAGAGTTATCATTCCTTGAATTAAATGCCTTTGTTCTGGCTTAAGTTCATTACATGTCTTCTAGCGCAAGAAGTCTGCAAAAGAGAGCCTCTGCAAAGGTCTCTGTGCAACTCTGATTTACACCTTTGTTAAAAGATGAAGTACAGACAGATCCTGATACATTCCAAACTAAGTGACTGAACTCCAGCTTGTAAGAGAAAGTTTTGTGCTGCTTGAGGCCTGTTAAATCAGCTGCATTAAGATGCCTGGTGTAGCATTAAAGCCTGGAAGAATGGGCAATGCCAACTTTGTCCTACGGTATTATCAAGCATGATTTGCTATGTGCCTAACAGAGCTCTTCATTCTGCACATGTCTATCTCCTTGCTGTTCCTAAATACAGGTTTAAAGCCTATGGAATTCAAGACCTTATTGGTTTTGAGACAGCAGCAGTCTTTGGAGGTTAAAACCAAGCTTTAACTTTTTTTACTTGAGTAAAGGCTTAAGTTCCCTTTATTTAAATTATACAGTGGCTCTGCTTTTCTGCATATTGTTAACTAAAGTCTTTGCATTGTCATTTCAGACAAATTCTATTGCATTTCCTCATCTACTAAGGCAGTTTTAGGCTTACCGGGTGAAGAATTGTGCCAAGTATGACCTGGTTTGGGCAGCTTTCAAGAATGATTTGGACATCTCTCTGCAACAACCGAGACTCTGTAAAAAATTTTGCTTCAGCAGCAAAAGGTTCTGGGGTTTCTGTACCATCTGGTTCTCTCTTAAATATCGGGCACTGCAATAAATAAATGTAATAAACAGTTTGACTAAAAAAAACAATACTTAATACTTAAGTGGAAGAACATATTAATTAAAATAATCAAATAGCTGAAACACCAAAACAATTTAAGAACAAAATATGATTTCATAATGGTAAAAATGAAATATTTTAAAGTGCTCATAAATGAATGCCTTCAACTCATAAACAAGAAAAAAGTGATCTTTTCTTTGATCCAAATTCTTAGAATTTCCTTAAAGCAATGTATCCTAGAGTTGTTCAACAAGTAACAAGAAACTGATGTATGTACATAACATGCATACTACTTTGAGTATTTCCCAAAGCCTCTCTTAATTGTCCATTTTAAAAGACAGCATAAAGCACTTCTTTGTTAACTCTGCTGCTAAAGTAGCTTAGCAACCAAAAAATGATTGAAGATGCATCGATTATATTGTATCATTTTTACTCCTTCACTGGGATGAAATAAAGATGTGAAATAGACAACATAATTTCATAAACAACTTAAAACAAATATGAGTTTTAAGAAAATGCACAGCCTCGCAGTTGGGAGACCTGGGGACCCGGGTTCGCTTCCCGGGTCCTCCCTGCGTGGAGTTTGCATGTTCTCCCCGTGTCTGCGTGGGTTTCCTCCGGGCGCTCCGGTTTTCTCCCACAGTCCAAAGACATGCAGGTTAGGTGGATTGGCGATTCTAAATTGGCCCTAGTGTGTGCTTGGTGTGTGGGTGTGTTTGTGTGTGTCCTGCGGTGGGTTGGCACCCTGCCCAGGATTGTTTCCTGCCTTGTGCCCTGTGTTGGCTGGGATTGGCTCCAGCAGACCCCCGTGACCCTGTGTTCGGATTCAGCGGGTTGGAAAATGGATGGATGGATGGAAAATGCACAAAAACAAGACTTAAAGAAGTAAACTTGTATGTACTTTATGTTAACATAAATGACTGTAAAGAATTTTTATATATCTTCAGTATAGCGTTTGGACTAAAAAAAAATATTATACATATACATACATATACATATATACATATACATATATACACATATATACATACATATACATATATATACACATATACATATATATACACATATACATATATATACACATATACATATATATACACATATACATATACATATATATACACATATACATATACATATATATACACATATACATATACATATATATACACATATACATATACATATACATATATATACACATATACATATACATATATATACACATATACATATACATATATATACACATATACATATACATATATATACACATATACATATACATATATATACACATATACATATATATACACATATACATATACATATACATATTCACCAGGGCAACACTCCTTATACAAGGTACGAAGTCCAGGAAAAGTTACAATATGTCAGTGAAGTTAGCTAATATTACTGAAATGATTTATTAGGTTACCATCTAGCAACTTTCATCAGTGACATGGATTGTTCTACTCAGAAAAAAAGCATAGTACAGTGGAACCTCAGGTCACGAACGTCTCTGAACACGTACAAATTGGGTTACGACCGAAAAATTCGCCAAACTTTTGCATCTGTTCATGACCACACACTCGGGTGACGAACAAGCCAGTTTCCCTTCTGGTTCGTACGTGTCGATGATTTCCGCACATGTTCAGTCTCTCCCTGTGAACTCTTTGTGTTCCATTTTGTTTCCCTTCCGGTTTGTACGCACGTGTTCAGTCTCTCCCTGTACAGTATAGGGTGGTCCAGATCTAATTATGCAATTTTCATTACGCTATAACTTAAGTTTATTACATAGAAAAATCACCCAAAAAATCCCGGACCATCGAGAAGTGTGCGAACCGACATGAAGAATCGTCTTCGATCCGAACTGGAATTGTCCCCGCATAAATCAAAGTCATCCTGACGATCTGGATCTGCATAATTAGATCTGAACCACATTGCGCAGAGGGACTTTGTGGTATAGCGGGTCCACAGCTCAGGTCAAGAGGCCAGTTTTAAATAAATAATTGCCGTGCTACAGCTGCCACGTCCTCTTCATAAATAGAAGCACAAGGCGGCTAAAGGGAGGAAAAAGAAAAGACGGAGGTTGTGGAGTGAGGATGTAAGCAGTGTGGAAAGAACCAGTGTGAGCGAGCGAGCAAGCACATGCTCGCAGGCAGGCTGCTGGACTGTGAGCCCAAGAAGCTGGAGCTGGAGTGACCAGAAGAAGGACGGCTGGCCGTGGAAGGCAGCAGGGGTCACCAGTTAAAGAATGCACCAGGCTTGTTTTTAAAGAGACTGCTTCCAGCATTGTTTTAACCTTGTTGTATTGAATGAAGACTTTTTTCTATTAGATTTTAAACTTCACTTCTGTTTTTATGGGATAATTTATTTATTGAAGGATTCTGAAAGCACTGCACTTCACTTAATTTGGATTTTGTTTTTGATTGTTGTTTTGTTGATTTTAATAAAAGCACTTGGCACTTTTTGCACCATCGCTTTGCTCCATTGTAGTGCCTCACTGTCGTGCTCATCGGTAACATTACCGACGGTGACGGGTTTAACACTAGAATTACCAGAGCCTACGAAAAAACTCGTATATCCGGCCCACCTTAAATCGCTTCTTAAATCCATTCACACCTCTCCGCCAGCATCCTTTGTCCTCTAAATGTGCTGATAAAAGACAAGCTGCCAGCAGCCGGCTATTCCATCCCCCCACCGACTTAGAACGTGAGCGAACTTTTCCCAGCTCACGCCTTGATTGTTTACCTGGGAGTGAAGTGCAGTTTTACAGTGGAAATGATAGATCGTTATTTGGAAGACACGCATGAAATGCGTGTTCCGTTTCTAAAGTAATCTGTGTAAACACATTGTTAAAACAGAAACTTTTTCATATTTTAGTAATAAATGTTACAAAATGTAGTAGGCATAAACTATAGAATATGTAAAGCCCGAGTTCCAAAGATCAGATAAACACTTTCACAACAGCTTCAAGAATGATTCAACAGCTTCTGTGGCGTAGCGTAAGTAAGATCTCTAAGTAAGATCGGGGGAGGGGTGACGTTAGAGCGCCTGCGCTTATTCAGTGCAGCAGGGACAACGCACATGTTGTTCTTTTTTTCTTTCAGTACACGTGGCTTCCCTGTTTATTTATATATCTAGTGACTTCTCTGCCTGTCTGTCTCTCTATTACGCAGTGCTCTGTCTGTCTGTGTGTTATGGATCTTAAAAATAAGTTATAAGGACAGTTGTTCCTGTTAATTGCAGTCTCAATTGTTAAAAAAATATTTTAAAAGGAGCATCCCACATGAAAATATAACGATCTCAGTAACTGACAGTGCATACCAATGGATAAATTTTATGTCCGTTTGAGGTTTAAAAGAAAAGAAAAAAAAGCAACACTTCATCCCCAGCGGGGAATCGAACTCATGTCTGTGAGGCAAGGAAAAGCTGCTCTGCGCTAAGAGGCAAATCTTAGCGCACTACGCCACAGAAGCTGTTGAATCATTCTTGAAGCTTTTGTGAAAGTGTTTATTTGATCTTTGGAACTCGGGCTTTACATATTCTATAGTTTATGCCTACTACATTTTGTAACATTTATTACTAAAATATGAAAAAGTTTCTGTTTTAACAATGTGTTTACACAGATTACTTTAGAAACGGAACACGCATTTCATGCGTGTCTTCCAAATAACGATCTATCATTTCCACTGTAAAACTCCACTTCACTCCCAGGTAAACAATCAAGGCATGAGCTGGGAAAAGTTCGCTCACGTTCTAAGTCGGTGGGGGGATGGAATAGCCGGCTGCTGGCAGCTTGTCTTTTATCAGCACATTTAGAGGACAAAGGATGCTGGCGGAGAGGTGTGAATGGATTTAAGAAGCGATTTAAGGTGGGCCGGATATACGAGTTTTTTCGTAGGCTCTGGTAATTCTAGTGTTAAGGGCTCCTGGAAGCGAGATAGGTGCATGCAGCGAACGCACATCGTCACAGACTTTACCTCAAAACTGTAATCTCCTCTCCACCCAGTTCCTCCTCACTTCCTTCATGCCAGAACTCGACTCATGCAAGGTTAGTTTTCTTAGTTGTTTATGGTTAGTTTTTGTATAAATTAAGGATTTTTCAAATGTTCGTTTTTTTTCCCAGTGCTTAAAACTCATTTAAAAAAAAAAAAAAAAAAAAGTGTTTACAGCGAGCGGTTCGTAAGGCTATAGCGTGAACTCTTGCAATGTTAGTTTTCTCTGTGTTATTCAATGTTTTTACATTTAATTTACTATTACACTGTGCATTCTATGGTATAATTAACTATTTTTGTGCTTAAAAATCTTTAAAAAAATATATATTCACATAAAATTCGTACAATCCGGAATGGATTAATTGTATTTACATACAATCCTATGGAGGAAATTACTTCGGGTCACTGTATTTCTTTAATTATAGTAAACTAATGAGTAACTTTTGATAGCTTCTGAAAACATTATGGAAACTTACCTTAATACCTGATAACATCACTGTTACCAAATAATAATCTGGAAGGAGTAGTGCTCTAACAATGCTACCATCCCGCACATGCTCTATAATAGCTGAAAAGATAAGAAAGGAATTCCCCTCTTACATTTTAAAATCATTGCATAGTTAAATTAAATATTTAACACATTTAGATTAAAAGGAATACATGATTTCATTGAACTTTACACAGCTATAAGCAGTGGAGAAAAAGAAGAGCAGGGTTACAGGGCAATACGAGACACGAGAACCTAAAATATATACAGTGCCATCTAAAGTATTTGCCTGATGTCCTCTAATTTTGTTTATTAATTACAAATAATTGATTCTGATCTGCAAACAAATTTAGCATTATACAAAAGACAACCTGAGTAAACCCAACACACAGTTTTCAAATGAGCATTTCATTTATTAAATGAAAAAAGTCCATCAATACCGATATTAACTTAATGAAAAAGTAACTGTCACCTTAAGGCCAGGTTATACTTGACTCTCAGAACAAATACATGCACACATCATGGTTGCCACGTGTTCTCAGTGCTGTTTTGACACATCCTCTGTGTACATCATCAAAAATTACTGTGATGTGTACCTGAGTTGTAGTACCAGCAAAAATTTGGGTGGCATGCTCAAGATCTGGTGCAGGACATCAGCATCGTTGTTTATTATCAACATCTCCATAGTGACAAACATGCCTGTCAGAACAAGCTGGCATCAAATCACCAGCTCTTTGAAATTGGATGTGGAAATGTGCAAAATGAATCCTCCGGATTTCCATAAAGTACATACGTGCACAAGTACAATCAGTACACTGCTTGTGTAGCAGCGGAATCCTCAAGCGTACAAATCACCTAGTGTGAAGTATATCCCCGCCCTTATTTATTCAATCAACTAAACCAAATTTAAATAATAATGGGTTATATTACATTAGACACATCCAAGTCTGATTGCTACCCTAGCCCTATTGAATCTAAAAATCGCTTAAATAGAACTTTTCCAGCAATGGTTAAAAGGCCTCAAAAAGCAGCATACCATACCTCAAAAGAAATTAGAGCAGAATCGCCAAAGAAAGCTACTGAAATACAGTACGATAAGGGTTTATCAGTCAGATAAGGATTACAAAGCGATACCTAAAACCCTGGGACTCTGGCAAACCTTAACACTAGAATTACCAAAGCTTACGAAAAAAAAAAAACTCGTAAGCCCGGCCCACCTTAAATCCGTTCGCACCTCTCCGTCAGCGTCTTTTGTCTTATAAATGTGTCGATAAGCGCATCCCATCCCCCCGCCCACCTCCACAGTTCAATTTACAAAGAGGTATCTCAGTGCTCAGTGTTTATCTTGGAGTGAAGTACCTGGAACTTTATAAGGTAAAAAATATATCGTCATTTGGAACACATACATTTCATGTGTGCTCCGTGTCTACGACAATCTATGTAAACACATTGTTAAAACAAACGTTTTTCATGTTTTAGTAATAATTGACAAAATGTAGACACGAAGTGTATAACATGTGAAGCCTGAAATCCAAATATCAAATAACACTTTCACAAAAGGTACAAGTATAACAAAACAAGTGCACTTTATTCAAGTATATAACTGAAGAAAAAGGAAAGCAGGTTACGGTAGGCTGCTGATACGACAGCTTGCGTGGTGCAATGCCAAGAACTGCTGACTCCCAATCAAGAGGTCGCGGTTTTGATATCAGCTGCTTCCCAAATTTACCGTTTTGAGTAGTGAGCTGCTCTTATTGTTAATATTATACAATAAAAACATACATTGGATGTCTGTAACAGCCGGTGTAAATTTATAGTACTTGTCTAGGTTAGCTTTTTTTTTTTTCCAGTTTAATTCTCTCACTCACATTCACACTCCCACAAATCACAAACCCAACGCCGTTTCCAGATAGACTTGATATAACAAACTTCTTTTGTTATACCACCTCTTTATTTGAAAACTGTCAGATCTTGTGCGCAAACAAGACAGACTGGGAAAACTGTGGACGTGGGTATGAGTGGTGTACGTGACTGAAAATGATTGTGGATGTGAATTTTTTTTTTTATTCCAGTTTTATTCTTGAGTGTTCCTGCTCACGCAGAATTAGTATGCACCTTCTGGTCCATGGTGTCAAAGCCGCATTGACAAAAAAGAGACTAAGGTATATATGACATTTGGGATAGTTCATTTTATGACCTGTATTGTATAGCTCGGAAAACATTGTTACACTAATGCAACATTATATTCCTTCGCATACCTTCATGCATTTGAATGCGGTTACTATCTTTCCCGGTCTACATACGTTGCTGTATGGTGGCGTTTCTTTTGTACTCCAGGAGATGCAGAGGCCAGAATTGTACAGAGAGGTCAGTTCTGAGCTACAGAGCATCCAGAAAGTATTCACAGCGCATCACTTTTTCCACATTTTTTTATGTTACAGCCTTATTCCAAAATGGATTAAATTCATTTTTTTCTTCTACACACAACACCCCATAATGACAACATGAAAAACTTTTGAGAATTTTGCAAATTTATTACAAATAAAAAAATTGAGAAAGCACATGTGCATAAGTATTCACAGCCTTTGCCATGAAGCTCAAAATTGAGGTCAGGTGCATCCTGTTTCCCCTGATCATCCTTGAGATGTTTCTGCAGCTTAATTGGAGTCCACCTGTGGTAAATTCAGTTGATTGGACATGATTTGGAAACGCACACACATGTCTATATAAGGTCCCACAGTTGACAGTTCACGTCAGAGCACAAACCAAGCATGAAGTCAAAGGAATTGTCTGTAGACCTCCGAGACAAGATTGTCTTGAGGCACAAATCTGGGGAAGGTTACAGAAAAATTTCTGCTGCTTTGAAGGTCCCAATGAGCACAGTGGCCTCCATCATCCGTAAGTGGAAGAAGTTCGAAACCGCCAGGACTCTTCCTAGAGCTGGCCGGCCATCTAAACTGAGCGATCGGCGGATAAGGGCCTTAGTCAGGGAGGTGACCAAGAACCCGATGGTCACTCTGTCAGAGCTCCAGAGGTCCTCTGTGGAGAGAAGAGAACCTTCCAGAAGTACAACCATTTCTGCAGCAATCCACCAATCAGGCCTGTATGGTAGTGGCCAGATGGAAGCTACTCCTTAATAAAAGGCACATGGCAGCCCGCCTGGAGTTTGCCAAAAGGCACCTGAAGGACTCTCAGACCACGAGAAAGAAAATTCTCTGGTCTGATGAGACAAAGATTGAACTCTTTGGTGTGAATGCCAGGTGTCACGTTTGGAGGAAACCAGGCACCACTCATCACCAGGCCAATACCATCCCTACAATGAAGCATGGTGGTGGCAGCATCATGCTTTGGGGATGTTTTTCAGCGACAGGGACTGGGAGACTAGTCAGGATAAAGGGAAAGATGACTGCAGCAATGTACAGACACATCCTGGATGAAAACCTGCTCCAGAGCGCTCTTGACCTCAGACTGGGGCGACGGTTCATCTTTCAGCAGGACAACAACCCTAAGCACACAGCCAAGATATCAAAGGAGTGGCTTCAGGACAACTCTGTGAATGTCCTTGAGTAGCCCAGCCAGAGACCAGACTTGAATCCAATTGAACACCTCTGGAGAGATCTTAAAATGGCTGTGCACCGATGCTTCCCATCCAACCTGATGGAGCTTGAGAGGTGCTGCAAAGAGGAATGGGCAAAACTGGCCAAGGATAGGTGTGCCAAGCTTGTGGCATCATATTCAAAAAGACTTGAGGCTGTAATTGCTGCCAAAGGTGCATCGACAAAGTATTGAGCACAGGCTGTGAATACTTATGTACATGTGATTTCTCAGTTTTTTTATTTTTAATAAATTTGCAAAAACCTCAAGTAAACGTTTTTCACATTGTCATTATGGGGTGTTGTGTGCAGAATTCTGAGGAAAAAAATGAATTTAGTCCATTTTGGAATAAGGCTGTAACATAAAAAAATGTGGAAAAAGTGATGCGCTGTGAATACTTTCCGGATGCACTGTATATAAATTCGTGAAATTCAAACGTTAACAGTTCTCACATACCCAAGGACCATTCTTCCTTCATTATGACGTGTATAATGTGTGAAGCCTGAAGTCCAAATAACAAATAAACACTTTCACAAAAGGTACAAGTATAACAAAACAAGTGCACTTTATTAAAGAATATAACTGAAGAAAATAAGAAAGCAGGTTACGGTAGGCTGCTGATACGACAGCTTGCGTGGTGCAATGCTAAGAACTGCTGACTCCCAATCAAGAGGTTGCGGTTTCAATATCAGCTGCTTCCCAAATTTACCGTTTTGAGTAGTGAGCTGCTCTTATTGTTAATATTATACAATAAAAATATTAGTTGATTTGAGTCTGTAACAGTTGGTGTAAATGTATGGTACTTGTAAAGGTTAGCTTTTTTTTATTTTTATTCAGTTTTGTTCTCTCAGTCATGTTAACACTCCCCCGCATTGCAGAAAGAGAACAGAAGCCCTCCCGGCAAGAAACGTCCACTCACATATAAGAACAACACAGCTGCACCAGCCATAAAGGTGAAAGATGGCACCGTTTGGATACAGGATGAGGTCCGGCGTCATCCTGCCAGTCAGTCTGCCCCACACCGGTCCTTCAATGAAACAGCACAGCTTACAGAGCTCGCCAACGTATAGTATAATAGTACCAAGTGAAAATAAATACAAAGTACTTCTGAAGGCTCAACAATATGCGAGAAAAATGTGAGTAAAAACTGCACAATGAAATGGCAGTTGGGATGATACAGTACATTACCTCAAGTCCAATAGAATAGACATCCTCACAGCTATGATTAGGTGTTCACATGCAAAGTTAGTGCAGTTAATTGTCTAATTCTGGATTCAGAAAATCATGAGCACTAACAAATCCGGATCACTCATATAAGACATCTAGAAAACAGTATCAACAAAGGTTGTTTACAGGAGTTCTGAAATAATACATTAATGTAAAACTTTCAAGCTTGACTCCACACAGACAGCTGTGACAAATATAAAAAAAGAAGAAGATTTGGACAATTAACACACCAGGAGATTGTGACATTTGAAACATGAATCAGTTCGACTCACTGTTTACAACTCCAATTCCAAAAAAGTTGGGATGTCTATTTTACTCACAATAGGATGCAGAAAACATTATCAAATGTTAACACTGAGAAAATGTACAACTTTAAGAAAAGAATAAGGTCATTTTGAATTTTACAACAGCAACATGTCTCAACAAAGCTGGGACAGGGCCATATTTACCACTGTGTAGTATCTCCCTTTATTTTAAAAACAGTCCATAAACATCTGGGAGCTGAGGAGACCAGTTGCTGGACTTTGAGAGGAATGTTGTCCCATTCTTGTCCAATATACAATTCCAGCTGCTCAACAGTCCTGGATCTCCTTTGTCATATTTTTCATTTCATTATGCATCAAATTTTTTCAATTAGTGAAAGGTCTGAATTGTAAGTAGGCCAGTTCAGCACCTGGACTCTTCCACTATGAAGCCATGCTGTTATAATAGATGTATTTTGCAGTTTCATTAACTTGCTTAAATATGCAAAGTTTTCCCTGAAAAAGACATTGTGTGGATGGGAGCATATGTTCCTCCAAAACCTGTCTATACCTTTCAGCATTGATGGTGCCTTTCCAGATATGTAAGCTGCCAATTCCATAGTACTAATGCACTCCCCTACCATCAGAGAAGCAGGCTTTTGAACTGAGCACTGATAGCAAGTGGACGGTCCCTCTACTCTTTGGTCTGGAGGACATGGTGTACATGCCGCCCCCCAAACCCCCCAAGACATTGATCCAGATTCTCAGAATCTTTTGATATTATGTACTGCTAATGATGAGATATTCAAAGTCTTCACAATTTTACGTTGAGGAACATTATTCTGAAATTCTTCCACAATTTGTAGATGCAGTTTTGTACCGAATGGTGAACTTCTGTCCATCTTTACTTTTGAGACAGTCTGCCTCTCTAAGATGCTCTTTTTATACCCAATCATATTACTGACCTGTTGCTAATTAACACTAGAATCCCTGAAGCCTACGAAAAAGGTCATAATCCTGGGCCACCTTAAAATTCCTAAGCTCCTCCTTATCAGCGCTCCTTGTTTTGCGAATGTGTCGATCAGCGCAAGCAGCCGGCTATCCCATTGCCAACACAGCAGCTGAAGTTTTCCCAGCTAAAGGCTCTTCATCTGGGTGAGGTGTCTGGAGTTGAATAGGATAAATAATATATCGTTATTTGGAATACATGCGTTTCATGTGTGTTCTATGTCTGCAACGATCTGGGTAAATGTTGGATGACAGGAAATGCAATGCAAGAAATGTTGAACACATAACTAAAACAAAGCTTTTGTATGTTATATTACTAATGATAAAATGTTGGCATGAAGTGTATAATGTGTGAAGACTGAAGTTCAAATATCAAATATACTTGTACCTTTTGTGAAAGTGTTTAACAAAACAAGTGCACTTTAATTCAAGAATATAAACCAAAGAAAAAGAAATTGAGTTGGGGACAAGGCTGACATGTCCACTTGGCTGATGCAGAGGTAAGAACTACTGTTTCAGAAGCCATCCCTGCAAGAAATGTCCAGTCACACACAAGAACGCAGTTGCTCCAGGCGTAAAGGCAGAAGATGGTACCGTTTGGATGCAGCAAGAGGTTGTATCTCTTTGGGAAAGTTTACTTGGTGTATTGTAACCAAGTATGAAAATAATTTATTTAATATACAAAAACAAAGACATACAAATTAGAGACTTAAAAAGAAATCAGCTCTTCTAATTTGGCAGTTCTTTGGCCTAAAAGTAAATAAGTATTTTGGGTTGTTGTCAATTAAGCAGGAAGGGACATGCACAAGCGGTACCCAATGCTACCACCACACTCATCTTACCAGTTGTGAATTGGCACTTTTTGTTTTAGAAAAAACACAAATTATAAGTTCAATGCAATATGAGAAGAATGTACAACAGCCGTTTTATTCACATTTATGTGGTATGTCTTTCGGTCGTAATAATCCATGTTTAATTCTTATGGGACTGCAATAAAGGAGATGTAAATTATCAATAGCATCATTGCACTGAGGAAACCCTCTAACCAAACACTTTCATTTGAAAATCACAAACAATCTCATGTAGTCACTTCCCTTGTGGGAGACTGATATACATCTCTCCTGCACAGAAGACTACAGAGCACTGGTTTGCTTCTTCTAAAAAGATTGGCTAAAGGTATTAACCAGCATCACTGGCATGATACTACAACACTAATGCAATAAGCTATTTCAACTGGTATACATTTTCAAAATCATGTCTTTTCTTGTCAACAGAAGCTGAAATCTCTCAAAAGCATTGAAATATGTGGATTTTAACCAGCCAGTCTTGTCTTCATTTATGCATCCCAACTGAACACTGCATACTTGGGCCTTTGACGGAAACTGCACAACTACAGCTTCACAGAACACCCTTTACCTCGATTGTATTCTCTTAATAATGTGCAGTTGTCAGCTTCTTCTGCAGGCATTGTTTTCAATAAAAATGCATGAAGCATACAAAAATCTGGTATACCCACCATGTTGAATGCCAAAACATAGGAAATTATCAGATTGCTAATTTGCATTTTGCAAGGGAAAATGTAATCAGATTTATATATCTATGCTAAAGATGCACAAAAGTTCCAAGTGTAAATACAATTCATGTACAATGCATTTACAACCTATTCATATGCAATCAAAATACAATCGGCAAAATAATATACATCAGTAATTTTAGCTATCGTCAGAAATCTAACAAACTGAACATAAAGTAGTTCAGGGAAACAGAATTTGTCTGGTTTCAGATAACTAGCTATAGATACAATTAGCTGTTTACGATACTGATATGACAAAAAAAGATTTGTTTAAGCAAATGTAGTTTTATGCAAGACACTAGATTCTGCCAAATCTGAATTTCTTCAAGTTTCAAGATTAAAAAAAAAGTAATGAGAGCTTGCACCAAATATTAGAGAAATGCTAGTGAAATAACCAAATTTACTACAACTGCAAACATTATATAGCCTCTCAGACTTACCTTATTATAACATCATTTGTGGGTAAAAAGCTAAGATTAATAACACATTTAAAATGACTCCTGTATGCTATTTATACACATTAAAAATAAAACCTTCAAAATGGGGGTAGAATTTTATTTGAATTCAAAAGGTAAATACTTACCATTAATAGGCTTTTGATGCAAAGAATCAACAAAGTTTCTAGGATTCTCGATAGTATACTTAATATCTCGAATAGTGTGTGTGCCAGCACCTTCACTCCATGTTCCCTTCTTTGCAGATTTTGCCTGATCTTCAAGATCACACAGTCTGATCTGATCTGGACTAAAGCAACATAAACTGTCAAACGCACTTGGAAGAAATTAATATACATGCATCTTTCAACTACAACTTTCATGAAAATTTATTCTAGCATAATTTTATCAACAGCTAGGAAAAAAATTCAGGAAAAGAATTGAACTGAGAAACTAACAGAGACAACTAAGTCAGTTATGAACTATACATTGAAATTTTCTACACTTACATAGTGATTCATGGGCCTCACAGCAAAGATGGATGTTGGGGCACCATTCCAGAAAAAAGCATATAGATGACAGCAATGATTTAACAATGCCAAACTTTAATTTTTTTAAATTTTATCTTACACTTTTTGGATGCTGTTGCTAACAAAAAAAACTTGTCTGAACGAGCTGGGCTTTTTAAGACTACATTCACACTGCAGCTTTAACGGACTGTATTCTGATTTTTGCCTCTTATCTGATTGAGTTTTTTTTGATTGCTCACATTAAATTTTGCAAAAGATCCAAATCTGATGCAAGTGTGTACAGATATCTTTCCTCAATATGCCACACATGTACTAAATGAATAAAAACAACTGACAGGCAGACACAACCAAATAGACACTGGTGATTGCACCACTTCACATTGTTTTAGTATAGGATATTGACAAATTCATCACCTCATGATAGCAAATAAGAGAAAGAGCCAACAAAAGATTTGTCTGACTGCAGTCACTACTGTTATACCTGAAGGCAGAAATATGTGATGAGACAAGATTAGTGACAGTACAATGTGGAGGGTTTGAATGTGAAACAGTCATTACAAAATTTGTGTAAATCATTTCATAAAAGTTTTCATTCTATGTTGTTTTTTGGCTAATTACAGTTCTCCAAAAAGACCTGAACCATGTCACATGCAAGTGAAACAGAAGGTGAAGAAGAGAAGAGGGGGGAAAAAAAAAAATCAGAACTGAGCTGCAGTGTAAAAGTAGCCTTAATTGGTTTTCCAAAAAAAAAAAAAAGAAAAAAAAGTTGAACATGCTGTGCTGCAATCAGACTTCAGGCTGAACATTATAGTTACTATTAAGATGGCAGCATTAATCAAAAGGAATAACAGTCTAAATTTAAAGACAATAAAGGACAAGAATTATTCCATAAAAAAAGGAAAAAAAAAAAGAAGTGCAAGTGAACTATTACATCTTGATAAACAGTGGCAATTTCCTTCACTTAAAATGTATTCCTGCTTATAACCATTTTCCCCGTATACAGTAATCCCTCGCTATATCGCGCTTCGCCTTTCGCAGCTTCACTCCATCGCGGATTTTATATGTAAGCATATTTAAATATATATCGCGGATTTTTCGCTGCTTCGCGGGTTTCTGAGGACAATGGGTCTTTTAATTTCTGGTACATGCTTCCTCAGTTGGTTTGCCCAGTTGATTTCATACAAGGGACGCTAATGGCAGATGGCTGAGAAGCTACCCAATTTACTTTTCTTTCTCTCTCTCTTGCGCTGACTATCTGTGATCCTGACGTAGGGGGTGTGAGCAGGGGGGCTGTTCGCACATCTAGACTAAAAATGCTGAAAGATTATCTTCACGTTACTACCTTCTGTGTGCAGCTTTTAAGTATGCTGCACGGTGCTTCGCATACTTAAAAGCTCAAAGGGCACGTATTGATTTTTTTTATCTGTCTCTCTCTATCTCTGCTCCTGACAGAGGGGGTGTGAGCTGCCGCCTTCAACAGCTTTGTGCCGCGATGCTTCGCATACTTACAAGCCAAACAGCCCTATTGATTTGTTTGCTCCTTTGAAGAGGAAGATATGTTTGCATTCTTTTAATTGTGAGACTGAACTGTCATCTCTGTCTTGTCATGGAGCATAGTTTAAACTTTTGAAAAAGAGACAAATGTTTGTTTGCAGTGTTTGAATAACGTTCCTGTCTCTCTACAACTTCCTGTGTTTCTGCGCAAATCTGTGACCCAAGCATGACAATATAAAAATAACCATATAAACATATGGTTTCTACTTCGCGGATTTTCTTATTTCGCGGGTGGCTCTGGAACGCAACCCCCGCGATGGAGGAGGGATTACTGTATAATACTTTTTTCAGTCAATCTACAGACAAAATGCTAAATACCTCTCCACTCATCACAAACTATTTTTCAGAGAACAAACTATATTAAACCTGTGCCATGCAAAGCAAATTTGTATCAGATCAGAGAAGCAGCAGCTGTGGTTAAATCATGAATATTTGTAGAATCCAGTGTTTATACTTACTTATTTCTGTTTAAATAGTGTAGAGAAAAGCCAAGCAAAATGACACCTTTTATTGGCTAACTAAAAAGATTATAATATGCAAGCTTTCAAGGCAACTCAGGCAAGATGTAATTGTTCAAATAGTGAATATACTAAGCACCTTGGGGATGGGGCTGGCTGGCTGGCTGGCCACTTGGTACAACCTTTTTAATAAGCTCATAGTTTTCTGCAATGCAGTAAGCAGTGAACACAAGAAGTAGCCTTTTCTGTCATTCTTGTGTAATGCTATAGTCACCTGATGTGATCTGCTCCACTGCTAACACTGGTAACATTTCACCAGTTTCCTACTCTCCTTATGATTTAAACTGTTTTGTTTGATATCATCTGCCACGTTGTGCCACCTGCTTGCCAGCATATTTCTGAATTAGATACTTTTTTTCGATTATCTTGTGATCAAACAATGCAAGGATAAACCGGTAAGTTACTGAGCAAAAACAATATAATAAACTTGATACCTCTATTATGCACTGATAGGAGCCTTTTGTGGTTTAGGTTAGAAAGGAAATATTCAAGAATAGAAACATGTGAGAAGAACAATGTGTCTTTGTAGATAAAATAAAGGCCATAAAATTTGAAATGACTGACCAGAAAAAAATATGCTGGGCAATTCCAGAAAGTATGAATAAATGTACCTGATATCTGACCAAAGCAGAACGGGCAAAATGATTCAGATAAAACTATGATACAGTGTCTTTGCAGAGGAAGAAATACAATTGGTGTGCAAATTCAAACTTTATTTGCTGGTGATCTGGTTATGTTGAAAATATGGGAATTTTTTTTTTTTTTTTTTTTATAACCACATTCCGGGAGATAGAGGATATGGAGTTAATATTATGAAACCAGACTGTATTGCTCGGAAGGGAGTGATAACAGACATTGTTCAGTACATCATATAGAACTACCACCAGTCAGCAGTTGAATCAGCAGTTTTGAAGGGGATGAGAAGAAAGTAATGAAAATATAGGAACATTAGCAGATTTATGGACTGACTAACTGTAGAAAAAAGAAAAAAGTAGAAGGAACTCAGAAGGAGACCACCATGTCCTGGAACTTCTGAAGCCCATGCTCATTAAATCTCCCTCCAAGAAATGAAATACCATGGCGACTTCAACTTTATAGAGTGGGCATTAAATTTAAAAAAACAATATGTTACCAACCCCCAAGTTTTCTCAGTAAGTTTGAGAACCTGCTTGTAGGGCTGGATGCAGATTAATGTAATACCTCAGACAAAGCAATTGCAGGTTAAGGGCATAAAGAGGAAAAAAAAATCAGGTGGAAAGAGTCCTAAACCTCTGGAAGATTTCACCACGGCTAGAGGAAACACTATTTAATTAAGGGAGAACGATGCCCAAGTACTTTATAGGCCTAAACTGAGTAAATGAATGGGGGAAGTTCAAGACCACATGAGTTTGGGTAAAGAGTGGACTTTATATTCAGATAACCTTCCAACAGTGTTACATAGATCCAGGAGATGTAAAAGATCAGAGAGTGTATTTCCAAAAAAACATGAAACTATTGAAAATATCGCCCGCATATAAAGACAGTTTATAAAAGATGCCATGTACAAATATTGGAGTTAACAGATGGGACCAAATAGCTACTAACAGCAGTTCAAGCGCAAGATTGAAGAGTAATGGGAAGTGTGGAAATCCCTGTAAAAATGACAACACACACTTGGGTTAATAAGAACCATAGCCAAAGGGAAAGAATATAAAGTTTTCACCATATTTCAAAAGATGTATCCAAATCCTATAGAACCCACAACCTGCCAAAAAAAGTTCAAAGACATGCATTTACATTACATTTACATCATTTAGCAGACGCTCTTATCCAGAGCGACTTACAACAGTGTTTGTTAGTTTTTTTTCCGCATACCCCTTGGGGTCAGAGCACAGGGTCAGCCATTGTACAGCGCCCCCTGGAGCAATTACAGGTTAAGGGCCTTGCTCAAGGGCCCAGCAGAGTAGGATCTCTTTTGGCACTGACGGGGATTCGAACCGGCAACCTTCGGGATACCAGCGCAGATCCTTAGCCTCAGAGCCACCACTCCGCCTATACATGGCTGAAAGCTTTCTCTGCATTTAGGGCAAAAAAAGCTGTTGGGGAAAGCAGTGCTATGGCTACATCTATAATGGTATACAAGTCAGCAGAAGTCAACTACTGAATGTTGTGTACAGATAAAACTGCCTGGTCAGAATGAGTTAGTTTATGGATAGCTCTCTGAAGTTCAGCTAATAGCTTAGTGTCAGAGTTTATTAAAGATATTGGCCAGTAATTGGAACATTATATAGGATATTTGTGTTGCTGTAGAATCAAATAAATAAGTGCCAAATAAATAAATAATAAATAATGGGATGTAGTTTTATGGCAACTAAGGTGTAATTTAGCATCTGAGTAAATGGTATAGATGGGAGATGACAGAATGAAGAGAAAACCTCTGGGGGGAGGAGCCCGTCACTATGTATTTTACAATTACTGTATAATTAACTAGCTGTGTGTAGTCTTCAGGACAAAAAACAACCCGAAGACTCCTTAACAATTTTACTTTATTGCTGAACTGGGAGGGGCATCAGCTAAGTGGGCCGGGAAAGGATGTAACTTGTCCAAGACGGACGTGTAGTCGAGCTTAGCTGTGGAACAAATTGACCAGGATAGGCTGGAACCTGTCTCAGGCAAACGTATGGTAGCTTTTTGTGTGAATATACAACGTGCATGTACCACAAAGATGAGTTTGTCTACTTGGTTTGAATGAGAAGTGAGGTGCATGCAAGAACCATCTAGTGGTTGTGGTTGAGCATGAGCAGAGGGGACTGCTCCACACACACACGTATTCATTTATATATCTAATTGAAACTTACTGCATATTAATCAAAATTCCTTTAAGCATATAAATATTTTAATACAAAGCAGAATTAACCGATTCAATTTTAATACAAAACTGTTTTAATAAACAACTGCTGGTGCTGTGTGGCATATTGCCTATACTAGTATTGGTTTCATACAATGATAGAGATTTTTAATTTTAACAGTATTTAATGATAGTTTACAATCTTTATACTTATGCACGATTCACAAATCTTATTAATAAAATATTGGTGTGTCAGCTGTCCAACCTGGAGAAATAGTACAGCTGCATTAAGATAGATAAGTAACCTCTTTAAATAATAAGAATTATAATCTGACTTCACTAAGTACAGAAGACACAAGCTCAGCTTACAACATGAGCTCGCTATTGGGTGTATGTACAAATTGCAAAACAAAAACAATACCTTTGTTTAGATAAGTAACAAAAGGTAGATAAGTACGCCCTGTTAGCAGAGAAGAGAATTTGTAAATTACTGACACTGGTCAAATTAATGCAATATGTAAACATTGTAAGTGGCATACTGATGCAAACAGTGGCAACACAAACAACCTTTTTTGTACACCTCAAGAGCAGCCACACTAGTATATATAGCAAGTGTCTGAACAGACAAGCCACAGCTTTTTTTTTTTGTTTTTTTTTTTTTTTTTTTTTTTTTTATAAAACACCCAGCTTGACACAAGAGTGAAAACAAAGAAAGTCCATTTACAATCACCAGAAGGTGCCTGTAGCAAATCCGTGAATAAAATTATGAAAGCTGTAACTGAGCATATTGCTAAGGAAATGTGTTCCATTAAATGATGTAAAAACACTAGACTCCAGGTATATAATGCCAAGTTGCATTTATTTCAAACTAGCGCTCTCACAAAAGTATAAAGACAAAAGCAAAAAGCCCATTCGGATATTAAATCAATTGGATATTTTGTATGCAGAACAGATCTGTGGTAAATCCACACATGTGAACCATATACTGTATTTTACAGTTCTTAATATAGAGCTTATAAACAAGCACTTACGAACCTCATACCTCGGAGATTAAATGCTTTGTAAGGGGGAATACAATTCCATTACTTCTTTCCAAAAACACATAGCCTCTGCACAAAATCACTTTAAATTTCTACCTAGTAAACTGTCTGTATTCTTTCATAAATATTTTGAGAGTTGCACTTGAAAACGGTGATAGAACAAAGCATGTTTTTCATGTTTTTATCTAAATATGTTTATTATAGTTAGTATTTCTACTTAGTTGCTTATTAGGGAAGTATTCACAAGTTTAGAGAGGCAAGAGATAAGAAATATTGCAACACTTATTGCAACACTTAAGACTTTAAAGATTCCCTGCCCTTCATTGCAGATGACAAGTCACTCCAAAGCAGGCAGTGGGATTACAAATGAATACCACAGAGAGGGGCAGTGCAGAGAGATACTTTAACAACTCATGAATTTGATGGGCAGGAAATTGCAGAGTAGAAGAGCTCAGACCAGGAGGAGAAGGATGCTGCAAGGACCTGCAGTACCTGCTCAGCGTGAAAGAGCACAAGCCACATCACCTGAAAAAGGTTCTTATAGAAGCAAAGGCAGAGAAAAACAGAGGGCCAGTATCACAGTACTGCACAAAAAAAAAAAAATTCACTGTTGCTCTATGTGCCAGGAGCCATGTTGTTACACGTTCACAAAACTGTATTGTGGTCTGTGATTATTTTACTGAGTAGCACAATGACTGTAATTTGTTATTTTATATTTTTTTGGAAATTCTAAATATTAAAAATTACTTTACAATGTGTAGCGTTTACAGAAGAGGTGTCCAATAAAAGTATGCACAGTTATGGCCATTTGTGGCTTGATTTATACAGTCTGTATGTATGTGTGTGTACATCTTAATACATAATTCGCCTACCTCCTCACTCACTCACGTCTGTTCGAAGCCGAATGCGCAGACTCCTTCTGCGCACGTCCAAAGCTGAATGTGCAGTCGCCTTCTGCGCAGCTGCCCGAAAAACCTTACGAGACTGACATCCAACCCCAACATCGTGGCAGGCGGCGGATTTACGGCCGCAAAAATTCAAAGAGAAAGGCGACTTCGATAAAAGCTCTAGAGGCCTGAAAGGCGATGTCGACTACAGCTCGAGGCCTAATTACGCATTCTAATTCAATTACGCATTCATTCAGTACACCTATATCAGGTTTGTGGTGCTTATACTTATTACTATTCCATATTGTACTGGAACATTCATCATTCAATATTATACTATAGGCCTGGAAAATTCATTAACAGTACAAGCCTGTACAGTAATCAGTAAAGCAGACTACAATCATTACAAAACAACTTCTTCGTTACTTATCATTTGTTCTTCATACACTGCTGACACAAACTCGTGCCCGTTTCATCTTACGTTGTCAAAACGGGCTCTTTGTCTAGTCTTAAATAATACGCTACCGTGGCTGTCCAGGATTTTAAATCACCTGTAGCACGCAAACCATTTGAACAATTGACCTGAAATTTGGTACACATATACTACGTGACCTGTACTGTTTGCTTTTGGGGTGACGATTTTTATTATTGTTTATAATTTTATTTTATTGTAGAATCAACTCTCGGCAGTAGGCAGCAGGGCGGCCGTGCAGCGCATGTGAATAGGCGCCGTTTTCACCCCTACCACTTTTGCAGTCACTTCCTCTACATCTTCATATCTTAAATCATTCTTAAGGCAGAGTGAACACTTAAGTTCTTTGTACGTTTAGCATTTGTTTGCTCAAGAGTATGAGAACTAAGTATATTCACTGCACAATAATCGTGAAGTCCGCCGTTACTGATATATATATATACATATACATATATATATATATATATATATATATACATATATATATATATATATATATATATATATATATATATATATATATATATAAGCATGTCACCTTACAAAGAAATATGTATATACTGCTGCAACTAGTGTCTCATCTGAAAGGGCATTTAGCAAAGGTGGAAACACCATTACTCGGCAT
Source organism: Erpetoichthys calabaricus (assembly GCF_900747795.2). Lineage (NCBI taxonomy): Eukaryota > Metazoa > Chordata > Cladistia > Polypteriformes > Polypteridae > Erpetoichthys > Erpetoichthys calabaricus. Next base: position 267,413,062 of record NC_041394.2, read on the forward strand.
AAAGAATCACTCAAGCCCAAAAGTGTAAATAACCTCATCTTTCTGTCCCACAACCTGAGACAGTTTTCAGAATAAAAGCACATGATCTCCAAGTCTGCATGTGTGTTCCGCATCTACAATGATCTGTGTAAATGTAGGATGATATAACAGATGCAAGGCAACAAAAGTTGTACACGTAGCTAAAGCAGAATTTTTTCTCATACAGTGCATCCGGAAAGTATTCACAGCGCATCACTTTTTCCACCTTTTGTTATGTTACAGCCTTATTCCAAAATGGATTAAATTCATTTTTTTCCTCAGAATTCTACACACAACACCCCATAATGACAACGTGAAAAAAGTTTACTTGAGATTTTTGCAAATTTATTAAAAATAAAAAAAAACGAGAAAGCACATGTACATAAGTATTCACAGCCTTTGCCGTGAAGCTCAAAATTGAGCTCAGGTGCATCCTGTTTCCCCTGATCATCCTTGAGATGTTTCTGCAGCTTAATTGGAGTCCACCTGTGGTAAATTCAGTTGATTGGACATGATTTGGAAAGGCACACACCTGTCTATATAAGGTCCCACAGTTGACAGTTCATGTCAGAGCACAAACCAAGCATGAAGTCAAAGGAATTGTCTGTAGACCTCCGAGACAGGATTGTCTCGAGGCACAAATCTGGGGAAGGTTACAGAAAAATTTCTGCTGCTTTGAAGGTCCCAATGAGCACAGTGGCCTCCATCATCCATAAGTGGAAGAAGTTCGAAACCACCAGGACTCCTCCTAGAGCTGGCTGGCCATCTAAACTGAGCGATCGGGGGAGTAGGGCCTTAGTCAGGGAGGTGACCAAGAACCCGATGGTCACTCTGTCACAGCTCCAGAGGTCCTCTGTGGAGAGAAGAGAACCTTCCAGAAGGACAACCATCTCTGCAGCAATCCACCAATCAGGCCTGTATGGTAAAGTGGCCAGACGGAAGCCACTCCTTAGTAAAAGGCACATGGCAGCCCACCTGGAGTTTGCCAAAAGGCACCTGAAGGACTCTCAGTCCATGAGAAAGAAAATTCTCTGGTCTGATGAGACAAATTTTGAACTCTTTGGAGTGAATGCCAGGCGTCACATTTGGGGGAAACCTGGCACCATCCCTACAGTGAAGCATGGTGGTGGCAGCATCATGCTGTGGGGATGTTTTTCAGTGGCAGGAACTGGGAGACTAGTCAGGATAAAGGGAAAGATGACTGCAGCAATGTACAGAGACATCCTGGATGAAAACCTGCTCCAGAGCGCTCTTGACCTCAGACTGGGGCGACGGTTTATCTTTCAGCAGGGCAACGACCCCAAGCACACGGCCAAGATATCAAAGGAGTGGCTTCAGGACAACTCTGTGAATGTCCTTGAGTGGCCCAGCCAGAGCCCAGACTTGAATCCGATTGAACATCTCTGGAGAGATCTTAAAATGGCTGTACACCGATGCTTCCCATCCAACCTGATGGAGCTTGAGAGGTGCTGCAAAGAGGAATGGGCGAAACTGGCCAAGGATAGGTGTGCCAAGCTTGTGGCATCATATTCAAAAAGACTTCAGGCTATAATTGCTGCCAAAGGTGCATCAACAAAGTATTGAGCAATGGCTGTTAATACTTATGTACATGTGATTTCTCAGTTTTTTTATTTTTAATAAATTTGCAAAAACCTCAAGTAAACTTTTTTCACGTTGTCATTATGGGATGTTGTATGTAGAATTCCGAGGGAAAAAATGAATTTAATCCATTTTGAAATAAGGCTGTAACATAATAAAATGTGGAAAAAGTGATGCGCTGTGAATACTTTCCAGATGCACTGTATGTTATAGTAACAATGACAATTTTAACAAACAGGCTCTTAAAGTGATAAGGAGCTGCGAGGAAAATTAAGGTGGTGTGGGACAACAAAAAAAATTTGCAGGCTTCAGGGATCCTAGTATTAAGCTGTATTTAATCTAATCTATTTTTTGTATACTGTTTTGTTCATGCTGTTTATATAATTGAAATCCTACAAAAGTCAGAGTGAACTAAACTTAAAGCAATTTTGTGGTGCTTTTTTGTGTGGTTTTGCATATTTGAAATATTTTGAATAGTGTCCATTTAAAGTTAATTAAAAGCACTTACCAGATGACATTATATTACAAGGTTTGGAAATATTAAGATTGTTTTAAAGAATAGTTTATAACACAACGTAAATAAAAGCAAATTCTCTTTCTATAATTTTTTTTTGTCTGGTTCAATTTTGAAATTCCATGGATGTTAAAAATGCACCTCTTAGACAAAGAGTACCGGTGCTTTGAATGCACAGTATTATTTCTTTATTAACATATATTTAAATATTGATAAATATGACATACAGTGGAACCTCGAGATACGATCACCTCTGTATACGAGAATTCAAGATACGAGGAAAGTATGAGCGAAAAATTAACAAGCCACGAGCCAGGCTGTGGGTATGCGTGACACGTTTCCCGATCCGCCTCGAATAAGATCAATAAGATGCTGCAGATGTTCTATCAGACAACTGTGGCGAGCGCCCTCTTCTACGCGGTGGTGTGCTGGGGTGGCAGCATTAAGAAGAAGGACGCCTCACGCCTGTACAAACTGGTGAGGAAGGCAGGCTCTATTGTTGGCATGGAGCTGGACAGTTTAACATCTGAGGCAGAGCAACAGGCGCTCAGCAGGCTCCTCTCAATTATGGAGAATCTACTGCATCCACTAAATAGTATCATCTCCAGACAGAACAGCAGCTTCAGCGACAGACTGCTGTCACTGTCCTGCTCCACTGACAGATTCAGGAGATCGTTCCTCCCCCAAACTATGAGACTCTTCAATTCCACTGGGGGTAGGGGGGTGGGGGATGGTAAACGTTAACATTTAACATCATACAAAGTTATTGTCTGTTTATCTATCTATCTATCTCTGTGTGTGCCTCTCTCTCTCTGGCGCTGCCCTTGTGTGCGTGTGCGTCTCTCTCTCTCTCGGGCTACCTGCGTGCCTCTGTCTCTCTCCGGCGCTGGATTCACACAAGCTCACGCTGCCCGCCCGCCAGCTCACTCAGTGTTCCTTGTTCTCCCCTAGCGTGAGGATCTACGCGTTTGTGCGCTTGTGATTTCATTGTTTTTTGCATTTAACGTGAAAATAATTATTCCACGATGCCTCTCCCCACAGTAACCCGTTTCCTCCACCCCACCTCCCCATCGTCTCCCTCAAGCCAGCCAGGACTCTTCATAAAAATTAACTACAGTCATATTATTTACCAGTGTTATTTATTAAAGGTAGACTACAGTATATATTATTTATCAGTGTTATTTGTTAGGAAAATTAATTTTTATGTTAATATTTTTGGGGCGCGGAACGGATTAACTGGATTTCCATTATTTTCAATGGGGAAGTTTGTTCTAGATACGAGAAATTCGCTATATGAGCTCAGTGCTGGAACGAATTAAACTCTTATCTCGAGGTTCTACTGTATTTGGTAAATATCATGATATTGAACTTTATCAATATCACCTAGCACTACCGCTGGCTTATATTATTATTATTTTTAGTTTGCGTAAGAGAAATACTGCCCAACCACCCCCAATATTTGAGAAAACCAACACATATGACTTGAACCATTTTACTGCAAGACAACATACCAAAAACAATAACAATTGCACAATTAAAAATTTAAAAATAGAAACATAAAATCATGGTTTAGCTTTTGTGCACAACCACCACTAAACCTGAACTGAGAGGGAAATCCATCACTGGCATAAGAAAATATCACTTGAGGAATCTGAAAAATATATATTTCCTATTTGAAACTGGATAATATTCATAGCAGCATAGGTTTACCAAAGCACACACTGTTTTCTAAAAACTATACTGATATCAATGTTATTTATTTGAAGTAATTATTTTGCTCTATGACGAAAAATTTTTTGTTGTTGTTGGTAAAGCCAAGTCTGTCAATGGGAATCTACTTATTTGGCGAACCATAAAGACCAGCATCTTTTACTTCACAGCTGATAAAGGGGAGTAATACAACTTGAGTTATGCTATTAAATTAAAAATCTCATCTTACTTGTTTCCTCGATTTCCTTCCCTGCGAACTACAGCCAGGCCTTCTGATACAAGAGACTCTGCGATGTTTTCTCCAGTTGTGTCTGTAGGTGAATATTTTAGAATAAAAATGCTTTTAACTTGGGATAAATTGCTTTTATTTTAAAAAAAACAAACTTAGCAAACTTTTGTACAACAATCTTCACATCTGTTACATCTAGTAATATACCAATATATATAATACTAATCAACAACATACTCCCGCCCCCTCCCCCCCCACCAAAATAGTTCCGTAAACTACAAATGACTACACACAAATGTGAGTACACCCCTCACATTTTTGTAAATATTTTATTATATCTTTTCATGGGACAACACTGAAGATTTGACATTTTGATACAATTTTGTCACTGTACAGCTTGTATAACAGTGTAAATTTGCTGTCCCCTCAAAACAACCAACACACAGCCATTAATGTCTAAACCACTGGCAATAAGTGAGTACACCCCTAAGTGAAAAATGTCCAATGTGCCCAATTAGCAGTTTTCCCTCCCCAGTGTCATGTGACTCGTTAGTGTGACAAGGTCTCAGGTGTGAATGGGGAGCAGGTGTGTTAAATTTGGTGTTATCGCTCTCACACTGGTCACTGGAAGTTCAACATGGCACCTCATGGCAAAGAAATCTCTGAGGATCTGAAAAAAAGAATTGTTACTCTACATAAAGATGGCCTAAGCTATAAGAAGATTGCCAACACCCTGAAACTGAGCTGCAGCACAATGGCCAAGACCATACAGTGGTTTAACAGGACAGGTTCCACTCAGAACAGGCCTCGCCATGGTCGACCAAAGAAGTTGAGTGCACGTGCTATCCAGAGGTTGTCTTTTGAAAATAAACATATGAGTGCTGCCAGCATTGCTGCAGAGGTTAAATGGGGTGGGGGGGTCAGCCTGTCAGTGCTCAGACCATACGCCGCACACTGCATCAAATTGGTCTGCATAGCTGTCATGCCAGAAGGAAGCTTCTTCTAAAGATGATGCACAAGAAAGCTCGCAAACAGTCTGCTGAAGACTAGCAGACTAAGGACTTGGATTAATGAAACCATGTCCTGTGGTCTGATGAGACCAAGATAAACTTATTTGGTTCAGATGGTGTCAAGCGTGTGTGGCGGCAACCAGGTGAGGAATACAAACACAAGTGTGTCTTGCCTACAGTCAAGCATGGTGGTGGAAGTGTCATGGTTTGGGGCTGCATGAGTGCTGCTGGCACTGGGGAGCTACAGTTCATTGACGGAACCATGAATTAGTGCTGGGCGGTATACCGGTTCATACCGAAAACCGTTTTTTATTTTTTTTATGATATGGATTTTTCTTATACCGCAACACCGGTTTAAATTGCCTAAACGACGTTCGGAACGGGGCGCAGCGGGAAACTGTTCAAGTGGGGACCTTTTTCACTGCTACACCGCTAAACACAGATTTGTTGCACTAGGGCTCTTTATCACTGCTACACCACCAAATAGTGGGCGGTATCATAGGAATGCTGCTCGGTGAAAATGGACAGAGAGCCTGGAGATACTTTAGTTTTAAAAGGTCAGATGTATAAATACTGTTTCTATACTACTGGATAATACTGCAAGCCAAGTTGTACTTGTTTTATTTGTTTTCAATACAGTGTAATTAATGTACCTGGGTACTGTGTAATAGTGTGACGACATGTTGACTTTATTCTCGCCATTTATGTCAAGATTAAAGTCGACATGTTGACTTTATTCTCGTAATTTGTCATTAAAGTAGAACATCGTAAACTAAACCATCGTAAAATGAATATTTAATTTACTAGATTTTCTCAAACCCCGTCATAAGTTATATAGCACATTAAATGCTTTGTGTTAAGTGATTCTTAAACTGACTTCTTCTTACACTAACAGGAGGCGCCGGCAGCGATCTGTAGTCAAGAATACATTCACTTCATGATCTTCCTTCTCTCTGAACATTTAGAATGCTAAAATAAATACTTAATATAATTTTCATGGTGAAATGCATTAAAGCATGCATTAATCATATGGGGGCACGGTGGCTTGCCTGCCTTGCATTTGCATGTTTTTCTGGTGGGTTTACTCGGCGCTTCAGTTTCCTTTCAAAGTCATGTAGGATGTGGGGTTTTGTTGTGCTATATTGACCCTGCTAGTGTATGTTTTGCTTGTATTCATCCTTCGATATGCTGGCGACTCGTTCAGAGATGGGCGCAACTCTGAATGGATGGCATAATTAAACATGTATAACGAAGATATTTTTAAAGTTCTGAACACTCCGTGGGCTAAATTTATAACTACTTTTAATTTCACAAAGACGTTTATCGTGTGGTGATTGGTTATGTGGTGAAAGAAAAAGGAAGGATAGGAACTGGGGTTTTGGTAGCCTACGTCAGATAGAGACAGCATGCATGCAATAAAGAGATCCCGCTCAGAAGAACATGCATTGAATTCTGTGTTCGTGTCTCCGACCAGCAGATCACAAACCCAACATTTACACAATATTTAAGTTAAACCTGTGCGATAGCTATTCATACATCCAGTTTATTGGAGCTTCGTCACACCTGCCATAAAGTTCTCTACACTGAACATACACCTGGGGACCCCTTACTGCGAGGGAGCAGCACTACCGCCACACTACCGTGCATGTGTAATACCTGCTTTAATGCATTTCATCATGAAAATGATATCAAGTATTTATCTTAGCATTCTAAATTTTCAGAAAGCAGGAATATCATGAAGTGAATGGATTCTGTATGGTGATCGCTGTCTTCTCTTAGTACGGAGGAAGTCAGTTTAAGAAGCGTAGTGATTAACCACTGGGTAGGGGAACGTAACACAAAGCATTTAATGTGCTGCATTAATTTATGACGGGGTAAATTAAGTAATTGATTAAACATTGATTTTAGGAAGAAGTTTAGTTTACGACATTCTACTTTAATTATGAAGTAAACTATGAGAATAAAGTGGAAATGTCGACTTTAATCTAACATAAACGGCGAGAATAAACTGGAAATGTTGACTTTGTTCTCAACATATAGTTTGTTTTTTTCTGCCCAGTATAGCTTAGCTTGAAGCAAGGTCTATATTAATGCAGTTTGCCTAAATGATGGTTCAGTTGGTAAAGATGTCATCACCAAGTTGCACTTGTTGTATTTTATTTTAATTTGGTTAATACTGTGTAATGCACCTGGGCTTGAAGTCTTGAAGTAATAGTGCAACTATCAGTAATAATACTATTATTTATTTTATTGTTATTATTTATTAGTTTAACTATTATGCAGTTTAATGATGATAAAGTTGTTTAACTCTTTTAGGGCTAATTTTTTTTTTGTTTCTTTTCTCCCAGGGCTGAATATTTTTCCAAAAACTAACATTTTTAAAAAAGAACACAAAGCAATTGTTTAACACATCAAATCAACAAAAAATTTACTTTTGACAAATGTTACTGTCTTGCATGTTGTATGAGCCTGCATACTCTATGATTTCACATACATATCACATACATTTTACACAGCAAAGTCTGATCTCGCTCAAAGCAGGCAATTTCAGTCATTGCCACATTGCACTCCTTACAATATGTGTTGCTTTGGTGCCTATTTTTCAATTGTCTGTTGCTGCACTTTCTAACATATATTGTTAGTGTGTACTGTAGAGAGACAAGTCACCCATTTGCCATCGGGCCATGCCACTGCCACCAAGTTTTCTGCCTGCATGAAAACCGTATTGTCACCTCTTTTCATCTTCTGAAACTTTATGAACTTTATGTATGGCATTATAGCCTGGCTCACCCCATGGGATTTGCTTGTGTTTATTACAGAAGTGAATAAAACTTTGCAGCAGCACATACCTAAGCCACCAGGGGACAAAACACGTTTGGACTAATGCTCCCTGAAGTTATATCACCAGTTCTGTCCCATCTCTATTTGTAATGCCACAGCGCGCTTCATCTCGTCTTTCGTTGTGGGTTTCCACTTTGAAAAACGAGAATGCGATGCAAACGCAGCCCGCGATTCAAAAAAAATCTCTGCCTACCTGTTTGTCTCGTCTGACAGTAGCTGAAAAGCAGCATCAGGAGAGAGCAGCCTGAAGTACAGCAGCTGGTGATCTGTCGTGTCCAACAGCAAGCCATGCCGTCTTGTAAACTCCGGTAGCCAGATTGGCTCTCAACGGATCAATGTCTGTGTATTTATCCCATGCGAACTTTGCCGTAGATGCATCAGCTGCGCGAAGGCACTCAACTGGCAGCAGATCCGCTGGCGCGGCATCGGCTGGTGTCTGATCAGCTGATGCCTGCTTCTAACTCTCTTGCTCGATCTCCTGATCACTGCCAATAAAGTCCGATTCTGAAAAATCAAGAGTCCGACTCCGCGATAATGCGCAAAACATCGCCTGCCGAGTGTTTTCTTTTCTGCACTTGCTTCGCTGCCTCTTCACATGTCGGTGCCATCTTGCCTTTGTTTACATTTCGCAACTCACGCACACACAATGTTTATTTGCCGAGTCAACGAGTCTAGCATTCCTCCAAGCACAGAGGGAATGCCTGTGACGTGACAGTGAGATTTGTCGCCATTAACAGCTGATTGTCACCCCCTATCCCTGGATGTCGACTTTTGTCGACATTCGCCTTCAACCCCTCCTGTCGACAAAAGTCGACATCCGCCCTAAAAGAGTTAAAAAGTCACTTTAACAAGTCAGTGGACAGAAATTGTTATCATTAACAGAAAGTGTAGTTGGTTTACAAAAAATATTTACTATTTATTCCTTTTCTAAGACATATTCGGTGCAATACAATTTTTGACAAGCACTTCTGGATATTTTACTAAGTCTAAATGTCTCTTTGTATGGTTGAAAATATGTTGTCAAAAGTATAGTTTGTTTTTACAAAATTTGTTCAATAAAAAGGTTCTATATTTTGACTGCATCTGTCATGCAATGTGATACCTTCTCCATTAGTGCCACCCCCTTGAAAACTATCACTTTATGGGGCAATGCAAAACTGTATTAATAATTGTGTGCACATTAAAATGTTTTTTTTTGTACAGTGTACAATACTCTTGACAGTGGAATAGGTTATTCTTAGCCAGTAATTGCAGTGGAAAATGTGGTTAACATCCACTCATGCATGGGGGAAAAAAATACAGTCGAATACCATGAAACCGGGATAATTTAGAAAAATACCTTGATATAGAATTTTGGTCATACCGCCCACCCCTACCATGAATGCAAACATGTACTGTGACATACTGAAGCAGAGCATGATCCCCTCCCTTCAGAAACTGGGCTGCAGGGCAGTATTCCAACATGATAACGACCCCACACACACCTCCAAGACGACCACTGCCTTGCTAAAGAAACTGAGGGTAAAGGTGCTGGACTGGCCAAGCATGTCTCCACATCTAAACCCTTTTGAACATCTGTGGGGCATCCTCAAATGGAAGGTGGAGGAGTGCAAGGTCTCTAACATCCACCAGCTCCGTGATGTTGTCATGGAGGAGTGGAAGAGGATTCCAGTGGCAACCTGTGAAGTTCTAGTGAACTCCATGCTCAAGAGAGTTAAGGCAGTGCTGGAAAATAATGGTGGCCACACAAAATATTGACACTTTGGGCACAATTTGGACATTTTTCACTTAGGGGTGTACTCACTTTTGTTGCCAGCGGTTTAGACATTAATGGCTGTGTGTCGAGTTATTTTGTGGGGACAGCAAATTTACACTGTTATACAAGCTGTACACCGACTACTTTACATTGTATCAAAATGACATATCTTCCGTGTTGTCCCATGAAAAGATATAATAAAATATTTAGACAAATGTGAGGGATGCACGAGAGAGAGAGAGAGAGAGAGAGAGAGAGAGAGAGAGAGAGAGAGAGAGAGAGAGAGAGAGAGAGAGAGAGAGAATATCCTAAGCCAAAAACTGCAATGATTTTATGGGACTTTTATGTCACGCTTTAAATCGGGCTTATTTTAAAACCTACATATTTACTGTAGGTATTTGGTATCATTCTTTTCAGTATTTATCTAACTTTAATGTGATGTTAGATTTTCAGATTCTTATTGTTTTTAAATCATAAACTAAAAAATATCAAGAACTCACGTCCCACAAGACGAAACTTAACCAAGAGTGCCAAGAGATTCAGCCACGTTTGGGGCCAGAAATAAAAGACAAAGTAGGACAGCTGCTGTACAGGCTTTTAAATGTTTGAAGTGCCGCACGAGATGCAGATCATGCGGCAAAGCAGCAGCAGCAAGCCAGCTCATCTGTTTCCCATTGTATCACCATTTAAGAGGGGGTTTCAGAGGAGCGACTGCGTCTCTTCATGACGCAAGTGGCAGACTGTCCGTAACTGGGGGTTGGGCGCTGAAGGTGTCTCTTCATGACGCAAGTGGCAGACTGGCCGTAACTGGGGGTTGGGCGCTGAAGGCGCCAGGGGGGTTTGCCCCCCTAGTTTCCATTATAACAAAATATTTATAGGGTCCGGTGAGTTTCGTTATAACAGGATTCCACCAGTATATTGTATAATTTTGACTGGGGCTATGAATTGAAGCAGTCTTCAATAGCAGTAGATCAAGGATAGAGAGTTTGAAAACCAGCCAACTCTTTTGCTTCAGGTAACCCCCCCCCCCACCCCCCTAAGGTATCCTTCATAAAAGCACATCAGGTTTATGTGTAATTATGTGTGTACAAGTGCCTTTGGAAAGACAAAATTCATAGGAACACAAAGGAACAAAATATCAAAAGAGGTTTAATATTCAGAAAAACAGTAAAAATATTCAGAACTTGAGTGTTGGTAAAATGTCAAACATGATTGCTCCTAGACTACTGAAGTAGTAAAGTGTGAGGCACATTAGTAAATGCATAGAACATATGATTAGAACTTAATAAATGCTTCTTTCCCATTATTAAAAGAAGGAATTCACACTTAAATATCCATGTGTTTAGAATGATAACACAGGTATGACTGTTGCACATAACATATATAAAGTAACACACAACTTGCTATTGAGAGAAAAAAAAGTAAATTAGATATTTTTTTAAAATTCTATTTCTATGATAGGTGTAATCTTGATATTGAATAGCCATCCTCTTACCTTTGCCAAGGTACACTAGACCATATTCTCTTCCTTGTGGAGTTTTGTTTTCCACCGTGAAACAAACTTCTTTTCCAATCAATTTCTTCCGTAAAAACTCTCGAGCTTGCCAAGCCCAAGGCTATAATAAAACATATGGCAGTTACTGGTAATTGTAGAGCAATGAGCACTGTTTAATTTTTTTCCACAAAAATAACTTGCCACTTGTTAGTCAGGTCTTCTTCAAATAATAAGTAGTTTTACGAGTATTAAATGGTAAAACACAAACACTTCATAGCAATACAATAAAAAAAAAAAGATGGGTTTTATAATGCAAAAAAAAGATTTTCTTTCCTGTTAAAAGCAGGATATTCAAAAGGATTTTTTTTTTTTTTTGGAACAGTGGAAGATTTACTGAAAATTCCTAATCCTCACAAAACATTTAGTTGTACAATGCCGATACACAGCCTTTCAAAAATAAAGAATGTAAAGTCTTGGCTAAACTAAAACAGGAACCATAATTTAATTAGGTGAAATGTTAGTGTTACATTATAACTTTGAGAATTCAGATAGCTTTGCTTTCTCCGAAATGTCAGATTCAACGAGGAATTCACATGAAATTTCAGACTGGGAAACTTTCCTGTTTCTCAAATAGTATGAAGGCAACATTAACAACCAATCCAACCAAGAAAGGTTAAGGTGAGGCAACATGACCACATCAAACCACACACATGGCCATTTGGGACTATTTCAAAATATTAAGAGTACAATTCTTAGTCTCCATTTTGAAGACTAAAATTCAAAGAAACACAAAGTCCAGAGGAACAAACTATCAACATCCAAAAAAAAACAGTAAATATATTCAGAACTTGGAAAAGACACTGTGCGGCCTTGAGTCATGGTGAGCCAAGTATCTAACGGGCAATCATAATAAACTAATACACATACTAACCACTGTGCCATATGATATGATATTAATTTATTAGTAACAGTAAAGGTTCCAAGAGCTGATTAATGGTAAGTATTATGACTTGGTTAAGAAATATTTTAAATCCAAGCTCCCCAAGACAATAACCTGTACTATGGTAATGAGGAAACTAAAATTCCAGGGGGCCGGGGCGGAGGGGGCGTCCTCCCTGGGCGTCCTTCCCCTCTCCCCCCGTTCCACCCTCCGCGCCCATCCCTCGCTTTGGGAGGTGGGAGTCGCGGCGGACATGCGTGGCCTTGGAGAGCCCGTGTGGGAGGCGCTACCCTCCCGGGCGCCCGCCCGGACCTCTCGTCACCAGGCACGGCCGGGACACGGTCACCCAGTTGCCTTCTCCCCCCCCGTGAAAAAAAATAATTTATAGCTGAAGTCGTTGCATTAATTCAAAGTGTGAGTTTTCATGAACTAAAAACTCTATTAAATCTATGGAAGGTCAACATAGTAAATTTTCAATCCGATATTTAAGAAAAATTAATATCCAAAGACCAACATTGCAATGTTAAGCAATTTTATTTTTTCCACTTCTTCTAAATGTTAAATAAAATCAGCAAAATCTTCAATACTCTTTCTAATTGGGTCTATGTCAACTCCTGTCAATGCTCTTTCTAATTGGGTCTATGTCAACTCCTCCCATGTTGCATGGCAATGATGAATGCGAGGAAAAAATGGATCAAGATCAGAAAAGAAAGTTTATAACAAGTGGAATTAGCTCCGTTTTCAAATGTTTTGACTTTACATTAAATGACAGTTCAAGCAAAAGATAAAAACAATACTGCATATAGAGAGGTCATTCAAGCACGTGCAGCATCTGCAATGGGCCTTCCAGCCTCTGAGGCAAAAAGGGTCCCAGCTAAATGAACTCCCATAAAATATTCCACTGCCTAGAGTATAAGCACACAAGCAGCAGACAGAAGGAGCCAACAGCTACAGTGACCTAGCATTATTCAAAACACACTTTTGTCTACTTAACTTGCAACCTAAAAATATCTGTACTTGGTCAGTTAAGTACAACCAATCAGTAATTTGCATCACACCAGAAGTGACACATCCACACATCGAAAACCTATTTCACACTGCCTCCGCTTTGTACTGAAACTCTATGAGAAGGAATAAAAACAGCAGCTTTCAGTTTCATTGTGGTGACCTAGCATTCTTCAAAACACAATTTTGTCTACCTAACTTGCAACATAAAAATATTTATACTAAGTCAGTGGCCTGGTAACTACAACCAATTAGTAATTCACGTCACACCAGATATGACAAATCCACAAAGCATACTGCCTCCACTCTGTACTGAAACTCTACGAGGAGGAATAAAAACAGCAGGCTTAATATTTTCATTTTTTTGTATTAAATATTCAATGTTCATGTACTGGGTACACTGCATAATCAGCCATTTTAAATTCCCGTTTGAATTTGTATTTTAGTTTAGCAGGTATATTGAACTCCTTAATTACAATAACTGAATGCGCTATATGTTGAATGCCCTTTTGTATTAACATTTATAAATTTGGTGTCCTCATGATCTTTGATTCTGTGAAGATTATACATACATACAGTACATTTGGTAAACAGAGTATAATAAAATATCAATTAATGAATAAAAATATGAAATTTCATAAGGATAAATTTTCTGTAGGGAAATTTTACTTCACTGTTCATTGGGAATAAAGTAAAAATAAAGTTTCACTGGATAGATGAAATGGCTCTATTTCCAACAAAATATCATCAACCTCTTCAGAATTTCAAGCACCCAATTACAAATTCTTCTGTGGCGCTACCAGTGTAAAGTACCAATATATACCGCAGAGGAATAAAGATTTGCGAAACTGTTAAAAACACTGGATGAAAAATACAGCCGCAAATGCAGTACTTACTATGCTGATAACTATCATAAAATAAAGCTCCAAATGGACCATACAGACACCCAGTCCAGTCCCACTGCCAGAAATGACCATCTATCTACCCCAGCCAGGTGTTACATGGGCATCCCCTTTGTCTGATCCAGCCGCTCAGGTCCTCAACAATAAGGATCCTGTGAGCCATGGGAATCTCGAAACACAGCAGTAGTGCGCTAACTGACACTCACTCACAACACAGGTAATGTGTCTCATTCAAACCACTGGTACCCAAGGATTATCCGAAGAGACACCGTACCGAAGGAGTCCAGTCCTCGTCTCAGGTCACTGGATAGCATACATGTTTTGCAACCATATAGCAAGAGAGGAAGTGCCAGGGCTCTGAAGACTTGGACCTTCATCCTTTTGCAAAGCCATTGGGAGTGCCACACACCCATTTCCAGCAACCTCATGATCCCCCATGCTCTCCCAATCTGTCTACCGATTTCACAGGAACAGTCACCAGGGACATGAATCTCACTGCTGAGGTAAGTTAACAGACAGACACTGTTGATGACTGTGCCCAAGAGGTCATTAAAGGCCTGGATCTTGGTTTTTATCCAGGATACTCACAGGCCCAGACCCTCGCACTGCTTGCTCAGTCTCTCGAGAGCCTCACTCAGAGCCTCCACTGACTCCATGAAGATCACAGCACCATCACCATCAGATACCCCACGACCCTGCCCAAAACCCAGTCCATGCAAGCACTGAACAGAGTATGAGCAAGAACACAGACCCTGAAAAACCCCAGAATCAAATGAGGGAAAAATGCAGGGGTTCTGCCACCACTCTGCACCGCATTCACAGTACCAGTGTACAGGCCAGCGATGATATTCTGCAACTTTTGGGGGGGATCCTATGAAATCTCAGGATTTCCTAAAGGACAGCTTGATTAACTGAGTTGAACGCTTTACAAAAATCAACAAAGGCTGCAAAGAAACTCTGATATTCATGTTTGTGCTCCATGAGAGCCCTCAGTGCCAGGCTGTGGTCAATGGTAGACTTCGTAGACCTAAAACCAGACTGCTCTGGTTGCTGGCAGGTGAGAAAGTGATCAAGGATCATATTGAGGATGACCCTAGCAAGGACCTTACCCGGTACCAACAGCAGTGTTATCCCCCTGTACCCAGGTGATCACCCTTCCCTTTCTAGATAGGGACAACAAGTCCCATTTTACAGTCAGCTGGGATGATGCCAGTCTCCCAAGTATAAATAAAGATTGCTTGCAATGCAAAGACCACGGCCTTACCACCAGCCTGGAGAAGTCCACAGATCCCTGCAGCCTTCCCTACCCTCAGCCCGTTCACCACCTGCGCAATCTCATTGAGATTGGGTGGTTTACAGCTAATTGGTGGATCGGCCTCAAGAACTGTGGACCCAGAGATCCACTGGCTAGGATGTTAAAAGGGCAATGGGTAGTAAATCTGTGCATTGTTGTTCACTTTTGAGAACAACAGGAAAATCATAAAAAATAACAGACAATCCCCATCCCCAAAAACCAGAGCTCTTTCTCCATCACAACATCCCAAAATTTGCCTTATAAAAAGGGGTCTCTAAAGGATTGAAAGTTAAATGATGATTATGTAGACTTGTGAAAGAGGCCCACGAAGCACAGTAAACTTAAACCAGAAAGAATCATAAAAGGGAGGAACATGGGATTAAGATAAGTAGGCCACCAACGAATCAGCTCCCCACCAAATGCACAGCTTTCCCCCCCCCCCACACTTTTCTATATTGGAGCCAGATGATATGTTAATCCATGCTCCCAAAAGTTCAAGCAAGACTTAAGTAAAGAAAGACGATTTCCAGAAGTTTACAAAAAGTTTCAAAAGTCTCCCAGTGAAATGCTAAGCTTAGTTAGCTTTGCAGAGAGGAGTATCCAGACAGAACAATTTCTGCTGGATAAAATTCAGTATAAGAATAGAGAGGTCCAGGAAAGGAAATATAGGAGCAAAAGATGAACATTAATAAAGAGAGAACAGAAAACAGGCAATTAGGAAAATCCTTCCAGAAAGCAGAAACTGGAGAGCAGTCTTAAAATATATGAAATGGCAGGAACATTTAAAGTACAAAAGTGACCAGTTGGGATCAGTGGCCAAATGTATTGCATTTTAGTTTACAAGGGGCGAGTACAGTCAATATGCAATTTTTTTCTGATAATGTGAGGTTTAAGAAGATTCAGGGGTATTAGTTATTGATTGCCACAACCTAGTGGGGAGAGGGGGCAGAACGGCAGACTGAAAATAATGGTTGCAGGTGCCTTAAAGGAACTTGCACATAGGAATGCCACTGACTTCTGATCTGGAAATAAAGAGGTGGAAAAGGTAGAGGATGGTGGGGTGGAAAACCAGAAGATATTGGGACCCCATTAGCTTTAAGGACTGACAATTTAAAGATAGAAGTAGATGAAAGGTGGAAGAACAGAAAAGTCTAGAGTCATTATAAATTTGACCAGATGGAGGTATAGGGGTGCCAAGGTGTTTCTCTACTTTCTGTCAAATCTGTAGAGCTCACAAGACTAAGAAACTTTAAGTAGTGGGGCAAGACCAAAGCAGTGAAGGGACAGCAGAAAAATCACTATTCAATCCAACATGGTCTCCTCTTGAACCAGGATAATGGGTTTCTTGGAGGACTTCAACTCCATACAGGTCAGATGGTAAATGCTTAACTATAAACCTCTAGGTCCAGCAAAAACAATCCTATCAAAATGGAGTGCCCAATAGGAGGTCTATTACTATTGCATAGAAATGCACACAGAAGAGATGCAAATTTCTGACCTATATTTTATGGTGTTGAGGAACATTGTTAAAACATAACAGTTTTGATAACTGCTAACCTAGAATGAAAAGATGGTGGGGAAAAAAAAAAAAGAACACGAGAAAAGGGATTCCTTGGTACTCTTAATTATACAATGATAAGTAAATGAAACAATGTCCTGAAGAAAATGTAAAATGTCAATTTCCAAAATATATACAGTAAAGTCCCCTTCACAATGTTTGACACCTCTGGTAAAGGAGAAAATAAAAAAAAGGTTGTTTTAAAAAAAAAAAAAAAAAAAAAAAAATTACCTTAATCTCGCACTGAAAAAAAGAGAGGGTAACACTTTACATTAAGTGTCCATAATTACACTGTAACTACCTGTTAGTGCTGGACGGTATACCGGTTCATACCGAAAACCGTTTTTTATTTTTTTTATGATATGGATTTTTCTTATACCGCAACACCGGTTTAAATTGCCTAAACGACGTTCGGAATGTGGCGCAGCGGGAAACTGTTCAAGTGGGGACCTTTTTCACTGCTGCAACGCTAAACACAGATTTGTTGCACTAGGGCTCTTTTTCACTGCTACACCACCAAATAGTGGGTGGTAGCATAGGTATGCCGCGCGGTGAAAATGGACAGAGAGACGAAAAAAAGCAGTCACATCTGTCGCCTGGAGATGCTTTAGTTTTAAAAAGGTCAGATGTATAAATACTGCTTCTATACTACTGGATAATACTGCAAGCCAAGTTGTACTTGTTTTATTTGTTTTCAATACAGTGTAATGTACCTGGGTACTGTGTAATAGTGTGACGACATTTTGACTTTATTCTCGACATTTCCACTTTAATCTTGATGCTTATGACGAGAATAAAGTCGACACGTTGACTTTATTCTCGTAATTTGTCATTAAAGTAGAACATCGTAAACTAAACTTCATCATAAAATGAATATTTAATTTACTAGATTTTCTCAAACCCCGTCATAAGTTATATAGCACATTAAAAGTTTGTGTTAACTGCGGTAGGTTGGCACCCTGCCCAGGATTGGTTCCCTGCCTTGTGCCCTGTGTTGGCTGGGATTGGCTCCAGCAGACCCCCGTGACCCTGTGTTCGGATTCAGCGGGTTGGAAAATGGATGGATGGATGGAAGTTTGTGTTAAGTGATTCGTTCAGAGATGGGAGCAACTCTGAATGGATGGCATAATTAAACATGTATAACGAAGATATTTTTAAAGTTCTGAACACTCCGTGGGCTAAGTTTATAACTAGTTTTAATTTCACAAAGACTTTTATCGTGTGGTGATTGGTTATGTGGTGACAGAAAAAGGAAGGATAGGAACAGGGGTTTTGGTAGCCTAGGTCAGATAGAGACAGCATGCATGCAATAAAGAGATCCCGCTCAGAAGAACATGCATTGAATTCTGTGTTCGTGTCTCCGACCAGCAGATCACAAACCCAACATTTACACAATATTTAAGTTAAACCTGTACGATAGCTATTCATATATCCAGTTTTTTGGAGCCTCGTCACACCTGCCATAAAGTTCTCTACACTGAACATACACCTGGGGACCCCTTACTGCGAGGAAGCAGCACTACCGCCTCACTACCGTGCATGTGTAATACCTGCTTTAATGCATTTCATCATGAAAATGATATCAAGTATTTATCTTAGCATTCTAAATTTTCAGAAAGCAGGAATATCACGAAGTGAATGGATTCTGTATGGTGATCGCTGTCTTCTCTTAGTACGGAGGAAGTCAGTTTAAGAAGCGTAGTGATTAACCACTGGGTCGGGGAACATAACACAAAGCATTTAATGTGCTGCATTAATTTATGACGGGGTAAATTAAGTACCCTAAGTTCTTGTCTATAAGCCGCGGCTTATCTAAGGAAAAAAGTTGTGAAAATGAAAAAATAGAATATCGGCTTATACATAAGTCCGGCTTATACATCCATCGCGGGGGTTGCGTTCCAGAGCCACCCGCGAATTAAGAATATCCGCGAAGTAGAAACCATATGTTTATATGGTTATTTTTATATTGTCATGCTTGGGTCACAGATTTGCGCAGAAACACAGGAGGTTGTAGAGAGACAGGAACGTTATTCAAACACTGCAAACAAACATTTGTCTCTTTTTCAAAAGTTTAAACTGTGCTCCATGACAAGACAGAGATGACAGTTCCGTCTCACAATTAAAAGAATGCAAACATATCTTCCTCTTCAAAGGAGTGAAGCAAACAAATCAATATGTCTGTTTGGCTTTTAAGTATGCGAAGCACTGCGGCACAAAGCTGTTGAAGGCGGCAGCTCACACCCCCTCCGTCAGGAGCAGACAAAGAGAGAGAGAGGGAGAGTTTGTTTTTCAGTCAAAAATCAATACGTGCCCTTCGAGCTTTTAAGTATGCGAAGCACTGTGCAGCATGTCTTTTCAGGAATCAGCTTTACAAAAGATAGCAACGTGAAGATAATCTTTCAGCATTTTTAGACGAGCGTCCGTATCGTCTAGGTGTGCAAACAGCCCCCCTGCTCAATCCCCATACGTCAGGATCACAGATAGTCAGCGCAAGAGAGACAGAAAAGTAAGCCGGGTAGCTTCTCAGCCATCTGCCAATAGCGTCCCTTGTATGAAATCAACTGGGCAAACCAACTGAGGAAGCATGTACCAGAAATTAAAAGACCCATTGTCCGCAGAAATCCGCGATATATATTTAAATATGCTTACATATAAAATCACAATTTAAATGACCGCTACGCGCTCGTGTTGACTCGGCGACGCCCAGAGCAGAAAGAACGCGCTCCGGCCGCTCCAACCGCGCCATGCGGGGAGTGAGAGAGACGCCAATATCTCACACTCTCTCCCCCCTTAAAGAAATTAAATGGGCGCGAGTGAGACCACTGACCTCCCTCCCTTCTATTAGTTATAGGTTATAGTACGTTCGGCTTATCCATGAGTCCGGCTTATCTATGATACGATTTTATTTTAAAAATTCGTATGATTTTTGGTCTCCGGCTAATACATGAGTCCGGCTTATAGACAAGAACTTAGGGTAATTGATTAAACATTGATTTTAGGAAGAAGTTTAGTTTACGACATTCTACTTTAATTATGAAGTAAACTATGAGAATAAAGTGGAAATGTCGACTTTAATCTCAACATAAACGGCGAGAATAAACTGGAAATGTTGACTTTGTTCTCAACATATAGTTTGTTTTTTTCTTCCCAGTATAGCTTAGCTTGAAGCAAGGTCCATATTAATGCAGTTTGCCAAAATGATGGTTCAGTTGGTAAAGATGTCATCACCAAGTTGCACTTGTTGTATTTTACTTTAATTTGGTGAATACTGTGTGATGCACCTGGGCTTGAAGTCTTGAAGTAATAGTGCAACTATCAGTGATAATACTATTATTTATTTTATTGTTATTATTTATTAGTTTAAATATTATGCAGTTTAATGATGATAAAGTTGTTTAAAAAGTCACTTTAACGTGTCAGTGGACAGAGATTGTTAACATTAACAGAAAGTGTAGTTGGTTTACAAAAAATATTTACTATTTATTCCTTTTCTAAGACATATTCGGTGCAATACAATTTTTGACAAGCACTTCTGGATATTTTACTAAGTCTAAATGCCTCTTTGTATGGTTGAAAATATGTTGTCAAAATTACAGTTTGTTTTTGCAAAATTTGTTCAATAAAAAGGTTCTATATTTTGACTGCATCTGTCATGCAATGTGATACCTTCTCCATTAGTGCCACCCCCTTGAAAACTATCACTTTATGGGGCAATGCAAAACTGTATTAATACTTGTGTGCACATTAAAATGTTTTTTTTTTGTACAATGTACAATACTCTTGACAATGGAATAGGTTATTCTTAGCCAGTAATTGCAGTGGAAAATGTGGTTAACATCCACTCATGCATGGGGAAAAAAATACCGTCGAATACCGTGAAACCGGGATAATTTAGAAAAATACCGTGATATAGAATTTTGGTCATACTGCCCACCCCTACTACCTGTATAAGTACAGTGTATCTATGAGTTATTACTCTGTACTTACTGTGTAATACAAAGTAACGTTATAGTTAAATTACTCAGTTGTCATTGTTATTCCACAGTTAATATAATTAAAATGTAACAATTTATCACTGATCCAAAAACAAGTGTACTTACATAGTTACATTGTATCTGTACTTTCAAAATGTAATAAAAACATTAGGGTATGTAACTACAACTATGTAACAGATGTTCCATGGTCTGGGCAATTTTAATGGAGAATTGCAGTGATAACTGCATAGGTTTTCAATGATATTTCAAGATCTTTTTAAATGGTGAAAACACCTTTATGGACACTTAATGTAAAGTGTTACCTTTTTAACTAAATTATGCGTCACTATTATTTCCACTCAAGGTCATATAAAAAAATGTTATTGAAGCAGTTTTTTCAATTATAAAGTGTTTTCATTTATTCACTTTTTTTTGTCTGCTTTTTGCAGATGATGTGGTCCTGTTGCTTCATCAGGCCGTGATCTTCAGCTCTCTCTGGATCGGTTTGCAGCTGAGTGTGAAGCGGCTGGGATGGGAATCAGCACCTCCAAATCCGAGACCATGGTCCTCAGCCAGAAAAGGGTGGAGTGCCCTCTCAGGGTTGGGAGCGAGATCCTGCCCCAAGTGGAGGAGTTCAAGTATCTCGGGGTCTTCTTCACGAGTGAGAGAAGAATGGAGCGTGAGATCGACAGCCAAATCGGTGCGGCGTCCGCAGTGATGCAGGCTCTGCATCAGTCTGTCGTGTTGAAAAAGTAGCTGAGCCGTAAGGCAAAGCTCTCAATTTACCAGTCAATCTATGTTCCTACCCTCACCTATGGTCATGAGCTATGGGTAGTGACTGAAAGAACAAGATTGCGAATACAAGCGGCTGAAATGAGTTTCCTCCGCAGGGTGTCTGGGCTTTCCCTTAAAGATAGGCTGAGAAGCTCAGTCATCCGGGAGGGGCTCTGAGTAGAGCTGCTGCTCCTCCGCATCGAAAGGAGTCAGATGAGGTGGCTCGGGCATCTGATCAGGATGCCTCCCTGGTGAGGTGTTCCGGGCACGTCCAACCGGGAGGAGGCCCCGGGGAAGACCCAGGACACGCTGGAGGGACTACGTCTCTCAGCTGGCCTAAGAACACCTTGGGATTCCCCCGGAAGAGCTAGAAGAAGTGGCCGGGGAGAGGGAAGTCTGGGTATCTCTGCTCAAGCTGCTGCCCCTGCGACCCGATCTCAGATAAGCAGAGGAGGATGGATGGATGGATGGATGGGATTCATTTACCCATAAAAACAAGTAGCTGGAGTTGGCTAAATGATAATGAAACTTTTATTGGGACCATGTTTGATGGTCAGACAAAATTAAAATTGAGCTATTTGGCAACAAATGCTCAAGGTGGATTTGACTTGATAAAAAGAAGGATGGCTATACCAAAAAGAAATTGATCTCCACTGTCAAGTATGGTGAACACCCTGTGATGTTGCAGGGCTGGGCCTGGAAAACTTGTTAGCATACATGACATTATGAGCTCCATGAAACACTAGGAGATTTTAAAGTTTAAATCTGACTGCCTTTGCCAAGAAACTAAAACTGTCATCCCTGGATCTTCCAGCAGAACATTTTTTAAAGGACAATCTAGATAAAGTTACTAGTATATGTGGTATTGTCTTTCCAGAAAACATTTGACGTTTAGTAGAGATCATGCGGATTCTGCCCACAGCAGTGTGCAAAGGAGACTTCCAAGCACAAAACTGAATAAAACACCTCCAAGATATGCTTACCTCAAGGGCCCTAAAACAGAGCAGTCTGATGCAACAAAGGCATTGCAGCAATGGAAATCTAGCAAAAAAGTTCAATGGCCAAATTATAAGAATTGCTGGGACCAAGACAGAACATGTATCAATTAGAGGAAAGATAAACAAGAGAAACTGAGTAACTAATGACAGTTCTGCAATTAAACAGGCAAATTTGTGTTAAATGTGCTTACTTAAAGCAAGTTTATAAAACATTTATTCGTGCAAAATTTTTTTTTAGCACGCTCCTCCCCACACCTACCCCCTCAAGTCATGACCAGTGGTCCATGACAAAAAGCCTAGCAATGAACTCTAGCTGACATCAATTACACAGAAGTATTTAATAACTAATCAGAAATGAAAACAAATTTACCTCATCAGACGTATCTTTAGTATCTGGTTGACTTTGAGCTGCTCTTCTAGCAAGGGTAAAAGCACGAATGTTGCTAAGGTTTATTTGTCTTTCTGGAGGAGGCCCACCTCTCGGCTGGCCTCTAACAATGATAGCACAACCTGAAAGAACCTGGAGGGAAGTAAAAATATGTAATGGTGACTAACAAAGAATATAAATTATCTTGATAAATAGGTATCTTTTTAACTTTCTTAACAACAAAAAGACAAATACAGCATTTTTAACAGTTTTACAAAGAACCTGTCTCAGAATGATGCAAGACAACAGCGATCACCTATTTCATTATTTAGATATGTGCATTAGCTTCTTTGGTTTTCATTTATGTACCTCCAACAAAATAAAGCATTCTAAAAAGTGCTCTATTTAGTTCAGATCGAATTTTTGTTCAAGTACAATAAAAATTTAATATATTTGAAGCAACTAAAATGTGTAGCCATATTACAGTTAATGGTATAAACAAAATGGTGCAATAGATACAGATTAATAAACTGTAAATAAGTACCTTTAAAGTTTAGATCAACAGCTCCCAAAGTATAGTAATTGTACTTGAAAAACCAAGGCTTGCCAAAAGGTTTGTGAAAAGTTAGATATTTATTTTTCTCTAATTTTACAAAACACTTTACAATGCATTTTAGATTCCACAATTGACACAATTATGATACATTTCTAATTGTAATGTAGTCCAGAGTGAATTGTAAATGGAATTAAATTTTTCTATACAAAGAAATAGCAAGTTTGTGTTTTACTAATACACAGACTTCTGTGAGGATGCAACAAAAGCATATGATCAGAGAGGTGCTTATGAAATTACTTTTCTTCTGCCTTTAATAATTTGCACATTTAATGGGTACCCTGAAGCCACTCATTTGAGTAATGGAATTGTGTAATGGAAGGTCACCTTATATGTTGGGTCACTGTTCCCAGACTAATGCAACTTGTCAGCAACATTACAATATTTTTAATTCATCATCCAGTTTTCTAACCAATTACCTTGGGCAGGGTCATGGGGCAGCTGGAGCATATCTTTGTGGTGTTAGATTCTACATAACAATACAGTGAGATTTGGGCCCTGGACAAGGGAAGTGTTGGTGTGGTGGTGCCTGTCCAGTCTTGCAGGCAATTCCTGAAGTCACCAGGTTCAATCAGCACTTGATGCTTCATGGGGATACCCCCACAATACCATATACTAATGTATACGCACACTGACCTCCATGGGGGTGTTCCCACTTCATCATGTAAAAGTTATAATGAATAGAAAAGGTTCCACTTCAAGTACTACTTGTGGTCACATTATACTGTATTTTGCAAGTTCACAATACTGATCAACATTGACTTTTATGCGGCAAATTGTTTGCACACATGGTAAGAAAAGATGCATTGTCGCCAAGTCACAACAAAGTACAAGTTTTTTTTCTATACTACAAGATACCTTTATTGTCACTGTATCATACAATGAATATCATTTGGAACAAGCCTATACAGTATCTCACAAAAGTGAGTACACCCCTCACATTTCTGTAAATATTTTATTATATTTTTTATGGGACAACACTGAAGATATGACACTTTGATACAATGTAAAGTAGTCAGTGTACAGCTTGTATAACAGTGTAAATTTGCTGTCCCCTCAAAATAACTCAACACACAGTCATTAATGTCTAAACCGCTGGCAACAAAAGTGAGTACACCCCTAAGTGAAAAATGTCCAATGTGCCCAATTAGTCATTTTCCCTCCCCGGTGTCATGTGACTCATTTAGTGTCTATAGGTCTCAGGTGTGAATGGGGAGCAGGTGTGTTAAATTTGGTGTTATCGCTCTCACACTCTTATTTTTTCAATACTGTGTAATGTACCTGGGTACTGTGTAACAGTGTGGCGACATGCTGAATTTATTCTCGACATTTCCACTTTAATCTCGACGCTTATGACGAGAATAAAGTTGACATGTTGACTTTAATCTCGACAAACGGTGAGAATAAAGTAGAAATGTCAAGAATAAATTCAACATTTGTTATTTAAGTAGAACATCGTAAAGTAAACCATCTTAAAATGAATATTTCATTTACTAGACTTTCTCAAACCCCATCATAAGTTATGTAGCAAATTAAATGCTTTGTGTTAAGTGTTCCCGGAGCCATGTTAATTGCTATGTGCTTCTTAAACCGACTTCCTCTTACACTAAGAGGTGCAGGCAGCACATAGAATACATCAATTTCATGCTATTCCTGCTCCCTGAACATTTAGAATGTCAAGACAAATACTTGATATAATTTTCATGATGAAATGCATTAAAGCATGTATTAATTATGTGGGGGCACGGTGGTGTGGAGGTTGCACTGCTGCCTCGCAGCAATGGGGTCCCAGATGTTCCCCGCTTTGAATTTGCATGTTTTTCTGGTAGGTTTACTCTGCGTGCTTCAGGTTCCTTTCAAAGTCATGTAGGATGTGGGGTTTTGTTATGCTATATTAACCCTGCTAGTGTATGCATTGCTCGTATTCACCCTGCAATGTGCTGGCGCCATGT
Organism: Erpetoichthys calabaricus; assembly: GCF_900747795.2. Lineage (NCBI taxonomy): Eukaryota > Metazoa > Chordata > Cladistia > Polypteriformes > Polypteridae > Erpetoichthys > Erpetoichthys calabaricus. Next base: position 267,438,611 of record NC_041394.2, read on the forward strand.
TCAGGATTTCCTCTTGCCTCGCACTCAATGCTTGCTGGGATGGGCGCAACCCTGAATGGATGGCATAATTAAACATGTATAACAAAGATTTTTTGTTAAAAAAAGTTCTGAACACTCCGTGATCGAAGTTTATAACTAGTTTTAATTTCACAAAGACGTTTATCGTGTGGTGATTGGTTATGTGGAGAAAGAAAAAGGATAGGAAAGGAACTGGGGGTTTGGTACGTCAGACAGAGACAGCACGCATGCAATAAAGAAAACCCACTCAGATGAACATCCATTGAATTCTGTGTTCGTGTCTCTGACCACCAGATCATAAATACAATATTTACAGTGCATCCAGAAAGTATTCAAAGCGCACCACTTTTTCCACATTTTGTTATGTTACAGCCTTACTCCAAAATGGATTAAATTCATTTTTTTCCTCAGAATTCTACACACAACACCCCATAATGACAACGTGAAAAAAAGTTTACTTGTGGTTTTTGCAAATTTATTAAAAATAAAAAAACTGAGAAATCACATGTACATAAGTATTCACAGCCTTTGCTCAATACTTTGTCGATGCACCTTTGGCAGCAATTACAGCCTCAAATCTTGTTGAATATGATGCAACAAGCTTGGCACACCTATCCTTGGCCAGTTTCGCCCATTCCTCTTTGCAGCACCTCTCAAGCTCCATCAGGTTGGATGGGAAGCGTCGGTGCACAGCCATTTTAAGATCTCTCCAGAGATGTTCAATCGGATTCAAGTCTAGGCTCTGGCTGGGCCACTCAAGGACATTCACAGAGTTGTCCTGAAGCCACTCCTTTGATATCTTGGCTGTGTGCTTGGGGTCGTTGTCCTGCTGAAAGATGAACCGTCGCCCCAGTCTGAGGTCAAGAGCGCTCTGGAGCAGGTTTTCATCCAGGATGTCTCTGTACATTGCTGCAGTCATCTTTCCCTTTATCCTGACTAGCCTCCCAGTCCCTGCCGCTGAAAAACATCCCCACAGCATGATGCTGCCACCACCATGCTTCACTGTAGTGATGGTATTGGGCTGGTGATGAGCAGTGCCTGGTTTCCTCCAAATGTGACGCCTGGCATTCACACCAAAGAGTTCAATCTTTGTCTTTCTCATGGTCTGAGAGTCCTTCAGGTGCCTTTTGGCAAACTCCAGGCGGGCTGCCATGTGCCTTTTACTAAGGAGTGGCTTCCGTCTGGCCACTCTACCATACAGGCCTGATTGGTGGATTGCTGCAGAGATAGTTGTCCTTCTAGAAGGTTCTCCTCTCTCCAAAGAGGACCTCTGGAGCTCTGACAGTGTGACCATCTGGTTCTTAGTCACCTCCCTGAGTAAGGCCCTTCTTCCCCGATTGCTCAGTTTTGATGGCCAGCCAGCTCTTGGAAGAGTCCTGGTGGTTTCGAACTTCTTCCACTTATGGATGATGGAGGCCACTGTGCTCATTGGGACCTTCAAAGCAGCAGAAACTTTTCTGTACCCTTCCCCAGATTTGTGCCTCGAGACAATCCTGTCTCTGAGGTCTACAGACAATTCCTTTGACTTCATGCTTGGTTTGTGCTCTGACATGAACTGTCAACTTGGGACCTTATATAGACAGGTGTGTGCCTTTCCAAATCATGTCCAATCAACTGAATTTACCACAGGTGGACTCCAATTAAGCTGCAGAAACATCTCAAGGATGATCAGGGGAAACAGGATGCACCTGAGCTCAATTTTGAGCTTCATGGCAAAGGCTGTGAATACTTATGTACATATGCTTTCTCAATTTTTTCATTTTTAATAAATTTGCAAAAATCTCAAGTAAACTTTTTTCACATTGTCATTATGGGCTGTTGTGTGTAGAATTCTGAGGAAAAAAATGAATTTAATCCATTTTGGAATAAGGCTGTAACATAAAATGTGGAAAAAGTGATGCGCTGTGAATACTTTCCAGATGCACTGTAAGTTAAACCTGTGCGATACCCATTCATACATCCAGTTTTTTGGAGCCTCATCACACCTGCCATAAAGTTCTCTACACTGAACGTAGACCTGGGGACCCCTTACAGTGAGGGAGCAGCACAACCACCACACTACCATGCATGTTTAATACCTGCTTTAATGCATTTCATCCTGAAAATGATATCAAGTATTTATCTTAGCATTCTAAATTTTCAGAGAGCAGGAATATCAAGTGAATGTATTCAGTGCAGCCATCACTGCCTGCGCCTCCTCTAAGTGTAGAGGAAGTCAGTTTAAGAAGCGCGTAGCAATTAACAACTGGGTCAGGGAACACTTAACACAAAGCATGTAATGTGCTACATTACCTTATGACGGGGTTTGAGAAAATCTAGTAAATTAAATATTCATTTTAAGATGAAGTTTAGTTTACGATGTTCTACTTTAATGGCACATTACAAGAATAATCTTGACAAACTGCGAGAATAAAGCAGAAATGTCAAGAATAAAGTCAACATGTCAACTTTATTCTCATCATAAGCGTCAAGATTAAAGTGGAAATGTCGAGAAAAAATTCAACATGTCGTCACACTATTACACAGTACCCAAGTACATTACACAGTATTGGAAAAAAAAAAACAAAACAGGTACAACTTGGCTTGCAGTATTATCCAGTAGTATAGAAGCAGTATTCACACATTTGAACATAATGGTCCACATCCGACCTTTTAAATCCAAAGTATCTCCAGACAACAGACACTGCTCCTTTTTTCGGCAAAAGTTCTGTGTCATCATGTTCAACTTTATCGTCAGCTTCAGTTTCAGAATGTTCTCTGTCTATTTTCACCGTTCAATACCTCCACTAACACATGTACTCCGCTGCATGCGTTTTTAGCGGTGCAGCAGTGAAAAAGGTCCTCCCTTAAAACAGTTTCCCGCTGTGCCATGTTATGAACGTTGTTTAGGCTATTTAAACTGGTGTTGTGGTATAAGAAAAATCCGTATCATAACAAAAATAAAAAACGTTTTTTGGTATGAACCGGTATACCACCCAGCACTAATTATAGCCTTATCTTAATTGTTTATCTTTTCATGTAATTTTTTTCTTTGTCATCTTGTAAAGCAATTTGAGCTACTTTTATTGTATGAAATTGTGCTATATAAATCAAAGCTGTTGTAAGCACACAAGCTTACACGTGTGCCAGTCACTCACATAATGTTCGGAGTTAATAATCATTGGAAAGCCTTGCTTCACTAATTTTGTATACAGTATAATGCAGTCAAACACTTGACCATTAATAACCCATGACTATGCCCAGATCAGTTGCGCTGAAGCTAGTTAGGTAAATGGGGGAAAGAAGATTTTTCAAGTAGCGGACTAATTTGCGGTGTTCATAATAAATGTAGTTGTTTATTTCACAATGCAGAAGCACACTGTAAACAAGAATAGTTAAGCATAATGATAAATCAGAAATGTGTGCTTTAATTTAAATGTTAAAAAACTTAAATATTTTTGATTGTAATACAAATTTGTAATTTTGTCTTCCTCTGATTGAGGTCCACAGGGGGTTAGATCGCAGGTAAATACCAAAAATAACATCACATCCATAATCACTGACATTGAAATGGTCTAAAATGAAACCCCACATCTTTCTCTTTGAAATTTGTCATTTTTAAACCTTCTGGGAGTGACTCTTAAAAGGCTAGGGCCACCAGTAAAGAATTAAATACCAAAAATATTATCAAATGCATGATCTGTAACCTTAAATATAAAAGGTCAATCCACACTTCTACATTACTGATCCCCTTCCCCCAAACCACCCCCACAACTTTTGTGAAAAAGGTAACTGACCTCTCCTATCTCTTAAGGGGGTAAACCCCTTGGTTAAGAGAATGTGTCATTCACATCTTCGAGTCGTTCTGAACATTTTTGCTGAAGACACCTATTGGTTTACTCTATAACATGGGGGTGTAATTTCATGCACAAAATATGATAAAAAAAAAAAAAAATCTGCCTAAAATTTTTTTTTTTGGGTATAAATAGGAGGAAACACCAAAACGTTCACCAGCTTTTTTAACCAAACAACGAGACGAGTCGTATATTATCGTGTATTATATGTGGGTGTTTTCTCCTACTGGCCAGTCAAAAAACTTGAACGATTTCAAGGATTACATTTTGCCTGAAGGAGCCTGAGCTGCCTCGAAAGCTTGCATATTGTAATATTTTTAGTTAGCTAATAAAATGTGTCATTTTGCTTGACTTTTCACTAAAAGCGTAACTAAGTAATTCTTATGAACAACGAACATAAGCGCAACGGGTTGCATTAAGGACGATTTTCTTTCATTTTTCCCTTAACTACATAATTTAAAGATTCAATAGAGAAAGTTAAGTTCTGTACAGTGTTATACTGTACATCGTTGTTTCTTCTTTAAACATTTATTTTACTACAGTTGGAACAATACACAGACTTAAGGATTTGTTCAGTGCAAACCCAGGTCTTGCCATTTGGGGTCTCCTTTCCGCTATATTCACTCATCGTTAGGTATTACGTGTCTAACTTTCGCAGTTTTAATTGCAGTGCAGTTATGATTGTGCGTTCTTCTCTCTATTCCTTCCCTATATTCGAATTTCCGAGGTTTAAAAACTGTACACGTAAATACTTAAAAAAATCAACCCAACCAACTACAACTTTTAAAATATTCTGTACCACGTGCTCGATATCTACTGGAAAGATGTGGCAAGAAGCTTGTACTATAAATCGGATATGTTCAATCGCATGCTTCTTTCAAAAATATCAATATACACATGCGCAAGTACTCGCTTTACCGACAATACGCATGAGATAGAACTGAACAGCAGTTTAAACTGAAAGCAAGGAGCGCAAACTAAACAAGTTGTACAAAGTTCACAAGTAATCATATGTATTGAGTAACGCCAGCGATATAGTAATTAAAACAACTTAACCACGTTACATTCTTATAACCCCTATTTGCAAAGTTACGAAACTTTTTCCACGACTCTAGAATTCCTTTCATATCCGCCAAAGTAGCGGAAGAAAAGAAAAACGCATCACTGGATTTTTGCTCAAGACAATTGACTCCTAGGAAGGTAATCATTACCCAAAACTGCGCTAAATTAAGTTGTGTTAAGTTTTAAAAGACCAGAGCGGTTAAACTTCATATTTTACACACACAAACTTGTGAACATTAAGAAAAAACAGTAAAACTCCCATGAAAACATTTTAAATTATTAGTATTATTATTTATTTAATAATTATTTTTAATCTTGAGTACTTACCATTTTTACAATTCCTCTCTGGAGGGGTAAAACTGTGGCAGGGTTACCCTGAGCTTGCATCACTCCTGTGGTTAAAGTTGCTGTTGAGGAAGAAGAGGAGGCCATGCTTGTTGCTTTTAAATGCGTTGTTCAAAGAGTGCAAAGTAGTGATAACTTCGGAGCCCGCTGAGAAACACTACCCAAACCTGCAAATCCTACAAGGGAAAAGACTGAGTGCTGCACCACACGCTTACAAAACCGGAAACGTACCAAAGCTAGAAACCCCAACATGCTTTGCCTCCACACGTCAAGTACATACCTTTTCCGCTCTGTTCTGTCAGCAATTCAGAAGAGAAATAGAGGCCTTTCACATACACGTCAGCGAGCGTGAGTGTGTACTTCCGTGTCAAGAGACAAGCGACACGTCAGCAGTCCCGGTATCTGCGCATTCACTAGACACTATTATCTTATGTTTACTCGTATGTTTGTTTAGAAGTAACTGCAGTCCAGTTAGTTGGTATAAAATGTTTTGTTCAGACCCCTGGCCATCAAGCATAGCTTGTTTTCGATTTTGCTAAATTTTATGAGTCGCAAGTGTATTTTGTATAATTTTTAAAACCTCGCCGCGTAACTGTAATTTAAAAAGTTTAGAATGCGTGTTTGTCACTTAATTAAACACCTATTATATTCACGTTAAGAAATTATGAAAATCAACAATAATATAAAGTAGTATGACTCCGGCGAGACGCCTACACGAAGAGGAAAAAAAGAGCCGACGTTTGTTTGTGCGACAGCCTTGAGCTCTATTTACAACAGAACCCGATCGGGTTCCTGTGTAGATTCAGATACGCATGCTGCAGCTTGTAGCAAGCTCCTTGATTTTACTAGACTCGTTAGACTGCACGAGTACACGGGAAAGGGCACCTGCTAAACTTCATCTTAGTTTCGGAATGTATTGACACAAGATGATAACGGGTTTAAACGCTACCTGACCACTAGCTTATTTTAAATATTCAAACTTAGATTCCTGGTTGTGAGGAAATGTCTCGGAACCGTGGTTTCAGAATTGCCATCTCCTTTGTTGGACATTGAGTGTTTGATCAATATTTTTATTTTAATATATATATTAAAAAGGCAACAAAAGAATAACAAGTAATTTAGCCATGTAAGATACATACATGCAGTGAATTATGTGGAGTACCATATCATATCTCACAACTTAAAATGTTTATTAAATGCCTTACATTTATATTATTGCAATAATTTACTTTCAACTAAAAGTTCAAAAAGTATTATTTGTATTTTTTATTAATGACAATTTTGCTTTCCTTCAGTAATTTTAACGAGAGAGGGCCATTTTGACATGATTTGATGAGTTCCTCATTTACAACATTAAGTGTGATACTGAACATTATGTATGGCATGTACTGTTCTTCAGGTGAGAAAAAGAATGAACGGTAGAGGAAGAACAGGCATCCCAAATGGGATGGAGGGTGATTCCTTGCCCAGATGGGACGCCGTAATGGACGTAGAGTATGGATGGTTTTCAATTCTTATCCCAGTTGGAAGTGAAAGGATAATGGATGGTATGGGGGAGACATGGTAACAAAAACAGTTCACCCCCTCCCACTACTAGAGGTGGCAGTGCTCCTCTGACTTGGTCTCAGTCTGGACACGGGATTCATGAAACTGGTAGTTTGGAAGGGCAGCCCTGTAAGGATGCTGCCAGCATAGGACCTCCTGTTTTGTGAAACTTCCATATGACCCGGAAGTGCTTCTGTTGTGCAATGCTGTGACACTAGAAGTACTCTTGAGTCCAACATAAAAGTAGGTGCTTCACTTCAGTGTAGGACTCAGAGTCAGGAGGAAGAGGACAACAATGACTAAGGAGGAGAGAAAGGAGACTGATAAGCATTTGGTTGTATTGTACTGTTCTGGATTGAGTTTAAAAGCCTGTTACGGTACTATTGTAGAAGAAAATCACTTTATTTTTACCTGGGGACTGTATCTGTGGCAGTTGCATCTGATGTTCGTGACTCTGAGGTGTCCCCTAGTATTCATAGTACATGCATCTAATAAAGAAACAACAGGCTAGTTTTGGGGTAGAAGGATGACTTCCCCGTTTTTAAAGGAAAAGAAAGTGTATGTGTATTGGCTAACTTTTTTCAACTGCCCACAAAAAGTCCAACATGCATTTTATGGAATTTCCATCTTAAAACACTTGACATTTTTGTTTTAGATCTGCACACTTTTCCCTTTTTTCACTGGCACCAGCCTGTGACAGGACTTAGAATTTTAAAAATCACATCTCTGCAGTACATTTAATGTCTCTCTACCACCTTCTTAGCATCACTTGAGCCTGACCTATCTTCTTGATAGATAGATTGGTAGATAGATACTGTAGATACTTTATTAATCCCAAGGGGAAATTCACATACTCCAGCAGCAGCATACTGATACAAAAAAACAATATTAAATTAAAGAGTAATAAAAATGTAGGTAAAGACAGACAATAACTTTGACTAATGTTAACATTTACCCCCTTGGGTGAAATTGAAGAGTCGCATAGTTTGGGGGAGGAACGATCTCCTCAGTCTGTCAGTGGAGCAGGACAGTGACAGCAGTCTGTCGCTGAAGCTGCTCCTCTGTCTGGAGATGACACGGTTTAGTGAATGCAGTGGATTCTCCATAATTGATAGGAGCCTGCTGAGCGGCTGTCGCTCTGCCACGGATGTCAAACTGTCCAGCTCCATGCCAACAATAGAGCCTGCCTTCCTCACCAGTTTGTCCAGGCGTGAGGCGTCCTTCTTCTTTATGCTGCCTCCCCAGCACACCACTGCGTAGAAGAGGGCACTCGCCACAACCGTCTGATAGAACATCTGCAGCATCTTATTGCAGATGTTGAAGGACATCAGTCTTCTAAGGAAGTATAGCCGGCTCTGTCCTCTCTTGCACAGAGAATCAGTATTGGCAGTCCAGTCCAATTTATCATCCAGCTGCACTCCCAGGTATTTATAGGTCTGTACCCTCTGCACACAGTCACCTCTGATGATCACGGGGTCCATGAGGGGCCTGGGCCTCCTAAAATCCACCACCAGCTCCTTGGTTTTGCTGGTGTTCAGGTGTAGGTGGTTTGAGTCACACCATTTAACAAAGGCCTTGATGAGGTTCCTATACTCCTGCCCACTCCTGATGCAGCCCATGATAGCAGTGTCATCCGCAAACTTTTGTACGTGTCAGGACTCCGAGTTATATTGGAAGTCCATTGTATATAGGCTGAACAGGACCAGAGAAAGTACAGTCACCTGCGGCGCTCCTGTGTTGCTGACCACAATGTCAGACCTGCAGTTCCCGAGATGCACATACTGAGGTCTGTTTGTAAGATAGTCCACGATCCATGCCACTAGGTATGAATCTACTCCCATCTCTGTCAGCTTGTCCCTAAGGAGCAGAGGTTGGATGTTGAAGGCGCTAGAGAAGTCTAGAAACATAATTCTTACAGCACCACTGCCTCTGTCCAAGTGGGAGAGGGATCGGTGTAGCATATAGATGATGGCATCCTCCGCTCCCACCTTCTCCTGGTATGCAAACTGCAGAGGGTCAAGGGTGTGGCGTACCTGTGGCCTCAGGTGGTGAAGCAGCAGCCGCTCCATGGTCTTCATCACATGTGACGTCAGAGCGACAGGCCGGAAGTCATTCAGCTCACTAGGACGTGATACCTTTGGGACTGGGGTGATACAAGATGTTTTCCAAAGCCTCGGGACTCTCCCCTGTTCCAGGCTCAGGTTGAAGATGCGCTGTAGAGGACTCCCCAGCTGCAGCGCACGGACCTTCAGCAGTCGTGGCAATACTCCATCTGGACCCACTGCTTTGCTGGCACGAAGTCTCCTCAGCTCTTTGCTCACCTGCGCTGCTGTAATTGTGGGTGGGGAAGTCTCTCCTATGCTGGTATCAGCAGAAGGATGGGTGGAGGGTGTAGTACTCCGAGGTGAGAGTGGGTTAGGGTGGTCAAACCTGTTAAAGAAGTTGTTCATTTGGTTTGCTCTCTTCACGTCTCTCTCGATGGTGGCACCCTGCTTCGAGCTGTAGCCAGTGATGATCTTCATCCCATCCCACACTTCCTTCATGCTGTTATTCTGCAACTTCTGCTCCAGCTTTCTCCTGTACTGCTCCTTCGCCGCCCTGAGCTGGACTCTGAGTTCCTTCTGCATGCGCTTGAGCTCATGCTGATCACCGCCTTTAAAAGCCCTTTTCTTCTGGTTCAAAAGGCCCTTGATGTCACTTGTAATCCATGGCTTGTTGTTAGCATAGCAGCGTACTGTTCTTACTGGAACTACAATGTCCATACAGAAGTTGATGTAGTCAGTAGTGCAGTCAACAACCTCCTCAATGTTCTCATTCTTATCCTCTAATTCAGAAATACATGGGCATGCCTTTATCACAATTTAGCTAGATTACTGTAATTCACTTTCCACTTGCCTTCCTGCTGTAAGGATTAATAGATTATAAGAATTTTAAAATGTAGCTGCTAGAGTAATGCAATGAACCAAGTCTAAACAGCAGACCATCCCTCAACTGGTATGTCTATGCTGATTCCCCGCATGATATGTTATGTTCCATATTCTGCTACTGAAAGTGAATGGCCATGTGGTAGCATAGGACCAGGGAATAGTTGTTTTTTTACTGTCCGGGAGCTATCAAAGTCAGTCCTTAAATGGGCTAAACCATCAGGCTGGATTCAGGTATAGTTAGCTGAGTTAGTCCCAGCAGATCCTGCCATTTCTTGTAAAAACGTTTTTGTTTTTTACCTTTCTGAGTAATTGGGGTGAGGCCTCTAGCATTGCAATATGCCAGAGTTGCACATGTACACCTCTATGGGGCAACAGAAATTACCACCTAGTTCCACTGCCCAGGAGGTTGCGAGCTGGATCTGGAAATGTTCAAAACACTCGTTCCTATCAGGGAAAGCATACACTTTGATGAGCCTAATGAGCTTAATGGCCCAGGAGCTGTCAAAGACCAGCAGTCTGCTGCAGACAACCACCTGAGCCAACTCCAACTTGCAGAGGTGATCTCTGCTGCCTCATGCTTCACCCATTTGGCAAGGAGTGGTGAAGCCACCACCTGTTGAGGTAGTTATAAGACTTAGAGAAGGAGACGGCACACTATTGTGATGTGTACCATTACACATCACATTTCAGAACTGAAAGAAAGATCAGTACTGTCTGCCTCCCAAATTGCTCCATGATACTCCTCACAATAATGGTAAAGACAGAAAGAAATCATGTGCCAGCACAAAAAAAGAGAGGTTAGTGGGTATGAAGACTTTTAGTTACTGCTCTGGTTGGATGGAACTAATGCTTCTTTAGCCACTGAGTCCTGGGACTGAAGTAGGACTTTGTTTGGTTGTTGCAAAGAAAGTTGATAATGAGTATATGGAAGCATTGTCTATCTTTTTCTCCCTTTATCTATTGTCAAGTCTTTCTTTGGGCTGTTTGGGATTTTCCTCTTACTCTGGTTTATCCCTGGAGGAGAGGCAAAGGTTAACACAGGGCAATGATGAGGTGGTGGAAGAACTTAAATTCTGTAGAGCCTGTTTTATATTTTCACTTGAGTGATACATACATTCTTCACTTTGCTGTCCTTCAGTTTTTCTACATCAAATTGATTTTCCACTTGAGCCCTGTGTCCTGTTCTTCTTAATTTACTGTAAGTCTAATAAAGGCAAACATCTAGTGATGATCACTCCCTATATCTGCTCCTCTTTTCACTTCAATGTCACTCAACAATCTTCTCAAGTAGCCATTAATAAAAAGGTGGTCAGTTTGTGTTCTGTATCTACCAATGGGTGAATAGCACATTAATTTATGGGTGTCACTTTGTGAGAACAAAACACTTCTTATGATCAAATTGTTCATACTGTAAAAACTCAGCAAGCCTCTCTCCATTATCATTCATGGCTCCATATATTTGTTTTCCCGTTGTTCTTTTTGAAGTCAGTGTTGTTCTATTCAACTTCTCCATAAAAATCACACATGACAATGATGACATCACGACAAAGAGTCTTTTCTATTTCTCTCCATACAATATCTTTTTTTCTTCTTCTTTGCAATCATCACTTTGTGTGTAGTACTAAATCAAGGATGCATTAGCATATGTACATTTAAGTCTTACAGTTATCAGCTGACCATTGACTGGCTTCTATTCCAACAGTGACTTTTAATCCTGTTTTTCAGGATGATCACCATGTTCTCATGGCATTGGTTGTCATGTCTCTTGTGGTAAAACACAATCTCACGTGATAAGATTTTCAGTCTGCTTGATTTAATACATCTGCTCTCATCGACTCCTAGTATATGTAAACTGTAGTGTCACATTTTTGCTGTAATACATTACTTGCTCCATGCATTGTGAATACTTTTAAGAAAACAATCATTATATTACTTTTAGTATTGTTTAGGGTTTTCATTTTCATGTCAGTACCTTCCTTATGGATTTCACTACTGCCATTTGTAAAATTGCCATGATGGAACTCAGATTGACCTTCACACCCAGTTATGAAAGTATTCTGCATTGCCATTCTCGTAAAAAATATAGCCAGGGATATTAGCTGTAAGCTTAATACCTAAACTTGGAGAAATGGTGGATGATATTTTGTCTGGCGCTTACAACCTTTCTGATTTGGGTGACCCTGTTAGGAGCACTAGCCTCTAAATCAGCATTGATACTTTCCCATGGATGATTTGGTGGTGGTGATATTGTACTTTAATAATCCAGAAGGACAGCCATGGTTAGATTTTGTCCTGTTAAACACTTCACAAGCATTTACATAATCTTCCTCATTTAATCATAATGTAGTTCACCACAAGTATCTCTAAATTAAATCCACAGTGTTTGAAATTCCCAGATGATCAGAAATTGGGGAATCATGACCCCAGCATAATACATCTTTACTGTCTGATTCTGGAACATACCACAATCTACCTGGAACTCTTTCAGGAAGACTTTATTTTTTCTGAGCCTTTTCTACTTTCTCCATGATGTCCTCGGGCTATTTAACATGTACTGAATTGCTACTACAAATATCTCATAGGTTATAGCAAATTCTGGCTCTAGTTTGATTCGGTGTGAGACAGCACCAATGTTAGTATTTTTATCTCATTCACAATTAAGAATATATGTGCTTCTAATCTCCGTAGGTTCTCTAATTTGATTCAGGTTATTAATCTTGCCTAGGACAGATGTAATGTCCAAACAGACAGTTTGCTAAAAGTAAATGGAAACGATAAGTTAAGGTTTAAATTTAGGGACTTTCTAAAGAATAGTCAGGCACATACGCAATGGCCTAAACACACAAGTCTTCAGGGGCCTCATGTATAAACGGTGTGTACGCACAAAAATGTTGTGAACGCCTGTTTCCATGCTCACATCGCGATGTATAAAAACTAAACTTGCCATAAAGCCACGTACATTCTCATGCCAGCTCAAACCATAGCGTGCGCAAGTTTTCAGCTCAGTTTTGCAAACTGGCAGCACGCAGTGTCAAAGCAGAGCTACTGTTCTTGGGTGGTTTCCCTTTATTTTTTAGATTCACATCCCTGACATTAACCGCATATCATTTTTTAGTTTAAGGCATCTGATTGTAATCAACCCGTAACCATATAATGGTGCACGGAATGGCCAAACTTTTCCAAATACTATAGCTGCTTTAGCGTTGTTACTCTCAGTGCACCACTATTTTAACCCACTGTATCTGAGTGTGGAATCACAGCTCTACAGCAGCTGATCCGAAAGCTCTAGCGCAAATTGTATCAAGAGCAGAGAGAATTATCAGGGTACAGCATCTAGTACATGCTGCCTCAGCCATGCGTACAGTCTATTTGAACTTTTCTCATTCAGCAAACGCTTCAGAGCCTTTTCTGCATGAATCTCGTGGTTCAGAAACAGTTTCATCCCAAGAGCTCTAAACGCACTCAATCAATCCATGAAGTGCTCCCGGTAGAACTGTTTGTACTCATAAGTACAATCACCTCACTGTAAACTTGCATTACAGTTGTAATATTGCACAAGCTGAGCCACTTATGCTTTCATATTGTTTATTTTCACTGTTTTTTTTTATCGTATTATTATTATTATTATTGTTTTTGTTGTTATTTTAACATTTTATAGAAAAATATATTTTTGGAGGATTTGGATGTTGAATCTCATTGTACCATACAATAACAATAAATGAATTCAATTCAATTCAATAGAAGAGAGCGAGTATTTACAGATGATGACGACTGGCTTCCAAGTTGATTTAGATTTCCAGACGCTATCTTCTTGGAGCTCTTGATATCATTTTTCAGATGAAATGCAGTAAAGTATATATATTACATTATACAGATACAGTTTTAACTTAATTTAAATAATATATACTGTTATTAAATGTGTGGACATGGTGGACATCGGTAGCGATGAACTGGCGCCCCCTTCAGGGATTGTTCATGCCTCGCTCTGTATGCTTCCTGGAACTGGCACGACCCCAGATGGATAGATGGATGGAATAATTAAGCATGTAATACGAAGATATTTCAATGTTCCTTAAAAGTTTTGAAGAATTGGCATTCTAAGCTTACAGATGGCTTGACATTTATTAAAGAGCTAATTGTGTGGCGATTGGTTACTTGGAAATAGAAAAGGAAGGACAGGAATTGGGGTTAGTGCGTTTGAAAGAGACAGTACGGCTGCAAAAAATTATTTCATTGAGGGTCGCACACAGCACAGAAAGCATCTTGCAGGAGGCAGAAACAATCTCTGGATGGGGCACCAGCTCGTCGCTACCACTGCACCATGGTGGCCCCATGTTTAATACAGTGCATCCGGAAAGTATTCAAAGCGCATCACTTTTTCCACGTTTTGTTATGTTACAGCCTTATTCCAAAATGGATTAAATTCATTTTTTTCCTCAGAATTCTACACACAACACCCCATAATGACAACGTGAAAAAAGTTTACTTGTGGTTTTTGCAAATTTATTAAAAATAAAAAAACTGAGAAATCACTTGTACATAAGTATTCACAGCCTTTGCTCAATACTTTGTCGATGTATCCTTGGCAGCAATTACAGCCTCAAGTCTTGTTGAATATGATGCCACAAGCTTGGCACACCTATCCTTGGCCAGTTTCGCCCATTCCTCTTTGCAGCACCTCTCAAGCTCCATCAGATTGGATGGGAAGCGTCGGTGCACAGCCATTTTAAGATCTCTCCAGAGATGTTCAATCGGATTCAAGTCTAGGCTCTGGCTGGGCCACTCAAGGACATTCACAGAGTTGTCCTGAAGCCACTCCTTTGATATCTTGGCTGTGTGCTTGGGGTCGTTGTCCTGCTGAAAGATGAACCGTCACCCCAGTCTGAGGTCAAGAGCGCTCTGGAGCAGGTTTTCATCCAGGATGTCTCTGTACATTGCTGCAGTCATCTTTCCCTTTATTCTGACTAGTCTCCCAGTCCCTGCCGCTGAAAAACATCCCCACAGCATGATGCTGCCACCACCATGCTTCACTGTAGGGATGGTATTGGCCTGGTGATGAGCAGTGCCTGGTTTCCTCCAAATGTGACGCCTGGCATTCACACCAAAGAGTTCAATCTTTGTCTTTCTCATGGTCTGAGAGTCCTTCAGGTGCCATTTGGCAAACTCCAGGTGGGCTGCCATGTGCCTTTTGCCAAGGATTGGCTTCCGTCTGGCCACTCTACCATACAGGCCTGATTGGTGGATTGCTGCAGAAATGGTTGTCCTTCTGGAAGGTTCTCCTCTCTCCACAGAGGACCTCTGGAGCTCTGACAGTGTGACCATCTGGTTCTTAGTCACCTCCCTGACTAAGGAGGCCCTTCTCCCCCGATCGCTCAGTTTAGATGGCCGGCCAGCTCTAGGAAGAGTCCTGGTGGTTTTGAACTTCTTCCACTTATGGATGATGGAGGCCACTGTGCTCATTGGGACCTTCAAAGCAGCAGAAATTTTTCTGTACCCTTCCCCAGATTTGTGCCTCGAGACAATCCTGTCTCTGAGGTCTACAGACAATTCCTTTGACTTCATACTTGGTTTGTGCTCTGACATGAAGTGCCAACTGTGGGACCTTATATAGACAGGTGTGTGCCTTTCCAAATCATGTCCAATCAACTGAATTTACCACAGGTGGACTCCAATTAAGCTGCAGAAACATCTCAAGGATGATCAGGGGAAACAAGATGCACCTGAGCTCAATTTTGAGCTTCATGGCAAAGGCTGTGAATACTTATGTACATGTGCTTTCTCAATTTTTTCATTTTTAATAAATTTGCAAAAATCTCAAGTAAACTTTTTTCACGTTGTCATTATGGGCTGTTGTGTTTAGAATTCTGAGGAAAAAAATGAATTTAATCCATTTTGGAATAAGGCTGTAACATAACAAAATGTGGAAAAAGTGATGCGCTGTGAATACTTTCCGGATGCACTGTACATGCTTTAACTAATTTCATTGTGAAAATGACATCAGATATACATCTTAGTTTTTAAATTGTTTTGGAGACCTGTAATATCATGAATGTAATGTATTCTGTGTCCTGTTGGCATATGAGAAAGCCTGTTTAAGAAGCAAGGAGTGATTCACACACATAGAGAACATAGAAGAACACACACAGTACAAAGCATTTAACATGCTGCTTTAGCTACAATGGGATTTGAGAAACTAGTAAATTAAGAGATTTTAAGATTAAGTTTATGACGTTCTACTTTAATGACAAAATAAACTACGTGATTAAAGTGGAAATTTTTTATTTTGGGCGCTGTGCAACTTTCTGAACTTGAACTTTCGATCAATTTCCTTTTGTTGTTTATACAACTGCTTAAACCAGCAAATAGTAAGTTTTTCCTTGCCTCCACTTGGCATTTGCTGATATTCTTCTTTTTTCCCCATGCTTTTGCCATTTTCTTCTCACAGAATGCTGATCTTAAGGGAATATTTATATTGATTTCCATATTCAAAGAGGCATATTTCTGGAAGGAGTCTGGGAGGGGCAGCAGGCGCGTGTATGAGCGTTACATTTCACGCAGACCGGGATTTATGTAGCAGAAGTGCGTGGAAGTTGGCTTACGCATGGTTTTTTGCATCTGAATTTCTTTGTGCATACTCACATTTCGACTTTTGTTCATACGCCATGTTTTAGTGTGAATTCTACGCACGGCGTTATGCATGAGGCCCCAGATCTTTTCTGAAGTTCGAGGGCAAACTGAAATCAAGGACAAAATATAACTGAAGATATAATAATAATGTTTGATCATGTGCATGATACTTTAATTCAGAGGGTTCTCATAGTGAAGTATTTATAAAAATACATCCATCCATTATCCAACCAACTATATCCTAACTACAGGGTCATGGGGGTTTGCTGGAGGCAATCCCAGCCAACAGTGGGCGTAAAGCAGGAAACAAACCCTGGACAGGGTGCCAGCCCACCGCAGGGTGCACACACACACTAGGGCCAATTTAGAATCGCCAATGCACCTAACCTGCATGTCTTTGGACTGTGGGAGGAAACCCACACAGACACGGGGAGAACATGCAAACTCCACGCAGAGAGGACCCGATTAGCGAACCCGGGTCTCCTAACTGCAAGGTAGCAGCGCTACCACTGCGCCACCGTGCTGCCCTTTATAAAAATCTTTTAATAAAATTTGAAGTGCTTGATAAAAACAAAAAAATACCTCAGAAACTTATTTGTGACATCAAAGGGATGAAATAACCTAATAAAACCATCAACCATATTTTCTTTTATTTAATTAGCTCTGTTCTGAACAGTGTAATAAATATAGCCTCTCTTTTGACCATGTGGGCCAGATAGTAGGTCTATGGCATAGTTTTAAGGCCCATGTAGTGGTAACCTTAATGATGTTTGGTTGCTAATAACATCTGAGAAGTTTACACAGTCCTTGGGAACTGTGTCCATTGAATACCAATGAGTAACTGAGGATGCATTTTTGTTTACCTTCTGCATTTCTTTAGTTTCTGAGTTTGACCTGGGGCCAAGTTCCCAAAGAATAGATACTGTTTAGGCCAGGTCCTACCGTAACCCCAAACCCTTCCCCGTTAAATACATAAACATACTTCATATACGTCATCATTCAGTCTTGAACACTCTCATCCACCTGCTCATTCACATCACAAACACATTAGATCAGTTCATACCTATCACATCCATATTACTAACTGAGAATGCTAAACCGGATGGACGCAGGGACATCCGGCCATGGGCCGTGGCCACAAAAGACGTACTGCGCAGGCGCCCCACAACCCCCACCCCCCCCCCACCCCCCCCCCCTCCAAGCAACGGAAACCGGCCGGATGGAATGCAACGTAAACACACGAAACCATTGCACATGAAACGGGACACACACAAAGAAGAGGATTGAGACCCACGACACCCAAAGCCCCCCTCCAGTAACTGAAATAAGAAATGAGGCCACGCGCCCCTAGGACACCAAAAACAAAGGAGTCACACGCAGGCACACATAGCACACGAAACGGTTCGCACACAAAAAGGACGATTCAGCCCCACGACACACAAACACCCCCTCCACTAACAGAAATAAAAACTCAGGCAACAAGCCCCCAGCACACAAAAAAAAACAAGCCGCGAGCGCCACACAAAGCCCATTGGACACGAAACGGGACAGACTACGGACATAGCACGCGAAACGTATACAAAAAGGACGATTCAGACCCACGAACACACTAACGATTGCGCCAGTTAGCTGACAGCGCGTTCAATAATAAGTCCACTTTTCATGAAAATTCATTGGGATTAATGAATGTCATTTGCAATCATTGTCATTCACTTAACTTCCCTGAAGAAACAAATGGCAATACAAGTAATGAATTTACACGTTGTTGTCAAAAAAGTCAAATTACACTGCCTCCTTTACATTCATATCCTGCATATCTACAGAAGCTTCTAACTAATGAAGTACCTGAAAGTAAAAACTTTATGAACTGCATTATATCCTACAATAGTTCATTTGATTTTGCATCTACTGGAGTAAATATCAGGTCACCAAAAGGCAATGACCCATACTGCTTTCGCGTATGTGGACAAATATTACATCGCATTGGAATAGTGCACCCTGAAACAAATCAAGAACGCAAATATGCACAAATCACATCGGCACCTACAAAGCACTTCTGAAACCGCGGAAGAAAAAATGTCTCGGCTCCAAAAACACATGTCACTCCTTATTCCAAATACCGGTCCCAATCACAGAAACACCGGTATCCACTATGACAATGCACAGTAACAATGCACGTAACATCCGTCTTGCCACACTATTAATTATAGATGAATGTACAATGGCATCCAGTCACTTACTCAACACCATTGATAAACTTCTACAAACGTTGATGAATAATAATATTCCCTTTGCGGGAAAGGTACTTTTATTAGGAGGAGATTTTAGACAGTGCTTAACTATTACTCCACTTACAATGCGCTCAGCTATTGTTCAGTCCACCTTAAAATACGCGGACAATTGGCATTGCGTTGATGAATAATAATATTCCCTTTGGAGGAAAGGTACTTTTATTAGGAGTAGATTTTAGACAGTGCTTACCTATTGCTCCACATGCCATGCGCAAATACATATACAGGCGCGAGACCTGATTGGTGATAATACGAAGAAACAAACAGTCCGCATATTAACAGTGAGTTCGATCCTACTTATTACTTATCCATATTTCTAACGATAAAGATCAAACAAGTCATCAATTCACGATCACGGATACAAAACTAGACGGCTCGAGTAACGGGACCACAAACACGAACCCGCATCAAAAAAAAAAAATTCACCTCGGCGCGCTTCTAAAACCGCGGAAGAAAAAATGTTACGCAAACAATTGCCATTGCTTTCTAAAGATACACTTGGTACAAAACATGCGATTTCCAGATCCCAAATATAACAATTGGTTATTACAACTAGAACATTGTACACTCACCAATACAGATGGACTTCACCCAGATATTATTACAATTCCTCAACCCTTCATCTGCGACGAATTACTTACGGAGATATTTGGAACAGAATTGTCATTTAAATGATGAATGAACTAAAAAGTATGTCATTATACTGCCATAATTCTGAAATTCTCAGCTGAACTGTCTGATCTGCAATGTAATAGTCACCATCATAAAAGAATACAATGTTAGGCCTCACTATCTTCAGAAGCATAGAACTTTTAGTGAATCTTATCTTCCCACAGTCTGAGGTCCAGCACAGGGAAAAGTGTAGCCTTGAAAGTAAACTCCAGTCACAGTGGGAAAATACTCACCTGTTCACTAACTCAACAAAAACCAGCAACAAGTGCTTCCCTTTAGGATACGTGGATACTAGCTAAACATAATAAAGCCTTCACTGATACAAAGATATTAAGCGAGTGCATTATAGATATTTTATCAAAGCTTGCTAGTAATACATTGATGGATAATGTAATTGAATCTGTGAAACAGGTAATTCTGTCAGCAACAACTGCTGCAAATAAGGTTCATGTCTAGGCAGAGAATATCCAAAGTTAAATGATAGATAATGTGAATCAGACTGATCATATACTTCAAACCATAGACAAATCCATAGACAGTACAGATGTCGCACAACTGTGTGTTCATGCCAAATTTCTGATTGAGCAAAATTCAGAGAAGAACTTCTAAAACATACAGATTGAGGGCTTAGGGTGATTGAGCAACCAACCCTTTTACTCTAAGTACCTTTCTTTTTTGAAGAGAAGCCCAACTCCCACTCACCACACTTCAAGCCTCTGATTTTATAATCAAAGCAAAAAGTGTGGTGTGATTATTCACTTATCTCATTATAAGATACGTAAGACTGCAGGCTACAAAGTTGAAGTGGCACACATTGAGTGAATTTTTGGCTTTCATTATGAGTTGTTTCTTAACGTGAATTCAGCACTGTTACCTTTCAAACTTTTTGCCCATGCCTGATTTTATAGATGCGTGACATTAACAGATTCTACATAATCTTAATATAGCTAAAAATTTTCTTGGGCAAGGCTTGGAATCAGAGGAAACTTGCTCATTGGCCAAACCTGAGCCTTACTATCCCAGGTCTAGTCTCTGCCTATTTTTATTGTTCTATGTTCTACTTTTCTCTCTTAAACAAGTATAGAATATATGAATTACTTACTTACTCAAGTGTCTCCAGTGTTGTGACTGGGTGTTATCATCTTTTAATTCCTCCAAAACCCATTTATAAAGGCTAAAAATATTTAAATGTCTTTGCAACTAACCTACTAACATTTTAATATTTACAATACCGGCAAGGTTTCCTAACAGTGAAACTATTCTATAACTATAAATTAAATTTCTTTCCATTTGAATTTCAACTCAACTTTCATCTTGCATTCATCTAACATCTTCAGTTTTTTCTTACAAACAAAGTGTACTAGTTTTGACATGAATGAATACTTGGCAGTCATCACTAAGGGTGAGGAATAGTACTACACACTATGACTATTTCATCATTTTCAATAATTTCTTGGTTTTGTGCACATGTGTCTCCGAATATAACCAACACAGCCACACAATAAGTTCACAGGTACGCGGCTTGATTGGCAACTGGCTATTTAGCTGAGTTTTATAAACCACTGTTAGTAATTCACAATGTTCTAAGCATGCCTGTCAGTCATGTTATCTCAAGGAGAATCATTATTGTGAGGAGGAAGTGACATTCAGAGTAATTTCTTAGCAAAGACAGCACATCTCTTTTGAGCGATCAATCATCATTAAGCCTTTTCCAAATCTATGAAGAAATATGTCTTTCTATAAACTATAGGATATTTAAGCACAAGATTGGCATACTATACGCTACATACCTGTGGTTCATCTTAGTTTAAATTATTTGTGTTTTGTCATTTAAAGTACAGTACAATCCACTGTTGTTTTATTAATTGATCTAGTAAGAACAAAGGGGTCAAGCTTTTTGAGTTAAGTTAGATATGACCCTAGAAGCACTTCAGTCTTGCTTGTGGTTAACTGTAAAAGGTTTACAAACACTTGTGCACTGATTTCAGTGGAGCTGATGTTATAGATATGTGCAGTTTAGCTAATTTTCTTTTGTGAGTTTCATAGATTTTTCCTCTTGACTTATTATTTTTGTGTTTCGTTTACTTGTTTGACTGACATGTTCATCCAAGAAAACTTACAATATTTATCATACAATTGGTTACATTTCTTTTGGTTTTCCAGTTGGAACACAGACCGGTCAAGTGACTTGCTCATGGTCACACAGTGTCAGTAGCAGACTTTGAACCCACAGCCTCACAGTTTGAAGTCCAGAGCCTTAACCTCCACACCACACTGTTTGCCTTGCCTGTTAATCTTGAAATCTAACAATGTGTCAGGGAAAGAAAGGAAATGTAAAAGATTTATTGACAATGAATCACAATTTCCTTAGTTATTAAAGAAAATACACATTTTATGATACATTTCTAACTGACATTATTACATACTTTCTCATTACTAAAGATGAGGAATTTAAAAGGAATTCCTTTTTTAATACAATAGAAGGTGTGCCATTATTATAATTTACTATTAACTGATTTTCAAAACTGCAAGTTTCATCTGGGCTGATCACATTAGATAAGAAATCTTGTTCTTGATGGCTGAGGACTTAATGGCTCACTGTTGTTTTGCCTCCTTATGATTAATTGTTTGTCATGCACCACATGGTGGTGTCACCTACACATTTGTACAGCTTTTAGCACACAATCTACTTTTTTCTCTAATTGTAGAGCATTAATCCAGAATGCCCACAAGTCATAAATGCTGGAAAAAGCAAGGAAAAGCTTATTTTTTTATAGATTACTAAAACCAATGCAATCATTTAAAATGTTTTGTGATTGAGTTTTCCTAAAATATTTATTTGAATGAACCATGGAATGGCCAAAATATAAGCAAAAAATATTTAATTATGATATGGAAAAAGAAGTTTAAAAAGAGTCAAGAGATGGTAAACTATGTAAAGGTATAAATGGTGTGAAATGAACAAGAATGACAGCAATGTTTATGAATACTTAGTTCAACCTCAAACACATTCAGTTTATTTAGTTATCATGCAGTAAGACAGAGAGTAACAAAGCCTATGGCATACCAACATTTTTAACATCATTCCTACATCTGTCTATGATAATTTGCTGGACAGCACAATTATGTCCCAATAATGTCCAGTCCTTCTCACCTCACCAATCCAAAATGTGTTTGTACTTTGGATTTTTTTTATATAAGGGTTGAATGAATATTTTACTATTTTCCTGTATACAGTAGGTGTTTATAGACAGATACAATTATCCTGTGCCATTTCTCTCATATTCTCTCTCTCATCTCTTTTGAACTTTTATCACCTGCCATCTGAAGAGACTTTGACAATGTGAATTTGAATCTTTACTTGCTCCCTCCTTTCATGCTAAGATCAATCTCCTTCCATATTTCTCCTCTTACTTTTCTGCCAGCTGTTATTACATTGTCATATGCTTCTATTAGACTTAAGCATCTCCAGATTCATATCGTCTTCTGCTTCTCCTCCTTACTAAATACTGCCAAGGATGTTTTCCAACTGTCCAACTTTGCCTTGACATATATTGCAGGTCTGGCAGCTCCAGGCAAGACTAGACTGTTTACAAGGAATCAATCAGAACTAGAAGAGCTGAAAATCCTTAGTCAAAGACTACAGCATAAATGGAGATCATCCAGTGTCTATTTTATACAGAAGGCCAATGTTTATATCTTCTTCCCCATACCTCTGTGAAGAGCAAGTCAATTATATTCAAGACTATTAACCAGATCCATCACCCAATATCTTTGACTTGTTTCCTTTTTTCACACTAACATCAATCTTCTTCCATACTGCTGTTTTTACCTTTCTTCAGTTTCTTTTTGAGCACTTCCTTTAAATTGCCCTGAAGTGAAAGAGCTTCAGGTTTCTGCTGGACAGTATATAATGCTCTGGCTGCCTTAAACCTATAACTGAATTAAGAGGATTTAAAAATGGATAGACGAATGAATGAATATACTGTGTATGTCTTTGTATTGTAAATTGTCTGGCTTATCTGACTCCTTTTCTACAGTCTGGCTGTAGTTCTACAATTAACTGATTGACAGATATTGCTGTTTTTCAATTATGTTAATTAGTTTCTATTTTATTTTTGATGTATTTGAACAAATCTGTATCCTTATATATGATAGTTCTGTATTTAGTGATTGGTATAATCTGTTCTTGCATTTTGCCTTGAGAGTTGTCACAGTGTTCTTGATGAGGAGCCATGTGCAAGAGTGATGTCATTTGCACTATTGCATTGTATTTCTGAGGTGGCAATGATAGATAGATAGATAGATAGATAGATAGATAGATAGATAGATAGATAGATAGATAGATAGATAGATAGATAGATAGATAGATAGATAGATAGATATTTTATTAACCCCAAGGGGAAATTCACATAGATAAATAATAAATAATAAATTTATAAATAATACATAAATAGATAGATTGAATGTCTAGCTCCGTGAAGAGGATTACTTGTGCTCTGGTTTGTGTGTTAGATTTACCCCATTTTTTTGACATCCATTACACACCCAGCCTACCTGGAAAAGGGCATCTCTCTAAATTGCCTTTTCCAATATTTTGTTTTTCCTACAAGGTTTTTTTGGGAGTTTTTTCTTTCCCTCTTAGAGATTCAAGACTGGATGTTAATCAAAAGCAGGGCCCACTAAAGCCCTATGGGCATTCCTTGTGTGATTTTGGGCTATACAAGAAATAAATTGTTGTTGGTGCTGTTGTTGTGAATGAGGACTGCTTTCCTGACATTTCACCACATCTGGAATAAATACCAGGACATAGGTTCTGATATAGGATCTCAATTTTTTTTACTAGTAAAACACACCACAGAGAAATAACCAAGGAAACAACAAAGTTAAAATAAAGAACAAGGGCAACAAAATCTTTTGTCTTTTGACAGGCTAAATAAAGTGTATTTCCCAAGCAAAGCACTCCCAAATGAAACTGTCTACTTTATTCATTGAGTATGCATTCACACCATACCCTCCTATCAACTTTAAGCTCTATTAGCTCTCTTGTGTACATTTGCTATAATCTGTTCCTGCCATGATCACTTTTTTAAAACAAGAGCGCTTGGCTACATATCCTTTTAACCAGTGGTTCTTAAACTCAGTCCTCAGATCCCATTTAGCTGCAGGTTCCAAACAGTTTCACAATCAGTGAGTCATTTTATGATTAACTGATCTTATTAGCTAATATTTTTCTCTTCACTTATTCTGCATTCACAAAAGCAGAACAGTGTTTTTTTACATTTATAAAACATTTAAAAATATTTGTATTTTTGCTATAGCTTTACAGACTTAAGTCTCCTTTTTATTTTTCTATTAATTTGCCGTTTTTGCACAGTTTGCACACTCCTTGCTCCCATCTGAATTCTGTGAACTACTGCATTGTAACACAAGAAAATGGGAAGTTGCTTAATAGTATTGAATGTCAAAACATGAATATAACGTTAAAAACTTTTTTTCAAAAATTATAACCAAACCCAAACTTAAAAAATAGACTTTCAGCTCTATCAAGAGCCTTTTCTGCATTCTGATATTATAGAATCTCTGGAAGTTCTGAGGGGCGGCACGGTGGCGCAGTGGTAGCGCTGCTGCCTCGCAGTTAGGAGTCCCGGGTTCGCTTCCCGGGTCCTCCCTGCGTGGAGTTTGCATGTTCTCCCCGTGTCTGCATGGGTTTCCTCCGGGCGCTCCGGTTTCCTCCCACAGTCCAAAGACATGCAGGTTAGGTG
This sequence comes from Erpetoichthys calabaricus, assembly GCF_900747795.2. Taxonomy (NCBI): domain Eukaryota; kingdom Metazoa; phylum Chordata; class Cladistia; order Polypteriformes; family Polypteridae; genus Erpetoichthys; species Erpetoichthys calabaricus. The sequence goes on from NC_041394.2 coordinate 267,463,696, forward strand.
GATTGGTGATTCTAAATTGGCCCTAGTGTGTGCATGGTGTGTGGGTGTGTTTGTGTGTGTCCTGCGGTGGGTTGGCACCCTGCCCAGGACTGGTTCCCTGCCTTGTGCCCTGTGTTGGCTGGGATTGGCTCCAGCAGACCCCCGTGACCCTGTGTTCGGATTCAGCGGGTTGGAAAATGGATGGATGGATGGAAGTTCTGACAAACATAAGATATTACATCATCTTTTGATAAACTCATGTGATCTTATGAAATAACAGAAGGCAGTCTTTTGTCCAGTTAATGAGTGCATTTGGCAAGTCTTTGGGATTAATATTTTAAGGAGAAATCAGTTTATTTACATAAGATTGTAAATTTTCTTTCATTTTTTGGCAAGGGAAGAGAAGTTGGCTACAATGGTTTTGGTAATATCTTGTAGTAGTGATGATAATTTTAGTCAGTCATTGTCTAACCCGCTTAGTCCTACACATAGTTGCGGGAGCCTATCCCAATTAGCATAGGGCGCAAGGCAGGAACAAACACTGGACAAGGTGAACACATACCCACCAAAGCCAATTCATCTAACCTGCATGTCTTTGAACTGTGGGAGATAACCGGAGCACTTGGAATACTATGATATTAAAAAAAGGCAAAGTAAAACAGAATGGCTAGGATATCAGTATTGAAGAAAATCAAATTAACCATAGCTAATACAATTCTACTTTCAATGACCTGAGAAAATGGGAGCCAGTAGTAAAGAGAACAAACTCATTGCCCCAGTTGTTAGCCTTGGTCCTACAATCTGCTTTAATAGGAAAGGTTCAGATACCTACTCAAATGGCAGTACACCTGCAGAATTAGGGGGCCCTGCTCAATCAGGTTTCTCAAATAAAAGACAAGGCAAGCACAAAAAAACCCACTATAATTGTAAAATAAAGAAAACAGCTGCAAAATATTAGTCACAAATAAACAAACAAAAGAAAACAAATTACAAAGAAAAAGGATATAATCAACAATATATAAAACTAAAGCCTGGGCAGAGATAGTGCCCTAGCAAAACAATGACAGTAATGAAACAATTTACTGCACCTAATTTGTATACTGCCAAGATGAAGAAGTGGCAGGTCACAAAGGCAACTAAGGGCACGTCAGAAGAAGAAACATGGCCTGAAATGTGCCTACACCAAAACTTGTAAATCCACCCCAAGTTAAGGGTTGGTGCTGTCTTGTAATGCTTCTCCTTTCCTTCCCTCTGCAGATCCAGAAATCAACATCTCACAGACACATTTTCTTCCGATTCTGGCTCACCGACTTAACCCACACCACCACCATCTTTCTCCAGTCTAATAATACTCACACCGGTAAAGATGTACCTTTCACTATATGTTTATTGTTTTCGCTTTACAATATATGGGGTTTCCGTGAGGATGCCCTAAACCTTTATCTTTGTTCTTTGTTTCATTTACATATGGCAATGATGTTATTTAGTGTGACTTCCAAAAAATGTTAGAAAGCAGCCCATGAAGTTGTCCCACAACATGGGTGCCCTAAATGGTGTTTCTGCAATTTCAAAGCAAATGATAAATAATTTCTATAACACCTTAACAACTCATAACTAAAGTAAGCAGATATTTATAATGTTCTCATTCAAAAATGTAGAAGAGAGTCCAGGAGTACTCCAAGAAAAATTTGTAACATCAGAAAAAACTAAAAAAAAAACCCACAATCATAACAATTAGGAGCATCTCCCCTAACCATAACAATTAATTTATTAAAACAATTGATCATATATCAAGAAAAATGAAAACAAACAGAAGTAGTCAAAGCATATAACTAATAATTACAGAGCAATTAATCTAAATAAAACCTGACAAAAAAAAAAACACAAAAAGGCAAGGGTGGAATAGTGGTAGCACTGCTGCCTCACAGTCAGGAGACCAGAGTTCATGTTCCATGTCCTCTCTGCGTGCAGTTTGCATGTTCTCCCCAAGTCTGCATGGGTTTCTTTCCACAGACCAAAGACATGAAGGTTCAATAGATTGCCGAAACCAGATTGGCCCTAGTGTGTTGTTGGGGTGTGTGTATGTTCATCCTGCAATGAGCTGGCGCTCTCTTCCTGTCTTGTGCCTATGCTAGCTGGGATAGGTTCCAGCACCTATGAGCCTGATCTGGAAGGCAAAAAACAATGCCCATGGTGAGACACATGAAAATGTAACAGGCATATTGATAATCATAATTTCTAGATGAAGAAATTATAACCCAGCTATAGGGGATGCACAAACCAGTGTGTTTCATCAGGCAGGGCCCAAGCCCAGATAAATTGGGAGGGTTACGTCAGGAAAGGCTTCCGGTGTAAGATTTTTCCAGATCAATATGTGGACAACAATACAGATTCCTATACCAGATCGGTCGAAGCTTGGGTTAACAACTGCCACAGCCAGTACTGTTAGCCAATAGGGTGCAGGCAGAAATTGAGCTACTGTTGGCCGAAGAAGGAAAAAAGGAGAGGGAAGATGTGCCCAGTGGCAGGAGGAGAGGAGGTAGGTAAAGAGGGTTGAACAGAGGGAAGGAACTTTGAATGTTGGCAATATGACTGGTAAGGGGAGAGAGTTAGCTGATGTGATGGGGAGAACAAAGGTTGATATATTGTACATGCAAGAGACTAAATGGAAGGGAAGTAAGGCCAGGTGGATTGGAGTTGGATTCAAATTGTTCTATTGTGATGTGGAATGCAGGAGAGATAGGCTAGGGGTTATTCTGAAGGAACAGTATATCAAGATTGTTTCGGAGGTGAAAAGAGTGTCAGACAGAGTAATGATTATGAAGCTGGAAATTGAAGGTGTGATGATGAATGTTGTTAGTGCATATGCATATGTTGGATGAAAAAGAAGATTTCTGGAGTGAGTTAGATGTAATGATGGACAGTGTACTCAAGGGACAGAAGGTGGTAATGTGGGGTGGATTTTGATGGACATGTTGGTGAATGGAACAGAGGGGATGAGGAGGTTATGGGTAGGTATGATGTCAAGAAGAGGAATAAAGAAGGTCAGATGATAGTGGATTTTGCAAAAAAGATAGACATGGCTTTGGTGAATATGTATTTTAAAAGAGGGAAGAACATAGGGTGATGTACAAGTGTGGAGGAAGATGCACATAGGTAGATTATATCCTATGCAGGAGGGTCAGTCTGAAGAAGATTGAAGACTTCAAAGTGGTGGCAGGGGAAAGTGTAGTTAGGCAGCATAGGATGGTTGTCTGTAGAACAACATTGGAGATCATGAAGAGGAGGAGGGTTAGGGCAGAGCCAAGGAACAAATGGTAGAAGTTGAAAAAGGAAGACTGCAAGCCTGAGTTCAGGGAGGAGGTCAGACAGGCAGTGGGTGGCAGTGAATTGTTGCCAGAAAGCTGGGCAACTTCAGCAAAGTAGTAAGGGTAAAAGCAAGAAGGGTGCTTGGTGTGACATCTGGAAAGAGGAAGGAAGAAAATGAAACCTGGTGGTGGAATGGGGAAGTAGAGGAGAGTATACAGAGGAAGAGGTTGGCGAAGAACTGGGGGTAGAACTGGGGTAGTTCTTCCCCAGGTAGAACTGGGGAAGAACTGGGGTAGTCACAGAGATGCAGAAAGTAGACAAAAGTACAAAGAGACAAGGCGTATGGAGAATAAAGAGGTGGCAAAGGCTAAAGAAAAGGCGCATGATGAGTTGTATGAGAGGTTCGACACTAAGGATGGAGAAAAGGAACTGTACTGATTGGCTAGACAGAGGGACCGAGCTGAGAAAGATGTGCAGCATGTTAGGATGGTAAAGGATAAAGATGGAAACATACTCACAAGCGAGGAGGGTGTTTTGAGCAGATGGAAAGAGTGCTTTGAGAGGCTGATGAATGAAGAGAATGAAAGAGAGAGAAAATTTGATGATGTGACAATAGTCAATCAGGAAGTGCAATGGATTAGCAAGGAGGAAGTAAGGACAGCTATGAAGAGGCTGAAGAATAGAAAGGCCGTTGGTCCAGATGACATACCTGTGGAAGCATGAAGGTGTTTAGGAGAGATGGCAGTGGACTATTTAATCAGATTGTTTAATGGAATCTTGGAAAGTGAGAGGATGCCTGAGGAGAGGAGTGTACTGGTGCCAATTTTTAAGAATAAGGGGGATGCGCAGAGCTGTAGTAACTACAAGGGGATAAAACTGATGAGCTACAGTAGTTCTTAAACTACATAAAACGAACACAGTACAAAAATGGGTTGTCAAATGGGTTGACTCTGAACATTACAATCAACTGTGCATCAGAAGCAAATCTAAGAGAGACACTCACTTTTGTGCAATTATCTCTCCCAGAAACAAGCAGACAAATTGGGTGCTAAACAAATGGAGTTCAACATTTAGCTCAGCACTCTATGTCGTGAGGTCAAAATGGCAAAGGAAATATGTCCAGTTTTTATTTTTCCTATTATATGGAGTTATATGAAGATTTCCTTTCTCTGAATGGTAATAATCAGACAGAATAATTATACTAGTGCAGTGATAAGCACTGATTTTGTGTTTATGCACAATTCCACATCACCAGACTTATAAGGAGAATGTTCACTTCCATATGTTTTCCAAGCTCTCTTACATAGTATTAGTGTGCACTAATATAATCAATGAACATTAGTTTGTCTCAGAATGCTTAATTTTGTCCATTTTAACTGTACCCTGTTTATAAGGATCACCTCCAGTGGTGAGTCAAATCAGAAAATATCAAAAATGATGCTTTTAATTAAATCTTACACTCATCTATTAATGAACAGTGAGAGAATTTAGAGCAAAATGCAAAGTACCAAATTCAGAGACAAAAACAAAATATAATTTTGTGGTTCCACTAGACAGGCCTTTTGCCCTATCTAGTAGGTAGTTGGGGAGGCTTATTCACTTTTCCACCACTCCTCAAATACCAGAAAAAAACCATTCCCTCTTATATTTCATCTCTCTCTCTCTTTCTCTGTCTCTCTAATGATATTCCTTCATTTCACCCACTTCCCCTAAACATACTGTCCCTTCATATTCTCCGACCTCATTATTTATGTACTGTATAAGCAGTGGTCTTTGGTGGCCAATTCAGCACTGAACAGCCCCTTTCTCTCTTCCAGTGGTGCCCAACAATGTTTAGTGCTAGGTCCACATCTTCTCATTATCTTCACATATCATTAGAATGATAATCATTATGCCTGCATGCGGAATATCAGTGGTTGGACTGAACAACTTCATGTAGAATCTCTAATTTGACAGGCAGTGTGTTGTAGTGGTTAAGGCTTTGGACTTCAAACCCTGAAGTTGTGGGTTCAAATCTTGCTATTGCCATTGTGTGACCATAAGCAAATTACTTGACCCACCTGTGTTCCAATTAGAAAACCAAAAGAAATGTAACTAAGTGTGTCATAACTGTTGTAAGTTGCCTTGGATAAAGGTGTCAGCCAAAAATGTAAATGACATCTTTTCAGCTCCTTGAAAAATTAGCCTTCACTTACAATTACAAAATCCTGTTAAGCAATTTGTCTTCTATTCACTTAGGGCTTTTCTAAAAAAAAAATCTGGATATGGAGCTTCATGTCAAAATTCAAATTGCCCCTCTCTTGGATTTCAGGTTGGCTATACCTTTGTTTAGTTAATTCTTTAGTAACACTTTTCTAACAGCAACACTTATTGATATAGCTTCAGTGTTAGGCATATTGATTGGTTAAACCCCATCCAGTACTTCAGACATTATGCATGACAATGGTTATGGAGTTACTCGAAGTACAGCTAGCTTCTATCTCCAGATAATCCTATAAATTTTGGTAGGTTTGTCTCCATTCAAAGCAAGGGCAAAACATCCCTTAGTCAACTGTTACAGGTCTGATGTCACTTCATTTGACTTTTCAGACATTTCTGAGACTTAGATTCTTCTTGGATGTCCATTACATCTCAGTTTGTTCAGGATCTCTTTCCAATAACATTGTTCTCTATACCACTTTCGGCTCTTGTTTTCCTTTGCAAATTTCTAGTGGGTTCTAAGGTTATATGGGTGGAGTGGTGGCTCTGAGGCTAGGGATCTGCACTGGCAATCAGAGGGTTGCTGGTTTGAATCCTGAAAATGCCAAAGGTGACTCTACTTTTTTGGGCCCTTTAGCAAGGCCCTTAACCTGCAATTGCTCTGCCCTGGGTATGATGTTAATCTGCCTGTAGGTCCTCCAACCTGCAGGGAAAAACCAGGGGGTTGGTGGCAGAATTGGCACTCCAGCCACCATAAAAAAAACCTCACACTGGTCCACTCCATCTGAACTAGTGTGGTGCTGAGGTGTCACTTGTTGCATGGCTGCACTCGGGTCCTAATCTGGGATCCTGAGTGGGTTTGTCATGTGGTGGGTGCAGCAATGTGCTGTACCAGCACATGCTCCTAACCTCTCTCTTCTCTAAGGTTATCACCATGAAAAGGTCGAAATATTAATCAAGGATTCGGTTACAAGTGTCTTCTGAGATTCATGTCCAGAGAGCTTTTAGTTTTAATCACGGATTTAAACTTAGTACATGGCATTCTTTAAAGCATTTCAAGCAGTCTCAGAATGGATAAAACTAAATAAGTTTCTTTCTATGTAAACTAAATATGGATTGAGGCAATCCTCATAGCCTCTAGGGGAGGCTCCAACCACACAACACTAAGCAACAGCTTACAAGGGAATGGAAGGGAATTCTGAACTATAGACCAACTGAATCTAGTCAGCAGACCTGTATTGATAGATCAAGCAAATGTGATATCCATGTCTCTAATGTGAGCTTTAAATGCCAAAGTATGTGTCACATAGATCTTTTCTTGCCTTCTGCCCTATGTCTGTTGGTCTGAACCCAATGACTGCTGGTAGTGCCCAACTTTCTTACTGGATGTTCTTTGAGTTTGACTTAACACATCAATCTCAGTTTCTTTAATCCTCTTTGTTTTCAAAGAATCATTTAATCTAGGCACGAGAAGCAAATCAATAAGTACCATGTAAAGAAAAAAGATCAAGGGCCAAAGGGGTTTTAATTTACATATCAACTCAGTGCTACTCTGACATTGTTTTCTTGTTTGGAAAAATCTTAAGAAGAAAAAAGGAAGTACTGTAGACTCTTTGTCTAAATATCTAATCCTAACCACTTTGATATTGCGTTGAGCAACCTTTTGTACAAAAAACTGCTTAAAGTCTTTTAGGATAAGTAGTAACTTCTAACTTTGCACTCTGGCCCATTATTCCTGACAGATTTGCTTCAGGTACTTTATTTTTGTTGGATGGCATTTGTACACTGCAGTTTCAAAGAGTGCTAGAGCTTGTGAATCAGATTACGATCAGTGCCGTGACTGAGCTGTTGTGCAATATTAATTTTTATGATCCTTGAGCCACTTTATAGTTACCTTAACCTTCTTATTTTGTTTCTTGTATTTTTTCCAACATAAAACAAAGTCACTTTTAAAAAACTAATTTGGAATTCAATTAAAAATATTACAGAAAACTAAGTTTCAGTGTAGGATGTGCTTTTCAGTAGATGATATCAGTGATATGATATCAGCTAGAATCTCTGCATGCCTCACTAATATTGCAACCTGGATGATGAAGTCCCATCTCCAGGGTCAACTTGGCAAATGATCTCAGCCTGTCCTTTTATTCAGAGCCCATCTCTGTTTATCTATGGTTATCACTAACACCTGCCAAGTCTGTATGAAACCTTGGGGTGGTACTCAATGATAAGCTGTCCTTCATTGACCATGTTGCTACAATCTCACAGTCTTGCAGATCCACTCTATATAATATCTGCTAGATCAGACCATATCTGACAGAGTATTCAGCACAACCTCTGGTCCAAGCTTTGGTCTTGTCACATCTGGACTACTTCAGCTAACTGTTGGCAGTAGTACTGGCATATGTCACCAAGCTGCTACGGATGATTCAAAATGCAGTGGCATGTCTGGTGTTGAACCAGACACAGGCACATGTCACTCCTCTCTTCGAATCACTTTATTGGTTACCTGTAGCAGCAGGTATTAAGTTCAAATTCTTCATGCTTAGGTACAGAGTAGTCAACAGGTCAGCACGTACAGATGTGGTATGTAGATTTAATTCCTAAAGTGGACCTGTAGAAAAAATGTGTGCATATCTGTGCACTACTGGTCACCGTCATCTTCGAAGTAATCTCTGTCCACAGCTCTACATATGGCTACAGGGTGCCAGTCCATCACAGGGCAAACACCTACCACAACCACACACTAGGGGCAATTTAGGATTGCCACTTCACCTAACCTGCATGTCTTTGGACTGTGGGAAAAAACTGGGGCACATGGAGGAGAACACATAAACTCAAAACACGGAGGACTCGAGATATGAACCCTGCTCACTAACTGTGAGGTAGCAGCGCTACGACTGTGCCACCATGACACCCATACTTTATATGTATGTATGTATGTGAATGTACAATATTCAGTTTGCAAATGTACTAACTGCAAACATTATTATCACATTTTTATCATTATTATATTCTATATTACACCAGTGACCACCAAATGACTTTGTGAACATTCAGCATGCTTAAAGCAGCTCACTTATTAGTCCACTAAACAAATAATGCAACAGTTCAGGCTTCAGTTTAGCACTTGTACTTCTCTCAGCACATATACAATGACTTCTGCTAGGTTACAAAAGTGATAAACACCCAGGGAATTGATACAGCGCTATTACTAGCAGTAAACATTACTTGCCTTCTAACACACGATTTCACAGCACAGTCTCAAGGGAGGGACTGCTAGCTAGGCATGCTCCTAAAACTCCATCTACCTTCTGCTTCAGTGTGTTTATCACTGAGCGTAAAGTCATGAGGGTACACAGATCCACTGAGCAGGAAGGACCTGGTGACGTGAATGTCTAACTCCCTGCCCATGACAGTGATGAAATGGCTAATATAGCCTGCTGATAATCAGTAATTAGTATGTTACTGTACTTTATGCTTCAAATGGGTATGCAGATATATATCTGGTATATTTACATATTTTACACATTGATTTGAGCTTGCAATTCCACATGTACAGTATAGAAGCATTTTATCTTGTACTGGGAATAATATACAGAAATGAGCTGTAGACTAAGACCTTTAAAAATGTCAACAAACAGAGAAAAATTAGAAAACACAAGTACAGCTACAGGCTTTGAAATTGCTAGAACTGCTAATTACAACGAGAGAGAGAGAGAGGGGCATATATGGAATTGTATTGATTACTTGGCAAAGGATGTAAATAATATTTAAAAAAGATTACTAAAGAGGTGCAGCTTCTGCCCTGTTGTTGCAATCTATTGTTTCATAATGAGTTAAGTATTTAGTCTTTTTAAAATGTTCCTACTATCTGAACCTTTTACACAAATTGTCAAGTATGGTAGTTATCTGAAAGAACACATTTGGGTTGAAGTCACTCAGAAATTAATGAATAGAGACCTACATTGTTCATGTTTTAAAGTTAAAATTGGATGAAACCAGCATTTCAGTCTTAGAACAAAACATGTCACAATGACAGGACCAATACAGTTATTTGTGATGATATAAAAAAATGCTTAGAAGCTAGGACTTCATTTTTTGTGTTGTTTTTTGATATGCCAAATGCCTTTGATGCAGATGATCATGTATTATTAATTTCATGATTACAAAGTGTTGGTACTTCTTCAAAGGTTTTGCAAAGCCACATCACAATTTTTAAGTAAGGTGTTAGTTTTTCAGACTCTTATTTTAAAGCAGCCCATGTTTTTTATCATTATTATCCTTGGTATCCATAAGTATGTTTAGTACTGATTTCTTTCCTTATCTAATTTTCAGATGTGCTGTTTGTTTGATTGTCAGTGTGTGACTGAGTGTGGGTCTCTGTAATGGACTGGCATCCTCTTCTGGTAGATTTCTGGTGTAACACATTTGATTCTTTGTAGACATTACTTGTAGCAACTCTATATTTGAATAAATGGGAAAATAACTGGTTGAGATGTTTAGTGATGGGATGTCCCAGTTTTAGTTTACGGTTTCATTTATTTTTGTACAGTACTTTTCACAGAATGCAAACTTAGATCTCTGTAACAAGTTCACAGGTAACATACAATTACAAAATTTACAAATTATTGATTACATAATGTATACATAATGATACAAATTTATTTAAACACATGCTAGAACAAAGCATCCACAATATTAACATTAAAGGACCTTTAAAAAGCCATTTAATGTTACCTTTGATCTATAGGCAAGTGACACTGGAGGAGATGAAACAAAAACTACAGTCAGTAGCAGAAAATAAACCTCTGGGTGGTCCACGGTCAGTTATAACAGGCAAAAAGGCAGTCACAGTCCTGGAAAACTTGGCCAACTGCCTGCCTAGTCCCTCCTGCTCATTCTGCAGTAGAGTCTGTAGTAAGTCATCTAATATGATGACAGAATCTTTCTACCCATTGATTCCAGGGTTTCCAGTATCTGAGATGTCATTTAATTGGGTGGTAGTAGCACATTGGCACCAAGAGGCACTGCAGGACACCAAGACGAGAAACAGAGTAGAGCAGGGATAATAACAGCTCATAGTTATTGTAAACCTTTTTTTGTACAAATGACCAGTAGAGTTTCTGTTTTAAGCACCAGAGGAAGAAAAGCCCCATCAAATTGTGTGCAAAATAAGTAATAAGCGCCTGTCATTAATATAACTTATTTTTAAAATATGTTTAACAACTCTCAACTTTGTCTTCTTAAGCAATTTTTCTCTACTTTTCTATCATATACTGAAAGTAATTGCTTATTTTAAAAAAATATTGGTTCTTGCAGTGTATGAAATTGCCTTCATGCTGAGTACTGCAGGCCTTTATACCAGTAGATGTATGCGCATGTGCAACCTGAAATTAAAAAATGAGGACGGTTGCTATAGATTTGTTTTTTTTTTTGTCTTTTCTTATCGCTTGTTTTCTGTTTTGGTTCAAGCTTCTCACATTTGAGGCCATGTGGCACATGCTAGCAAAGAGGAACACAGTAAAGACAGCCAAAGCAATTTGAAATAAAGGAAAGGATATCAATATCATGAATGTATTGTTCACAAAATATTATGCTGCATCTTGATTTTCTTACACTGCTCAGGAGGACTGTGTTAAATTTGAGAAAGCCACCAAGGAAGCCGAAGTTTCCTTCATCCAGCTTGTGGAAACATTTTCTGTTTTAAAGATGCACATAGTCTTGGTGCAGAAAGAACCCTGTAAGTAGAAATTTGTTTGTTACTCTTGCACTGACAAGCAAACAACTGCTTGGACATATCACAAGCAGGCAGATTGTTTCAAAGATTTGTGTCACTGTAACGAAAAGCTCAACCTTCTCCTGTTAACTTAATGCCATCCCAAAAACACTTGCACACACCTCAAAACAGGCGACAAAACACACAAACTTTAGGGAAAAATGTTAATGTTCAACACTAATTGAACTTCTTCACAGAAATAACTGAAGGCACCACTTCAACATCATCAAACAAGATTCAGTGCTGTAACAGGAACAAGGCAATTCTTGTCTGAGACTCTGGGTGTCTCTCTCCAGCTATGTCAAGATGGCTTCTTCATGAAAAGCTGCAAAGTCTGAAAACTTTGATGATGTCTAAGACATCAACACTCATATGTTCAGTAGAAAAAGAAAAGTATGTATTAAAAAAAGTGTAGACTGATCTAATTTCATATTCTTAATCTGTGACTCCAAAATCCCTCACTTATATAAGGCTTTTGAAAACAAGCGGATCGATGGAAGACCTTATCCAGTTGTTTTATTTCATTTGACTTCAAAATAATCTAATTGCTTCTCAATTAGTTTGTAGGTTATTCAATTTTTTTACAGTTTTTTTTCATATTTTTCTTCATTGAATGCATGTATTTTCATGAAGTAAAAAAACAGGAATTACAAATGAGTTTTGTTTATCACCTTAATCATATTATTCCTACATGGGTGGTGCAGAGCTGTCTCAATGATTCAGTGTGCTGGGTTCAAATTTTTCCAGTCATTTGTTACTGGTGTTGCACTTAACATGTCTTCCCTGTGTCGGTGTGGCTTGTCCTTTGAGTGCTCTGGTTTCTCCTCTCATGTTCCCACATGCAGATGAGCTGCCTTGAGCAAATTAGTACTTTGTGAGTGTGAGTGGGCCCTATGACGGACTGGTGCCCTATCCAGGCTGTTTCCTGCTTTGTGCCAAGGACTGCCAGAATAGGTTCTGACATCCTGCAACACTGAATTAAAGTATGCAGTTTAATTATTAATTACATAATGTATATGCATAAAGATACAGATTTATTTAAACACATGGAAAAACAAAGCATTCACAACATTAACTTTAAAGAACCTTTAAAAAGTAATTTAATGTTATCTTTGATCTATAGCCAGGTGACACTGGAGTTAATTTCATTTTATTTTTATATACAGTATTTTTAGCAATAAAATTAAAACTACCTGTGTGAATTAATTTTTTCTGATGATTATACAGTATTTCTGGTTTTCCAATTTTTTTCAGAGGCGAAATGAATAAATTGTGTAAACAGTTACTAAATGACCATAGCCATCTCTCCACAAAAAAGGGGACGCATAAGCAAATAGCACTTGAACTACATGCACTTTTAGAGAAAATACTGCAGTTATTGTAATTGATCATTCTTAGTTTTACCTCATTTAATATAAACCTTAACAAATATACACTCAACGGCCACTTTATTAGGTAAACCTTTTCATGTGCTTATTAATGCAAATATCTAATCAGCCAATCACATGGCAGCAACTCGATGCATTTAGGCATGTAGACATTGTCAAGATGACCTGCTGAAGTTCAAACCAAGCATCAGAATGGGCAAGAAATTTGATTTAAGTGACTTTGTACATGGTGTGGTTGTTATTACCAAATGGGCAGGTCTGAGTATTTCAGAAATTGCTGATCTACTGGGATTTTCATGTACAACCATCTCTAGGGTTTATAGAGAATGGTCTGAAAAAGGCAAAATATCCAGTGAGCAGCAGTTCTCTGGGTGAAAATGCCTTATTAATGCCAGAGGTCAGAGGACATTGGCCAGACTGGTTCGAGCTGATAGAAAGACAACAGTAACTGAGATAAGCACTCGTTACAACCGAGGCATGCAGAAGAACATCTCTGAATGCACAACATGTTGAACCTTGAAGCAGATGGGTTACTCCTACCGAGTGCCACTTCTGTCAGCTAAGGAAAGGCAACTGAGGCTACAATTCACATAGGCTCACCAAAATTTCACAATAGAAGAATGGAAAAACATGCCTGGTTGTATGAATCCCAGTTTCTACTGTGACATTCAGATGGCAGGGTCAGAATTTTGCCTTAACAACAACAAAGCAAGGATCCTTCCTGCCTTGTATCACTGGTTCAGGCTGGTGGTGGTGGTGTATTAGTGTGGGGGATATTGTTTTACACACTTTGGGCCCCTTAGTACCAATTGAGCATTGTTTAAATACTGGAGCCTACCAGAGTATTGTTGCTGACCATATCCATTCCTTTATGACTGCAGTGTACCCATCTTATGATGGCTACTTCCAGTAGGGTAACATGCCAAGCCACAAAGTTCAGTTCATCTCCACCTGGTTTCTTGAACAAAGTTCAGATCTTCTCCACATGGTTTCTTGAACATGACAATGAGTTCACTGTACTCAAATGGCCTCCGCAGTCACTAGATCTCAGTCCAATAGAGCACCTTTGGGATGTGGTGTAACAGGAGATTCACATCACGGACATGCAGCTGAAAAATCTGCAGGAACTGTGTGATGCTGTCATGTCAATATGGAACCAAAATCCTTGACAAATGTTTCTAGCACCTTGTTGAATCTATGCCATGAAGAATTATGGCACTTATGAAGACAACAGGGATTCCAACCCAGTACTAGCAAGGTATGCCTAACAAAGTAGCTGGTGAGTGTATTTGGTGTAAGAAGTTCAGCCATATCTGCACACTGCTTTTATTCTCATTTCCCAAGATAAGATATTTTCTTATGACTGACTAATTAATTGGTCTGCCAATCCAGATTATACTCTTAAAAACACTGGTGCTTTAATGACACTTTACCGGATTGTGTGGTTTCTCATACAGTTATTGCTTTACAAACAGACATCTCATTTTAAGAAAGGTTCTTTGGATATGAAACTGGTTCTTTGGGTTTCCTAATATGAGAACAAAACAGAAATCTTTAATATATTGTAGGCTATCTAGCAGGATGCTAACAGAGCAAAAACCCTAAGTTAGCCTGTGTGATTGTATGCAGCGAGAGTCTTTTAAAAATCAGGAAACCATTGGTATTTCACAAATCTGTTATCATCTCTTCCTGTTTTGTGTGTGTATGTTTTTTTTCTGTTACAGATCTAAATAAAAGGTTCTTTCTGGAACACTCCTTGCATTGCTGACCAGTCTCCATTTACTCACCATTATAAACACACCTTGTATTACGGACACTGTCCATTGACTCACCATTATCGATGCATCTTATGTTGCTGACCACTCTCCATTCACTCCCCATTAGTAACACACCTTGTATTGCGGAACATTCTCCATTCATTCACAATTAATAACATGCCTTGCATTGCTGACCACTCCTTGCTCACTTGCCATCAATAGCACTCCTTGAATTGCTGACCACTCGCCATTTACTCACCTTGCATTGCTGATGCACTTTCTGGTCTCTTGCTGTTGCTAACATGCCGATTGCTAACTACTCCCCATTCATTCCCCATTATTAATATACCTAGTATTACTGACCACTCTTTACTGACTCGCCATTATTAATACACCTTGATTTGCTGACCACTCTCTGTTCACTCTCCATTACTGACACACTTTAAATTGCTGACCTCACTCTGTTCATTCACCATTATTAACATGCCATGCTGAGCCCTCCCTGCTCACTTTCCATTTATTAATACACCTTGATTTGTTGACCACTCTCCATTCATTCGCCATTATTAATGTGCCTTGTGTTACTGACCACTCTCCATTGACTCGCCATTATCGACATGCCTTATATTGCTGACCATTCTCCATTCATTCTCCATTATTAACACTGCTAGCATTGCTTACTGTCCTTAATGGGAAAAGTAAAAAAGGTCAATACATAATAGAACGGTGACTGAGGTAACTCCTTATACTCATGACTATTGAGATGATAGACTTTTGTGCAGATGTGACATCAACAACTTTTTTTTTATGTAGTGAATATTGGATTCATAAAAAGGCCAGATTAGCTTCCACTTCATTCAAGATATTGCATGTTGGACAGTAAAGCAGATATGTAAATTCAGCCTGGATGATGCAACACATCTGGTGAATAATTTTTAAAATGTATTTATTTAGTCGTTTAATGACCACAGTTTAAAACTCAAAAATGCGGTGTCACACTCTCTGTTAGAATGGCGTGTACATGTAGCTATCGGATCTATTTTAAAAACAAAGAGTGGTAGGGAACGGGAAGCATCAGGGAAATAAATATGTGCTCATCTCCTGATTTAAACATGATAAACGGGCCCACCCAGAGGCCAGCAGTAAAGCAGTAAAAACCTGTGTGCCAGTTCGAAGAGCTTTTCTCGAGCTCCTCAAGTGCGCGCGTTTAGAGTAAGTGGGCATCATGCAGATGATAAAGCATTCGGAATTAATGCGCTTACATACTGGAATTAAGGGAAATCCTAAAGTAAAATAAGCGGAGCTAATCATCTTTATATCTGATCAAGTGATTATTGAAAAACTTTTCCTAAATTATATGAATGTGTAACTTCATTGAGGGATTTGGTGACAGATGACCAAAACCGGCCCTACAACATTCCACGTGTCGTCAAAGGCAAAGGCGAGTGTGCGTTAAAATTAGAGAAAGCCGATGAAACCTACTGATAATACAAATTCGACAATAAGGCCATGGTATGCCAATAACGAAAATATTAGTTGGCAGGGAAAGTGACATTTAAAAAAACTGTACTGTACTAAGACAAAAGCGCAATATCTGTTGCCAGTTTCCTTCACTCCAGGAACTGAGGAACTCCCGTATCCAAAAGGTGTCCAAACTTCCCAGCAATATAGGCGGCGATTGCACAAACTACATTTCTCAAATTAGGAAAGTAATGGAAGACTGAAATAGAAAACTTAAAAGACGCATTCCTTCGCAGTAGGGTTAGCCACCTTTTAGGACGGCGCCCTGTTATTCGTGATTTTTTGTGATCAGTCGTGTTGCGCTTTGGATAGCCTTTGGGACCCCAGCTGTGATCCTTGCAGTGCGAAGAGCCTTGAATCGTGAATATGCTATTTGATGCATACACTTTAAATAACGTCTTGATATTTAAAGACGTGAGCACAACTCCGTGTTAAGATTGCCGTTTGACAAGCTGGCAGGTGAAGATCTAAAGCTCTTTTTGTCCACATTCTGAGAGCAGTCGTCGTGCATTGTGTTTTGCTCGCTTTCTGGAATTGCGCACTTGCCTGTTAATCAGGTATCCATGCTGCCCGTTTGCCAGACTCCTGTATTTATCTTTTCGGAGACAATGTGCAGGTGCTGTAAGCCGAAGCAAAATGAATTTAGTCAGCGTTCATTAAAACGAAATAATTTATTTGCACTTTTTAAAGCTGTTGACATGGTGATGCAGTTCTGCAAAGAGCTTTTATCCTTATCAGGTGATGCTCCCAGTCCCGATGATATTATTGTAAGTGAAGCTGTGGTTAATGTATAATGTGGAACATATGGTATTTTAAAATGCTGCCCCTTTTCTGAAGTGTTCAGACCAGCGTTGCTGCCGCTAATGATTCCCAATTAGTCATCAAACAGAGTAAACGAGCAGGCCTGTATAGATTTTCATTTGCTAATATTTGCTCGTCAAATATTTTCTTTGAAACCTTTACAACTTATTTATCTGTAGCAAACGCGAGGCACATCTGTGATGTTTTTGTGTCCATATTTTATAAATACAAACCTCAATTCACCATCCATATTTCCCTTCTCTAGTTATATTTGTTCATGACAGAAAAAAATGTAATAAAAGTATATAGGCTGGATTTATGATTTATCAAATGCACTTTACCATATGGCAGGCGTGTTTGAAACAGTTTTCATGTTTGTTTAAAAAATACTCAGACTTGCAGCTAACACTCGACTTCGAAAAGAAGATGCTCGCGTCACGTGACCGCCGCAATAGCTTTGCGTTCTGCGACTGCAACTGCACATTACACACGAGGGGGCCGTCGGCTAGTCCCTTGGGCTTTCCCTCACTTGCTGAGTACCATTTGATTTTGATTTTGGACACTTCTCTTTCACACTGACCTCGTGTATGTATTCAGATGCTATCCACTCAAAGTTGGTGCTGAAATTTACTCAGCACCACTGCGGCATGACATTATCACCTCCTTGCTTCTCCCTTTTCTGCACAGTCCCTGAGCTCTCGATTTCCTCTTCGTACTTTATTTCTCCATTAAAAAAAAATCCAAGCTCTAGTGCGAGGTAGGAAGACCAAATACATTTTGCATTGAATTTAGAGATGAAATAAAGCGATACCTTAACGTGAAATATTGAAATGCCACATTGGAGCACAACGCTGTCTCTTCATTATGAATCCGATGAATTTCCATTATTGTGAAAAGTGACATTAGTCTGACTGACTGCAAATAAAGATAGCTTCATGTAATCCACTATTTCCATTGAAGAATTGACAGGGTTCTCAAACTCGGTTTGTAGCAAGCTGCAATCATTTTTTTTTCAATTAAAGTTTCAATTAAGTTTTAATCAGAAGCTAATCATGAAAGTAAGAGACATAACTGAAAATACCTGACTCCACTCTTTACTAAGCTTACTTCTCTGGTTCTGAGTACTACGAGCCTTCAGTGTCTTATAAACTTCATATCCATACACAAATTACTATTTGTGTACTATTTATACTATTCGTTTTGTGCAGAGATTGTCTTAGACACATCTCTACGTGAATTGACATCATCATTATTAATATTCCATAAGCGCCTTCCTCTGCTTTCCGTTGTTCGGCAATTTATTCTAGCAATATTCCAGCATAATTAAGCAAGTCATCTTTAATCAAAGAAACAACGAATAAGAAAGAGGGTCCAGCTTTGTGAAATTAACCAGAAGAAGCTTTACCTCTCTAAGCACTGACTCAAGATAACCGTGAATCCTAAATACGCGAGGAACTCCATTAAAGGTGTAAATGAGTTCCTCCTCTCTTAAAAATCATTGTTCTTTAATGGCACTTTATGGTTCTTTACCAGGTTGTGTGATTCCTTATAGAGCCATTGCGTGACAAAGCACCGACGGGTTCCTTACATAACAGGCTTGTTCTTTGTGCTTTGAAAAACGTTCTGTGTATGGTGGGCTACAGGACATTAACAGAATAAGAGTCCTTTTTAAACTCATGATCGATTACATTATATGTTGCCATCTATTCATGGTTATTTACTGTATGGAGCCTGTTACGGATACAAATAAAAGTTCTTTCTGGAGTCTTCATGTGGATGGGTCTTTTTGGAATCAAAAACTGCTTCCCCTATGGCATCTCTCTGAAGAACTACTTGGGCACCTTTATTTTTAGGAGTGTCCTTGAGTGGGGTTAGAATATAGTATCCTGATGATGGTGATGATGATAATAATAATAATAATTCCTGGAAGCATCGGATTTCACAGTGCTTTTTGATATTACTAAAATAAACTAAAGACGCATAAATAAAAATTTACTTGCAATGTAAAACTAAAGAGAAAATCCCCATTGATTGATTTTTACGAGGATGCTAAGAAAGCTGTTCTTAGAATATGTTTATGAACTATGACACCTGACCGAAAGTTATTATCTTCACCCTGTAAATATTATATGGGAATGTTCACATGACTTATGAACTTGTTTCGCTCACGATGGACTGAATGAGTATTGAAAACCTCAAAAATGGGCAGCAGTCATTGTAGTCCTCCAGTAGAAGGGTTGAGCTCACATAGGATGTTCCAAATGTAGTTGGTCTAAATTTTCGCCGAACTTCAATATCCTAATTGAACTGAACATGCGTCATCCGTTATTAAATCCATTAAATTCATTTAACGAACCCAACTATATCCTTAACTTGTTCCAGGTTTGCTGGGAGCTGGATTCGATCCTAACACCA
The DNA here is from genome assembly GCF_900747795.2 of Erpetoichthys calabaricus. Classification (NCBI taxonomy): domain Eukaryota; kingdom Metazoa; phylum Chordata; class Cladistia; order Polypteriformes; family Polypteridae; genus Erpetoichthys; species Erpetoichthys calabaricus. The sequence goes on from NC_041394.2 coordinate 267,482,841, forward strand.
CTGGGCCCATAAGACTGGTTCCCTGCAGGGTCAATCGAGAGTTCCAATTAATGTAAACTCAACAATTCGCCTGAATATCAGAGGGAAAAAATAGACAGACAGAAAGAGAGTGCACTTTCGGCACCGATAATGAGCAGTGCACTGGAGCTGTGAGACAGCAATGCTAAACTCTGCGCCCCCGTGTCACCTTGACTTGATTACTGTATTAAGACTTCTGAACGAATGGGTACTCTGACAGTCCGAGTGATTTAATTGTAAAAAGATCACTGTGGTTAATATAATCCTGTCAATATTGTGAATGAAAGCATCAAAGAAACCCAAACCGTTAACTGGAAAAAGGGAGACGCACATTCATTTACACTGTTATGTGCAGGTAAGCCTGTACATAACCAGAGTTTATGTAAAGGCTCCTGTAAGTATATGGAGATTCTGTAATAACGTGAACCAGCTGGACATATAAGGAAAGATAAAGACAAGAACAAAAAAATCATAAATAATAATTGTCCGAAGGAGTTAAGGTAATGAATAACTGGATTCATCATGATTTTAAAACTACAGCATTTTTGCATTAAACAGTAGGCATGATGCTGATACAGCCACCAATGTTTACATCGGTGTCTACATACATAAGCTACAGATTGTTACAGTGTTACAGTGTTACAGTGCTTCATGCCATTGGCAAAGGCAAATTTCATGTTTTCTTGTGACTAAAAAAACGTTGATATGTATTACGCAGCATCTAAGTTTTCTGACTTTTAATATGGCTCATAACAGACACGCCATCATTACTATCCTGACCCAGATGCATTACTGACATTTGTAACGATTAGTAGCTTTAATAAATCGTCAAAAAGTACAACAAAAGAAATTGTGTGATCGAAAACCCTCTCGTCCTGTCCGTGTCATTAGCGCACTTTTTTTTTTTTTTTAACTCTGCAAGTGCGGCCAGTTCAAAAGAACGGAATTCCCATCCTGATGACGTCACGTGCCCGTGGTATAAAAGCGGCCTGTCAAAGCAGAAGTCGGGTCTGAGCACATTGCGCCTTCACGGGAGAACGTCGGACAGTCCAAAACCTAAAAAGCGGTAAGCAGATTTTATTTCTTGTATTTTCTTTTGTTCTGAGCATTTTACAATCCATCTATAATAAATGAATTATATATGATTTCTGATTGACTTCTTTTCACACACACTTCATTCGATGATGGGCGTAACGTTTTCTGTTTTGTGTTTATTTGCTCATTGGTACTGTACATGCAGCACTTAAGTTAGATGTAAGGACTTTTCATTGTATGGCTTTAAGGTATGATCTTTCTCTTAGACCTTATTATGCAACAAGTTGGTTGTACTAGACTGTTATTTTTTTAAGTTGTCATTTGAAAAGTTAAGGCAACAATGCAGTTACATCTTCAAGATGCAGCCCTATTCTTTTGTGTTGTGTAGTGCTTGTCAAAAAATTCATTTCTGTTCATTAGTCACTTCTATATAGCATTTTTCATGGATCACATGATTTTAAACAATCATTGCAAAGCATGAAGAGACATCCACTTATAATTGAACCAGCTTGACCCTTTGGGATCAAGGGGAGTGATGGTACTCTTCTCAGTGACACTGGGTGTAAGCCAGGAACGTACCCTGGATGGGCTGAGGAAAATAAAGATGATAATCCTAAACTGTTTTGTGGAAAGTTTTACATTGGGTGATATGGTGGCACAATGGATAGTACTGCTGTCTCTTGAATTCAGGACCATGGATTTGAATCCGGTTGCACCTTGTTTTCTTGCTTGGGCATTTTTTTCCCTGGATATTTTGGTTTTATATTTACTTCACAAAGGTATATGTAAGGTTATTTGGCAATTCTATATGAGCTCTGTTATTTGAAAATATTATGTGCCCATTGCACACAGCTTTATTGAAATAAGTAACAAAGTGTGAGTACTTTATATGAGTATATGGCAGTGATTTGTGTCACATTACACAATAGTATCATTTTAATATACTTCTAATCTGTAGGTCCTCCAGTTTACAGGAAAACCTGGGGGTTGGTGGTAGGACTGGCACTCCGGACACTGTAAAAAAAAAACCTTACACTATTCCAGTGTGGTGCTGAGGTGTCACCCGATACACTCGGGTCCCAATCCAGGTGGTTCGTCATGTGGTGGGTATGGCAACACCCAATCAGCACATGCTTCTAACCCCTCTCTCTCTCTCTCTCTCTCTCTCTCTCTCTCTCTCTCTCTCTCTCTCTCTCTCTCTCTCTCTCTCTCTCTCTCTCTCTCTGACATTCAAGTAAAATGTTGCCTTCTGCTTATTATTGAAGTATCAGAATGTCCTGTACAACAGTGTTTTAACAGATGTCCTTATAGAGTGTAAGGGAGTGTGCAATGCTTTGTGTTGAGTAGGCAGCCCTCATGTTTGATGAGGGCAGATACAGTAGCAAGTTAGCATCTGGTTATCTACAAAGAGGATGCAAGAAATTATCACACAATTTTATTAAAATAGAGTAAAGACACTGTATAAATTAATAGCCAAGACTGAAATTAGTGATTTTCTTACATTTATTATAATGGGATGCCTGGTTGAAACTGGAATCAGAAGAAGGGTGCAGAACCAGAACAGAGCCTTATGAGATTGTGATATTAAATGAAGTGGATGATCTGGCACCTAAAGTGCTCATTGCCGTGCCACTGCCTGAAGGATGACACAGCTGTGGAGGTGAAGAAATGATTCCAGTGAACACTAGGTGATTAAAGGGTAAGGTCTTCCATCAATGAGCTATAAGTTCACCAGTCCTACAGTTGTCTAAAAGGGTCACCTTCTGTACCTTCTGCCAACAGAGGAATAACTAAAAACATTCCCAGAATGTATGCTTTACCTCAGGAGTGATTAAAGGAATTTATCTGGAAGTGCTCCCTGGCTAGGGATTAGAAGACAGTTATGGCCATTACTGAAATGAGCCTGGAGCCGTGAGGCGAGTCAAGCAAGGCCAGATAATTTCATGCTAGATGGAAGAGAGAGACCCAAGGTTAGACAGAGGATGCATGCATTTAAGGCAAGCAGGTTTTCAGACAGGCAAGGGTTCAGGTCATTCAGGTAAACCCAGGGAGACTGAATGGCTATTGTTTTAGTGTGGAAGTCAAAATGATTCTGTTATTATTTATGAATGTATTTTTGACATCATAGAAAAGCCTAACATGTACTGTTGGTAATTTCTGAGTCTGAAGGCACAGTGGAAGAACAAGGCAATGACTGAAAAGAAAATGTCATACTAGTAACAAGACAAGAAAAATTGGTATTTTATTAAAAATGTTATTAAATCAAAACCTTCTGTGACTCAACTAACATAAACTGAATTGGAAGCCACTGAGATGTTACTTCTCCAACTAGGTAGAGCTGCTTTTTCACATTCTCAAACTGCCCTCAAGTTAAATTTTCATCAGTATGAATGTATATATCTTCCGTAGAGTTTAAGTATAGTTTCACTTTACAGGAACATTTTCCGTACCTGAATTAATTCAATTCTGCATACTCCTATGTAACATTCCTCAATGAATACAGACTCTGTGTGCTTACCCTGATCTGAAAATGTAGTACAGCAAAAGAAATGTAAATAAACAAGTAATATTGACTTACATACAGTAGAGAAACACACCTCTGCTGAACAACAATCCATATGCGTGTACTACAGATGCAGCAAAAAACACATTAACAGAGGAGTAGACGAAGTGGTAGTACAGAATAAGAGAACCAGATTCACTGAAACAGTACTGTGGAAAAAACAAAATCTATCTGATCCAGGGCAAATGACCATCTTCTCATCAAATTCTGTTTTACTCCCCAACCTAACAGCATGACTTTGGATTTTGGGAGAAAATGTAACTTCTCAGAGAAAACTCAAATAACCACATGGGGGACGGGGGCTGAAACTACATCTGGCAAGCATCCCAACTGGTTATCTAATAAGGTCATCTGAAATCTTTTAAAACATTATTTCTATGTAACAGGCCACTTTATGATTTACTGCTTAATTAAAAAAATATAGTACATTTATCAACTAGGCAGGGTTTGAACCCTGTTAGGCCATTGTCTAAATGTATTTTCTACGTTAAATGGCAACTCTGTCCTATCATAAATATGGGTGTGTGTATGTGAGTGTGTACTGTAGTGGGTCTCCTCCTCTTAGGGCCTGATTCCTGTCCTGCATCCAATAATAGTGGTAAAGGTTCTGGCCCCCATGACCATATAATTGGTATAAATGGGTTTTAGACAAAAGATGGATGGACATTAACTAAATCTACATCAAAACCAATGATTACAAAAAAATTCTAATATTATTAGTGGTGCTCCTAATATTATAAATATGTAACATTAAATTAAACACATGCCTAGTATTGTTAGTTGTCTTTTTTTAGATTTGTTTTTATCCATATTCTTTACTTTAGTGCTGATGTCTAAGAGTTAAAGTGCACATCTATTATACTGTATACTGTGGTGTCTAGCCTGGGAGCCTTCTCTCCCCTAATATGTTCCATCCAAGAAATGTCTCCCTGTCTAACACATATGTAAATACAGATGGACTATACTCTGTATGTTTCACCAGTTTCATTAGGCAGTCACACTCAACAATCAGACTTATTCTGAGTCATGCCACTGTAAATGGATGTGCTTAGCTGGCTAGGTAAGAAAGAGCATGCATGTTGAAACACTAACTTGTCGAAAAATATAATGTTTCTCTCAAATAAAAAAATGAATGCACTGGTTAAAATATCTGATGAAATAACTTTCACAACGTAAACCAGAAATGCTGGTAAAATCCAGTAAAATCACTAGCATTTACAGCCAAATACTTTAAATCTGGTATGTTATTACTGAATACTTTTAGCCAACAAATTATTCAGCAGAAGGGTGTCAGGAAACGCTACTGGGGCTCCTTCGTACCTCCGGCAATACATCTGCATAGTGCCTCACTCTCACTGGGACTGCCAAGTCAGAAGTCAGAAGTGGGCTTGTTCCTGTTGCTTTTTTATATAGTTCTCCAGCTTCTGTTCTGTTATACACTTCATTTCTCTGCACTTTATAAACATCTTGCAGTGCTGTGGTTTGTAAAATGCTTTGTGACAAAGATGTTCTTTGTAATCACTGAACAATTCACACAGATTAATGTTATTCTTGATATTTCTTCACTTACAGTCTTTGCAAGTCTGGAATTATTGAATCGGAGGACATCATACAATCCAAGAATGTCACATGAAGGTTTTTATTATTTTTTAAATTATTGCTCTTTCTGCTGGGTTGCATGGTGGTATAATGCTAAGCGCTGGTAATTCACACCTCCAGGTGTCTGCGTTTAAGTTTTCTTTTCTGAGTACACCTTTTGGGTTCCTTGAGTTTGCATATTTTCCCCAAGATACTCCTCAATTATCACAGAGACCTGTAAGTTAGGTTAACTGGGGTCTCTAATGTGGCCATGTGTGCATGTTTCCTACAATGTACAGGCAGCCTGTCCAGGGTTGCTTCAGTTGTATATGATGCACCCAGGTAGGGCTTCACCCTCTTTAACAACAGCAACATTTATTTATATAGCACATTTTCATACAAATGATGTAGCTCAAAGTGCTTTACAAGATGAAGAAAGAAAAAAGAAAAATATAAAAATTAGGCAATACTAATTAACAAAGAATAAAGTAAGATCTGATGGTCAGGGAGGACAGAAAAAACAAAAAACAAAAAAAAACTCCAGAGGACTGGAGAGATAAAAACCCCCTCAAAACTGGATTAAACATGTCTTGGGATATATACTGTATATCTTATATATAAACGTCTACGCATGGAAGTATGTGTGTCTATCTGTCCGGCCCGGAAGTGCGAGGCTACAGCATGAAGCTCAAAGAAAGTGACTCTGTCAACAAAGTGAAATCGCCAAGAAAAAAGAGAAACTCACTTCGCTGCTAATACACAAGCGAGGTGAGCACATCAGCAAAACAAAACCTCAGAGGAGAGCGAAACTCACTTAGCCGCTGAATGACAAACAGAGGTGAGCATGTTAGCAAAATGAAACCACAGAGAAAAGAGAACCTTAACCGCTTAGCTGCAAATGCACAACCGATGCGATTGATTGAAGTGCCAGAATCCACGGTTTCTAGGAGTGAGACAAAAGGACAGCTGCTGTACAGGCTTTTAAATGATTGATGTGCAGTGCTACTTGCAGATCACGCAGCTCGGTAGCAGCCAGCAGACAGCCAGCAGTTGATCCGTCCACCTATTCTTAGCGTGCATTCAGTGTGAATCGTGCTCTCAGAGGTGGGGGTTGTGGGGTGGGCAAGCAAAGCGAGTAGGGAGCACAGTCCCCTAGTGTATGTATATATATATATATATATATATATATATATATATATATATATATATATATATATATATATATATATATATATATATAATGTGTGTTATATAGTTTTACTGTCAAATAATGCAAAGAGTACGTGATACGTGTTTCGCCCTTATTTGGGCTCATCAGGCATACACACTCCACTGATTCCCCGCAAGGGGATTGAACCTCGGACTAGGTAACCACCCATGCAATCAGATCGTGTTTCAGACTACGAATGCTATAAATGTAATTACTCCGGTCTCCAGGCTGTCAAATAAACAAACCACACACCGTGGCGCAGCGTAAAGGGGCTTCACCGCTGACGTCCGAGGTTCAATCCCCGCGAGTGGATGCAGTGGAGTGTGTATGCCTGATGAGCCCAAATAAGGGCAAAACACATGTCGCGTACTCTTTGCATTATTTGACAGCAAAACTATATAACATTCTATTATCTGCTTCTCGTGACTGAGAGGGCGTGGCGGACGTTTGCCAACTTGCAGACCAACCACATGCGTTTACCTGGTAGGTAACCACCCATACAATAATCAGATTGTGTTTCAGACTACAAATGCTATATATATATATATATATATATATATATATATATATATAGGGGAACTTTTGTGATCCCTATATAATTGAAGAAAATAAGAAAGTGATTAGACACGATTAAATGTCTTTCCAGACAGGAGTCCGAGATCAGACTGACTTCATGTGATGTAGAAGGGGCTTATATAGGGTCCAGGCAGGAAGGCATACAGCAGAAGTGACATCAGAGGTGGAACAGGTGTCACTCTTCCATCCTGCAGAGGAAGGAGAAGAAAAGGCATTAGGTAATAGTGCCAACCCCTGGTCTGGAGAAGAATTACCACCATCAGTGCACTTCAGCAATTGAACCCCAGCCATACTGCCTAATGTTTAAAGAGATACTTTAATTAGCTTTAGCTAGTCCCCTCTGCTTATAGGCAACTGTTTTAATGGCAAGCAAAATTTTTCAACTTACTATGAATTTTTTCCTCATAGATTACTTCCACAGTTGAAAATTAAATCTTATTTTTTGTTTACATTTTGAAATATAACAAGAAATATTGTGTGAGTTCCGGTATGGACATGCTACCTAAAAGTGATGATCCAAGTCAAAAACATTGATGTAGAGTGTGTTGATTTCTTTTTGGTTAGGTCAGCTCCTGAATTTCCTGTAATTAACGATGCTTACTCATCTTGTGCAAGAATGAAAGAAAATGGATGAAGATGATATAGTTGAATTGCATTTGCAAGAAGCAGGGCTCTTCTTGTTTCACAATAGTTGCCATTTAAAACAAAAATGCAGCTTTAATGACATTCTAAATAAATGAGATTTTAGGTTAGATTCATATCGGAAATGAGCACTATAGGGGAAAAATTCAGTAAGTCATATAAAAAACAGTAGATCAGCACTGGCAATGGAATCTTAATAATGAGTCAGTATGTCATGAAGATTGAACTTCTTTTAATTGTTTGATTTTTTTGTTTGCCTTTAATTGCTTTACAAATTATTTTGTTTAATTACAAAATGTTTTTTCAAAAGCATTAATTGAAAGAAGAATGTGTTATAAGCTCTAAAAATTGATAGACATATCAAATGTAATTTTTAAAATATCTAGTCCTTTATAAGTTACAGGTGGATGAGCAGAGGAGAAATCTTCATGATATCATGTTTTTTTTTATTGTTCCTATTATCACTTTTGATTCTTTGCGATTGTGTCCCATGAGCTCAAAGTGATATAATTTATAGGGACAGAACAAAAATAAGGGAGCATGAAGTGATAAATTCTTTGGATGAAATAGTCGTATTTTTTATCTTGAATATCAAGGTTGAACATTAAATTTCCATTGATTACAGATGCATGGTTACAGTTAATACTTCATGCTTGTAAATTTATTGGAATACTCAGGAAACATATTTATTTCCACTTTCTGTCATTTAGTTAACTAACAGCTAATTGTACTGAGGTAGCCATTTAATGACCCAGTATCATGATGCCTGCTTCAGCTATGGGTGGAACAGTGGAACAGTGTCACAGTGGTTAGCTTTGCTCTCTCATGGATCCAGCATCCACTGTTCCAATTGTGTGCTGTCTGGTCTATGTCAGCATAAGAGTTTGCATGTTCTCTCCATATCTGCTGGTGTTTTTCTAGGGGCACTCCAGCTTTTTTTTTTGGTCCTGCATTTTTAATTTCGTTATTTGGCAAGACAGATTTGGTTGAATGTGAATGTAAGAATAAGGAAGCCCTGTAATTGGCTTATTCCTTCCTGTGCACAGTGTTGCTGGCATAGACTGTAGCCCCCCTAAGCCACCACTAACCCAAACTGGAATAAGTGAGTTTGGTATCTTATTCTTATTCAAGATCCCCAATGATTCAGCTCAAAAAGGTGTTTGCAGATTTCCAGATTTCCATCTTGAGTGTACTTGTTTTTCATTCGTGTCTTTGAGGCATGTCTATGTTCTTTAGTGAAAAGAATTCTTCATAAAAGTTGATGTTTTATCAGGTTTTGAACATCAATAATATTTTCAGGAAATATACTCTCCTAAAGTTTTCTGTCCAACAAGTGACAAAGAATTTTGTTTCTGTTATAGTCGAGTGCTGTTGTGTCACTTCCAGAGTGGGTAACAAAATCTACAAGGGAAACCTACATCTTCTAAGTCTTTTGCTGTGTGGTTATTGCAAAAACACAATAGAGAGTTTGGCAGGCTGCATAACCTTTGAACATGTGTCTTTGTTTCTCTCTATGGAGTAGGGGTGGTTCATCCACTTCCTTACAAATTACCCTTACAATGTCAACTCTGCAAAGCTTCCTGCTCCTAGCAACCTAAAAGGTAAGCTGTTGAGTGCTGTGATGCTGCTTCTGGTGTTCCTTTGCCAAGTGAGGTTGTGTCCACTCTAGAACAGGTTGCATTTGGCCTCTAGCTACTGTGGTTTTATGACAATAAACAGGACAATATAACTGTGACCTCTGAGTTTCACTTCTCTCATGACAAATACTCGCACAAACGGAATTCAGTTGAGTCGTCTGCCTTTTGCTTGTGGCTCTTTGCATACTGTGGAGGATTGCCCTTTGGACTGATTTTACATGACTAGCTTCTAGTCCATCCATCCATCCATCCATTGTCTCCCGCTTATCCGAGGTCGGGTCGCGGGGGCAGCAGCTTGAGCAGAGATGCCCAGTCTTCCCTCTCCCCGGCCACTTCTTCTAGCTCTTCCGGGAGAATCCCAAGGCATTCCCAGGCCAGTCGAGAGACATAGTCCCTCCAGCGTGTCCTGGGTCTTCCCCGGGGCCTCCTCCCGGTTGGACGTGCCCGGAACACCTCACCAGGGAGGCATCCTGATCAGATGCCCGAGCCACCTCATCTGACTCCTTTCGATGCGGAGGAGCAGCAGCTCTACTCAGAGCCCCTCCCGGATGACTGAGCTTCTCAGCCTATCTTTAAGGGAAAGCCCAGACACCCTGCGGAGGAAACTCATTTCAGCCGCTTGTATTCGCAATCTTGTTCTTTCAGTCACTACCCATAGCTCATGACCATAGGTGAGGGTAGGAACATAGATTGACTGGTAAATTGAGAGCTTTGCCTTACGGCTCAGCTACTTTTTCACCACGACAGACCGATGCAATGCCCGCATTACTGCGGATGCCGCACCGATCCGCCTGTCGATCTCACGCTCCATTCTTCCCTCACTCGTGAACAAGACCCTGAGATACTTGAACTCCTCCACTTGGGGCAGGATCTCGCTCCCAACCCTGAGAGGGCACTCCACCCTTTTCCGGCTGAGGACCATGGTCTCGGATTTGGAGGTGCTGATTCTCATCCCAGCCGCTTCACACTCGGCTGCGAACCGATCCAGAGAGAACTGAAGATCACGGCCTGATGAAGCAAACAGGACAACATCATCTGCAAAAAGCAGTGACCCAATCCTGAGCCCACCAAACCGGACCCCCTCAACGCCCTGGCTGCGCCTAGAAATTCTGTCCATAAAAGTTATGAACAGAATCGGTGACAAAGGGCAGCCCTGGCGGAGTCCAACTCTCACTGGAAACGGGTTCGACTTACTGCCGGCAATGCGGACCAAGCTCTGGCACCGATCGTACAGGGACTGAACAGCCCTTATCAGGGGGGCCGGTACCCCATACTCTCGGAGTACCCCCCACAGGATTCCCCGAGGGACACGGTCGAATGCCTTTTCTAAGTCCACAAAACACATGTACTGGTTGGGCAAACTCCCCTGCACCCTCCAGGACCCTGCTAAGGGTATAGAGCTGGTCCACTGTTCCGCGACCAGGACGAAAACCACACTGTTCCTCCTGAATCCGAGGCTCGACTATCCGACGGACCCTCCTCTCCAGGACCCCTGAATAGACTTTTCCAGGGAGGCTGAGGAGTGTGATCCCTCTGTAGTTGGAACACACCCTCCGATCCCCCTTCTTAAAGAGGGGGACCACCACCCCGGTCTGCCAATCCAGAGGCACTGTCCCTGATGTCCATGCGATGTTGCAGAGGCGTGTCAGCCAAGCTCCTAGCTAATAGGCTTATTAGGTCAAATACCATATTGTATATGCTTTCTGGAGGTATAGTGCCACAAATGCAAGCCCTTCCTGAATGTACTTTTTGTGACAATTTGAGATGTGTGTACTTCTTCTAAAATGGGCAGATTTTAACTTTATTGTGAAAAAGAATTCCTCTACACAAAGCAAGCTGAAATAAACTATTCCAATTCTTAAAATTTATTCAGATTTTCCAAAATGTAATTCTCTAACAACAACAATGTATTTCTTGTATAGCCCAAAATCACACAAGGAATGGCTCAATGGGCTTTAACACACCCTGTTTTTTGACAGCCCCCATCCTTGATTCCCTAAGGAAAACAAGAAAAACTCACCATAAGAAGAACCATGCAGGAATAAAATGGAAGAAATCTTCAGTCAGTTCAGAGAGAGATGGTTGGGTGCACAAAGGGTGTCAAAAATGGGATCAATACAACACACAAAACAAACAACTGTGCTTCACAGAGCTAGATGGCCAGCCTATCATTGCCACTTCAGAAATACGTTGCAAAAACCATTCACTCTGATACTAGGTACAGAAAGAACACCTGATCACCCCTCAGTAGATGGAATTATGGCTAGTAAACCTTTGGATTAAATATGTTTTACAAAAGTGGAAGTTTTGTAATACTTGGATTCTCAAATAATAAAACAATAAAAATAGCAAGTTGTGAAATGCTGTAAATATAATCCAAATCTGGGTCAACCAAACATGCTCCGTCTCTTCATTACACAAAGTACTAGCAACATCTGCCTTTGGTTTAAATCCAAGAACAACCAGTCTGACTGAAGTCGTCCTAACAGAAGAGTGAATGAGAACTTTGAGGAATCTAAAACGTAGACAGAACTTTATTTGTCCCTAAGGGGAAATCTGGCTTTTTATCGAGGCTCTTTAAATAAATAAATACATAATCACACACCAGAATAACTAAAAAGGAAGAACATTTTAAACGAAAACTCGGCAGTCACAGTCCCAGTGAGCCATTATGCGGGCGTATTGTTGTTGGTATAGAGGAGTCCCAGTAGCATTTCTTGACGCAATTCTGCAGAATAATCCATTGGCTGAAAGTCCTCACTGTTAGTGTGTCAGAGAGAGGATGTGCAGCATTATTCATAATGGCACTCAGTTTTGTTTTAATTCTCTCCTTTGCTATGACCTCCATGTGGTCCAAGTGTGTCCCATAATTAAGCCTTCCTTTTTAATTAGCTTGTTAATTCAGTGGGCCTCTCTGAAAGTTATGTTACCAGCCATTGCACTGGCCATCAGTTTGTCGGTGAAAAGTGAATGTTTCTTTCTGTTAACCCTTTGCCTAACTCAACAGCTATTCAATTAAAGCCATTCAGATCATTTTTCAGGATCCTGATTAGCCACCTCTACCTTTGTTCTTTCAGAAAGCACATTTCTAAATGCAGACTTTTTTTGTTCCACCTCAAGTCTCCTGTACTGTAAGTGTCTTGAACACTTGTTAAACTGAATCTACAAGCGAATACTTTTATGAAAAATAAGCCAGTCTGATGAGAGAGACAATGTCTAAAACGAGACTAAGCTGATCAAGGAGATACTGCAGGCAGCTTCACACTGTCAGTGGGAAATCAGGAAGGCTACAGTTCAATAACATGAAAATTGTGGTAGTGAAAAGTAGTCTTCCTGTGTTACTGTCTCATGAACACAACATGTGCTAGGAGTTGCTTTGTGTTTGCCATGAATATCTGTCTTGTATTGCTTTACTTATGCACTAAAATTTTTGATAGCTGCATTGCAACTGATTCGATTGCTTAACTGCATTTGCAAGTTTAGTGTCATGTAGTGTGTTTGTGTGACCATTTTGTCTCTGACAGATCTGTATATTTTGACTGATGTTTTAGTAAAGGACACAATTTCCATTTCAATTTGTGGTCTCATACTCAGTGTTGTACCCTGGACATCATTTAATGTAGTACAGTACTGCAGTAAGAATTTTTTTCAACACAATCCGGAAAAGAGATGCCTTGACAATTCCAATACACAATACAGTAATACAAAAAATTTCTGTACAGTACTGTTCACGGCAAAGATATGTGAAAATAATATTTCATAAAGTTCAGGGTAACGGATAAGGTTGTAAATTGAAAGTGGCATCCCAAGACACACACAGCAGGACTCCAGAACTCTGAAGACAGAGCATGAGGGTAATTGATTTATCACATTATAGCATTTTTTTTCCAATATTAATCAAGCAAATGATGCATTTTACATTGCCTGTTATGGAGTTAAAATTCAAAATTAACTGTCAAAATAGGAATGCAAAATACACATGGGGTCCCACATGTTAAAGTGATACTACTACAGTAACAGGGTACGCTAAGATATCACTGCCAAAGGCACTATAAACAAATAGCAATGGAGTCTTCTGAAATGACTCAAAAGTCCACCAGACACTCTTTGTAAAAGTATGTGACAAGGAAGAGATGAACAGGTAGACCTAGGATGGTAATCACAGATCCAAAGCACTCACATGAATCTCCTTGGATTCTTCTGCAGCCTTTCCACTGAACTCCTTTGCTTAGTGCCAGTGGACTTGTGTGAATAATTGGCTGTCATCCTAGGCATGTAAGCCTGTTTATGATAATTTGTACAAAATGTTAAAACTCTTCCTTACTAACCTTTTTGTCAGAGCCATGCTTTGCTTGATATTGACTTCATTTTTAATAAATGTTACAGTTCACTGTCTTACATTTTGTATGTAATCAAGACATACCATATATTTTCACCTTTTATTTTAGGTGTCAGCTGTGTAAACCAGTTTGGTGGTGTTTTTGTCAATGGACGGCCTCTTCCAACATGCAAAAGATGGAAAATCATTGAGCTGGCGGCAAGAGGAATGAGAGCCTGTGAAATTTCTAGAATATTGCAGGTATTAAATAAATAAAAAAAATAATGAATATTCTTATTTCAACTGTATTTACCTTTTCTGTCTGTATTTTTTCCTGCGTTAAACATTAACTTTAATTTGACTAGTTTGTATGTACTTTATTATTTAATACTAGCTTTGCTAACTGTTGAAGACAGGTAATGGAATAATTGCAAAATATTCAATATCTGTTGCCCTATGTGTACCTTCAGCATCTTTCCTCTGTATCTGTGTGTGTCTGTAACTCTCTTTACTAGTGCTCCCATTCTCCAGCATGTTCCGATGAAGCCTGCTTTTTAGACTCTGCCATTATTTTCAAGGCATCTTGGATGCCTCCTGCACATTTTATATTTCTCTTCTTTGATGATGACTCTCTCAGCATGACTCCACTGTTTCCTGTCCTTGTGTGTCTAATGCTTGCACTTCCTCTTTCATTGCATCACCAAAGCCAAACTGATCTACTGTATCAGAGTTCTGTAAGGGACAGCATGCACACACACACAGACCTGACTGTTATGTTATATAGTAGACTAGGGGGCTTCGCCCCCTGCTCGCTTCGCTCGCCAACCCACATGTTTGGTTTTCCGGTTACACACTTTTAAGATTGTTTTTTCTTTGAATTGTTGCTATTTCATTAGTTTCACTTTTATTTCAGAACTTCTGTAAAAAGAATATTTGTAACCTTGCGAGTACCAATATGCTGAATCTTTTTAATGAGGTCAGGATAGGTTCCTCTGTTTGGAATTTCAGCACAGACAAAACGATCTATATCATCAGCATTTAATAATTTTTTTTTACAAAGTAAAAAAGTAAGTAGAATTCTGCATTGGACTCCTGTTTGTAAAGTCGTGCTATTTTCCTCTCACAGTTCCAAAAGTACATGGGGTTACCAAGGTGATACCACAGCTTTTCTCTAGGTTTTTGTACAAGGGCTAGACAGAACGTTTTTGACTCCTGGGGTAAATTTAGCTTTTTAAATAAGCAGACAGATAAATATATACACACTAACAAAGTAACCAATAAATGCATGTGTGGTAAACTCCGTTTTTGAAATTCTCAAGGTTCTTTATTTGTCACATGCATAGTTATACAGGACAACACGCAGTGAAATGCATCCTGATCCGCTTATCAAAAACTGTGCAAAGTTAGAAGAATATCAGTTAGATTAACAAAAAGTCATAGATTGAAAGATAACAGTATAGTAGAACATAATAAATAAGTAAAATTATGTGAATAAAGTAGAATTAAGTGTTAAGGTGCAATAGTGTAGTAATTATTGTGCAAAACCAAAGTTAGACTGATGCATAGTTAAATGAGGCAGTTTATTTGTTTGCGCTACTGCGATCTTTACTTTTTTTTTTTATATTTTCTAATTTTCCTACTTTCATATCCTTTAACTTTCTCCACATGTGTATAGCGCCAACGTTTTTTTTTTTTTTTTGAGCCTTTCTAATTTCACTGGTTTCATAGTCTCTAACCTGCTCTGCATGTGTTTAGCCCCAACATTTGTAAACATCTTTATGAAGTTCTAATTTGTCTTTTACTCATTGTCTTTTAATTCTGAGCCGGATTGGACGTGCTTTTTTTTCAATTCCACTTGTTCCGGGCTGATAATTACTTTCCTTATTTTCTGAATTTGCACCTCGATTATTCTTTTTTGCTCTTTTTTCTCTCCAACGCATTTGAGTCTCTTTTCTCCACGCTGCTTTCTTCTTCGCTTAGATGTCGACATTTCATTTATAACGTACTGTCCTTATACGCTTTATATGCGCTGAGAGCCCTGGATCTGTGTGTGCTCAAATCCTTCACAAGACTGAATGTTTTGCTGCCTATTGTCCTATTTGATAGATTGTAAGTAGGGCGTGTCTTTGGTCTCGCGGGTCTTTAAAATGTCTTCCGAGAAGATCACGTATCGTAGCCTTGCTTTTGCTTTCCAGGACAGCCAAGCAAAATGACACCTTTTATTGGCTAACTAGAAAGATTACAATATGCAAGCTTTCGAGGCAACTCAGGCCCCTTCTTCAGGCAAGATGTAATCATCTTGCCTGAAGAAGGGGCCTGAGTTGCCTCGAAAGCTTGCATATTGTAATCTTTCTAGTTAGCCAATAAAAGGTGTCATTTTGCTTGGCTTTTCTCTACATTCATAATGGCTAACACGGTACAACACCCTAGTACTTTCCAGGACAGAATTTCTTTTTATAATAGATAGATATACTTTAAGCTTGGGTGAGTAATACTATAATAAGAGCTTGCTGTCGCATACATGGTAAGTAAAATATAAATAAAACTCTTCAGTTTGATCAAGTTTTTTAATAATCTAGTAAGTCAAATGCTTGTTTAACTAAATTCTTATTTAGTCAAATGCTTATTTTTATTTTTATTTTTAAAGTTTAATATACAATTTTAGTACATATTCATTGCGATGCACATTATTTCACACCATGTTAAAGGCTAAACAATAGTAATTGAGAAATGCTATATGAGTATTATGTCATGTAAAATCTTTTCATGAGTGAAATAAATGACATTTAGTTTTAGTAGCTATGCAGAGAAAATATGAGGAACTGATTGGCTATCACAGTGGTTCTTAAATTTTTTTACTCATGACCCAAATTTGCCTTCTTTGTGTCTTCAAGACGCCGAATCATCACTCGTCATCATCCCTTCCACCATTACCTGTTGAAGGTGTTTGTGACCATTTCCCTTTGAGTACTATTGTGAACCATGACTTTGCTTGATCCAAATTTAGACAACACACTAAGGGCTAAGAGAACTGAGTCTCCTTAGTGTTTTACAGAAAAAGATAAATTGGCAATCCAATCCAGATCTTTAATATCCTTAAAAGAATCATTTTAAAGTTGATCACAAATCATTCTTTTACTTAAATAGTGAACCACATAGTCAAGGACATTATTTACATGCATTTGCTTGACAGAATCTTTTATCCAACGTGACCTACAACAGAAGTAAACATAATTGAATAACATTAGGCTAGGGCCTGTTTGTTCAGCAATTGTAATAGGACAAGCAACAAAAGTTGATTGCCACAAGTGAAAAGATGTAATAACTAATAAATTTACAATCATAGATTAACAATCAATAAAACAATTCAATTTAAACAACAAATTAACCAACAATGTTCACAGAACAGAAGGGTGTTCAATTGCTTCTTAAATACATTGAGGGAGTCAGCAATACGGATGGAGGTAGGTAGCCTCTTCCATCAACTAGAACTACACAGGAAAAGAGTCTGGATTGAAGCTTGATACCACACAGTTGGCATCACCAGATGCTGTTCCCTGGCAGATCTGTGTGGGTGAGAAGGAGCATATCCGCATTTACACGTGCTGATCCAGTGACTAATCTATAGGCAAGCATTAGAGATTTGAATGTAATGTTTGCTGCCACAGGGCGTCAATGTAGAAACCTGAGGAGAGGAGTGACTTGTGCCTGCCTTGGTTGGTTAAGTACAAGACAGACTGCTGCATTGTGGATCATCTGCAGCGGCTTCATAGCACATGCAGTTACTCCTGCCAGAAGTGTGTTGCAGTAGTCCAGACGAGACAAGAACCGAGCCTGGACCAGAAGTAGTGCTGCATACTTTGTCAGATAAGCTATGATCTTCTGGATGTTGTACACCATGCACTTGCCTGAACAAGAGACAACAGAAATGTGGTGAGAAAAATATAGATGCTCATCAATCACCATCCTAAAGTTGTGTACAGAGTGTAACAACTGTTAGCGACAGTGAGCAAAGCTGTACACAGATGAGGAGTTAAACAGATTGGCTGGAAGGATCACAAGCTTGGTATTTGCCAGGTTGAGCTATAGATGGTGGTGCTTCATCTGGGCTGATATATCAGTAAGTCATGCAGAGATTCTTGCTGATTCCATATTGTCCTCCTGACAGAACAACAGGTATGTGTATCATCTGCATAACACTGATAAGATAACCCATGGGATTGGATAATGGAACCCAGGAAGGTGGTTTATAAAGGGAAAAGTAGAGGACCTAGCACCCATCCTTGGGGTACACCTTGCATGTCTGGTGTGCCTTTGACAACTCACCTTGCTGGGACACACTGTTAGGATTCCGCACGAGATGTAGGACTTAGACTATCTGAGAGCATCTCCAGTGATGCCAATGTCAGAGAGGGTGGCAAGAAGGATGTTGTTGTTGACCGTGTCAAATCCAGAAGAGAGATCTAGCAGGATCAGGAGCGATGACATGCTGGTAGTTCTAGCAAGTTGTAGCTAGCCAACCATCGTTACTAGAGCTGTCTCAGTTGAGTGGTTCCTGTTGAAGCCGGACTGATTCTTAACAAGCAATCCATCCTGTACAAGGAAGGAAGAGACCTGGTTAGAAACAGCATATTAAAGTGTTTTGGAAAAAAGGGAAAGCTAACAGGCCTGTAGTTAACATGAGATGGATTGAGTGTTGGTTTTTTGAGAAGTAGGGTTATCTGAGCATGTTTGAAGATGATTGGAAATGTGCCTGAGCTAAATAAAGTGTTTATGATGTGTGTAATTGCAGGAATCAGTGTGAGGGAGATGGCCTGAAAGAGATGTGAGGGGATAAGGTCTAGTGGACAGGTAATGGAGTGATTGGAGAGAGAATGTGGTGAATATTGGGTGATGTTTGGAAGAAGGCATGATGGGTGACAGCAAGTGTGAAACCAGTGTAAAATAAAAAGAAATGCACTGAAAGATGGCAGGAAGCACTTCTGCATTGAAAGGGTCATGGAAATCTGAAACAAACATCAAATTACATTGTTGAAAGAGTCCATGGCTTTGAAAGAAATTTCTAGGTGAAATACAGAGACATTAACTAACTAAATAAACATGATGGATTGGATGGGTTGTTGCTTATTTTTGCATCTTCTTTCCCATTTTATTGGCATAGTCTGAAAATTGCACATTAAAATTACTAAACATCAGGAAAATGGTAAACTTGTAAAATGCAGAACAATTGGATGAGTGAGAAAGTTTGAAAAGCCATCTGAAAACTCTCAAAACGCAAAAGACTTTCAAAACCATTCATGAGTGTCTGTTCCCTATAGACGTTTGGTGACCTAGTTCCAAATAAATAAGCACTGGGTGCCTTCATTTACAGATGGCAGAATTATTGGAAGACATACAACGCATAATAAGACAGAGAGCCAGCTCCCCTCAGTATAATTTATTATACTAATCCACTCTGTAAATATTCAGTAATTAAACAATCCAAATGGTTTTAAAACTGAATCATGAAGTGATGGATCCTAACTAGCATGTTCAGTGTCATGAGTCATACACCTCGTTGGTAATGCCTTCACTGAAAAGTGTGTTTTTATAATAGCCATACAGGTTCACGATACCACTGTGCACTCTTGCAGTGTAGAAAAGTACACATTTGCGTTTAAGCAGAATAATGGGGCTAAATAAACTAAACTATAATTATTCATACAGAAAACAATCTAGAGAGAACCACTTCTAGAATCCCCAAGAAAGACATGGCCAAAATCCTGTGGAATCCAAACAAGTTAAAAGATTTCAACTGCTGTCCAAAAATCATTCATATTTGGCTGGTAAACAATCCAGAGAATCCCTAACATTTGCTAACATTGCTGCTCAAGATCAGGATGGTTTTCAATATTTATTTACGTACACTTCATGATAAATATATTTGCTTGGTTGCCATTGCTTGTGTTCTGATTGTAGAAGTATGGAAATGGTAGAAAGGTTTGTCACTTGTGCTGGAATGGTTTTGACTATGCAAGGATGCTATATATAAAGTAATGTGAGTTTGAAAATCCATCATATGTTTGGGTATCCCAATAAACAGCATTCAGAGACAATCAATAAACTGAACCCAAATAACCAAAAACAAAGTGAGAACAAATTAATATAAACCACAAATGACTGTAAAAAAACTGAATATGCCTATCCTTAAAAGTCATGTATCATCTGTGATCTTGTTAACTCCAAAACTCCATATTGGGGATAATAAGGCTTACTGTTCCCTGGCTGATTGTGTTTCAGCAGTTAAGGCAGACATTTTTATAAAAGAATACAAACTGAAAATGTTGGTATTGTCTTTAGTCAGCAGTTGCTGGTATTTGCAGTTGTGAGTTGACACCAAAGCCAAGGAGATTTGAGAAAAGTGTTGAATGTACTGACACTGTATTGTCCTGTATACGGCTCTGAAAGACACAAATGTACTTAACCACCTGAACTCAACATGCCACTCCATTTTATTAAACCAAAACTTTTTATTTTGTTGTTCTTGCAGGTTTCAAATGGCTGTGTCAGTAAAATTCTATGCAGGTATCAACAAACTGGTCTTATATGCCCAAAAGCTATCGGGGGAAGTAAACCACGTCTCATCACACCAGAAGTGAGTGCCAGAATTGCCCAGTACAAACAGGAGAAGCCATCTATATTTGCTTGGGAAATTCAGGGCAAGCTCCTGGCGGATAGAGTCTGTGCTCATGATAAAATTCCAAGTGTAAGTGCTCCTTAATATAAAAAGTCATTTGGTCTTAATTCCTCCCAACACTGTGCAGACAACGTTACAAGATGTCAAGGATATGGAAGAAATGTCAACCATTTTTTTAAACGTACTGTATATAATGAACATGTTATGTTTTCTTAAATGTGAATTATGGCTTAAAGAAATGTTAAAAATGTTTATGGTGCATGTGACTGAATTAAGTAATGTATAAAAAAGTAAAGGGGTACGGGGCCAACCTGATGAGGAGGAGTCTGTGCCGTGTATTTGTCAGTTGACTACTGCCATCGTCCATGAGTTTTTCACCCATTTTTGTACCTCAATAATTTACTTATTTAATCCTTATAAATTGAAAATTCTATTAAATATCTTCAAACAGCATGTTCATTTAAATAAAAAGAACCAATAACTGGTAAACTAAAGAGGTGAAAGTGAATTTCAAGACTCCGAAAAAGAAATGGGGAGCCGCAGCAGAACAGAGATTGGTGCTGCTGCCTCAGATACAAGATGTTGGGTTGGTTACTCTGGGGACGTTGCACATTTCCAATGTGTCTGTATGTGTTTTTTCCTCCTGACATTGTAGTTATCCTCTCATAACCCAGACATCTCAGTGTTCTGTGAATCAGCAAATCTATTGGTCTGCCAATGGTGAGTGTGGGTGTGTGTGTGTAAACTATGATGGATCGGCACCCTTCTTGGGTCGATTCCTCCAAGCCCTGCCAAGATAAGCTTTAGCCCTGAATGATGAAGTGGAGTGCACCGAAACACAATGTCATGCAGACATTTTCAAGTTTACAATTGGCTGAAAGTCTTCATTGTTAGTGTGTCATAGAGAGCATGTGCATCATTGTCTATAATGGCACTCATTTTTGTTTTAATTCTCTGTTTTTCTATGACCTCCAGGGGGTCCAGAGTGAGTCCTATAACTGAGCTTGACCTTTTAATTAGTTTGTTGATTTGGTGGGAATCTCTTAAAGTGAGGTTACCAGCCCAAAACACCACAGCATAGAACATTTTACTGGCCATCACAGTGTTATAGAAGATGTGAAGGATGTCTCTTCCCACATTTAAAGGAATGCAGTGTCCTAAGGAAAAAGAGCCTGCCCTGCCCTTTCTTATCTATTTCCTCTGTGTTATGAGACCAGCCCAACCATTCATTAATATGGACTCCTAAGCACTTGTAGGTGTGGACCACCTCTACATCTACTCCTTGAATAGTGACTGGACATATAGGCTGTTTGGTATGGCGAAAGTCAATAACCAGTTCCTTGGTTTTGCTGATGTTAATTTGCAAACAATTTATTCTTCACCAAGAAACAAAATTCTCCACCTGACTCCTACACTCCCCTTTATTATTACATCCCATAATTGCAGATTCTTCTTAGAATTTCTGCAAGTGACATGACTTGGTGTTGTATTTATAATCTGAGATGTAGATAGGGAAGAGAAAAGGAGACAGGACTGTTCCTTTTGGTGCTCCAGTGTTGCTCACATCTGTATCAGAAACACAACCCTTAACAACGATAGCTAAATGGTACTGAAGGCACTTGAGAAATCAAAAAAACATCATCCTCACAGTGCTGCCAGCATTGTCCAAGTGGGAATAAGCCTTGTGGAGCAGATATACCATTGCATCCTCCACTCCAATTTTTGTCCGATCAAAAAACTGCAGTGGGTCCAGGTGGTCTACCTCAAAAGGACTTGTATAGTTCAAGGCCAGTCTCTCAAAGGTCTTCATGATAAGAGACGTTAGTGTCACTGGCCTGTAGTCATTAGGTGAAGAGGCATCTTTCTTCTTTGGAAGAGGAACAATGTGGGATGTTTTCTACAATGGTGGCACTTTCTGGAGCCTTAGGGACAGACTGAACAGGTGACAGAAAACACCACAAAGTTGGTCAAGACCACGAGGACTGACTCCAGCTGCTCCTGTAGCTTCTTCAGTTGTCTCCTTACTTGGTCTTCAGTTATGGACAGTCCACACTGATGATCAGAGGTGAACTTGTCACTGGCAATTCCATCTGAAGTTTTAGGAGTTGGTGATGTAGTAAGGATGGTGTGGGGAGACTGGTCATTGGGAGAAGTTGGCAGTGTGAGGGGAAAATCTGATAAAAAATTGGTTCATTGCATTTGTGTCTGCCAAGATGGCTCCATGTTACCCTAACAACCACTGGAATATAGTAATGTTCTTAAAAATACAGTATTATGCTTATAAATATACAATCACTTTTCTTGCTCCAACATTCTGTATTATCAACACTCGCTCCTCTTGATTCAAAGGTGGTTTTTATCCTCAAGTTATAAGGTTGCTGCCAAATACATGTGTGTTTCTTGTATATACTGTCTCTTTGTATTTAACATATGATGTTGTATTCTTTGACTGCTGGTATTGTAGTGCTGTCACTAGTCTGTGGAAAACATGCAAGCAAAAACTTGATTGTAAAATGTACACAAAGTGATTCATTTGAATTTGAATGTTTTTTCTCTGAATGCTAGTGAAGAAAATCTTTAGAAATAGTAGTAATGAATGTCGTAAGCAGTGAATGAGTTTTAATAAAGCCTTGCAAACTGGTCTATAAATAGTCAGAGGAGATCTCATCTTATTAATTTTCTTTTGAAACATGTCTAGGTTTCATCTGTTAATCGAGTTCTAAGGAATATTGAGCTGGAACAGGGAATTGGAATCCTAGGAAGTTCTCCGGCACCCTTCTGGAGTTATGGTCAGAAAATTTAAATTTGAAAATGAATCTATTGTAAATTTGTTTTATGTACAACCTATATTTATTCATTTCTCATGCATGTTTAGTACTCTTTCTTACTTATTCAGATTTGAAATCTGCATATACTTGCTCATTTCAGATGATTAGGAGTCTACCTTTAAATGTAAACCTGGGGCATCACTGGGCAGGTCTGACCTCATCTTATTGCCACCTACAGGCCTGTTATCCAAGACAGAAGGTCCTATGTATGTCTGGGGCTTTGTTGTTTATTAGAATATTCAAATTTTTCTTGGGCTTCTGTAAACTAAGCATTTCACTACATTTTGCACTGTGTGTATAAACTGAGTGTGATAAATTAAATTTGATTTAATTTAATTTTAGAATAGTATGGTGGCAAGGCACCAATTGAATACAAGGCATTCAGACACAGCAACAGGCTCACAGTGGGGCAATTTAAATCTGAATATTAATGTAACTACACACCCTTTTATTTTTAAATTAAATGGGATGCTAGAAGAAAACTCAAACAAATGTGTACAGTCTGAGTATAAGTAATGCAACGCTTGAGAGCTCCCAGGCCTGTTTGATTGCATTGATCTTAGTCAGGAATGCCCAACTCTGATCCTGAAGGGCCACAGTGGCTACAGGTTTTTATTGTAGCCGTTTCTTAATTAGTGACTAGATTTTGCTGTAATTAACTTAATTTAGTTGATTTGCTATTTAATGCCCAGACCCTTTAAATTAGTGGTGAGCAACATCGGTCCTGGAGGGCAGCAATGGCTGCAGGTTGTTGTACCAACCAAATTTCTTAAAGAGAAGTCAATTATTGCTGATGAAGCACTTATCACACAAGCAACATTTTCCTGCTTCATTTTAGTTGTCTTGCTTGTTAAGATTCCCCATGCTTAATTGCTTATTTATTTAGTCTTAAATGGCATCGTTCCCTGTTTTAATTGCTCCTTATTAGCAATAAGATGCAAATGACAAAGGAATCAGCAGTTCTCCATCTAGCTTGTTCCTATTTACACCTGTGTGTGCACTGTTTGGGTTAATAAAATACTTAGAAGGAAACTGTAGAGTAATTTTAGTTCTTAGTATTTTTTTCATCTGTTTTAGGCTTCAAATCATTTGGATTATATCCTTAGAGAGGAAACAAATCTGCGATACAAGAATGACCTGACAGGGCTGATTAAAAACACCAACAAGCCATGAAATCAAATAAGATCTGTTATTATTGACAAGGATTGTTTTCTAATTAAGCAACTTGGCTGGGACAAAAACCTGTAGCCACTGTGGCTCCCCCAGGCCCAATTTGATCACTCCAGAGTTAGTGGAACCTCCACACAAATGAGATGGAGAAATTACACATAAATACAACCACTGGAAAGAGATGATGATCATATTAATATGGGAGTTTTTCTTAATTTGTTTATGGGTTATTGGTTAAGAAATTAAACAGTTTGTGTATTCAGGGTTTATTTAACCCTGAAGAATATTTTGGCAACATTTATTTTGTTTCAAAAAATGTTTTTGAAAACTATAATTATTTTCCATTTTTTTGGGTGCTGCCATTTACGATGTTCCAAAATTATCCAAGATTATGATACTTTAAAAAAGCCTTTATTTTGTTAGAATGTACTTTTTTTTTGATCGCTGTTTTACACTTTGATTTTTTTCATTAACAATTTGAGCTCTGGCAATTGATAGTTTGGTTTCCCAGTACAGACTCTATATTTCCTGACCACATCCACCTCCCAGTCCTTATTTTTTTTTTTTTATCTGTTTGTTTTGTTTCAACTCTAGAAGAGACAATCATGTGATTTTTCTTCCCAGTTATTTAAACGATCATTTAGGAAAACTAGGGGGCTTCGCTTTGCTCGCCAACCCGCTCGCCAACCCCTCCCTCCGCCGCCTGTGCTATGCGCCGTTATGAAGAGGGGGGCTGAATGCACCCCAAGGAGATGTGGTCGCTCCTCTGAAACCCCTCTTTTAAAGGTGATACACTGGGAAACAAATACAGGGTTTTTTTTACCTCCTCTTTGCTCCATCAGCTGCTGGCTTGCTGCTGCTGCCATGCCGCGTGATCTGCGTCTCATGCTGCGCTTCAAACATTTAAAAGCCTGTACAGCAGCTGTCCTTTTGTCTCACTGCCTTGTCTCTCTTCTCCCCCAGATATCCTCAAATATTATTCGATCTCTTTTCACTGTTCCGTTATTTCACCGAGTAATATTTTCTGTTTACGCTAATGTGATCTTTACTATCATTTTTTTTGAGACTTTTGAATTTTCCTACTTCCATTATCTCTATCCTGCTCTGCATGTGTATCGCGCCAATGTTTTTGAATTGTTTACAACGTTCTACTTTGTCTTTTTCCAGTCCCAGGCATGGTTAAATCTCTTGGCACAAAGTCTAGTCTTGTTTAAGAGCTGAGAGCACAGAAATTGTCTGCTAAAAGCATTCCAAAAACTGAGAGGTTAGATGAGCATGGTCTTGTTTGAAAATGGTTGTATGTAGGGTGTGACTTGCAAAAGTCACCGTCTCATGGGACTTGCTTCCAAAGGTTGTAAGTATGACATGACTTGACCATCTTGTGGGATGTGAAAGTGTCTCTCTGTCTGTCTTCAAAACATCATGTCTTGTCACAGGAAAAAGTCTTGCCTCGTCCAAAGATTATACAGTAATAATACAACCACGCTTTCTCAAGCCCTCTTAATTCAAGTCAGAATCATGGCATGAAACCATGCTGGGTGGCTGCCAGTCCATTTCAGAATTTACAATACAAGGCCAGTTTGGAATTGGCAGTTAACTTAGCATGTCTGTTTGTGAAGGTGACAGGAAATCTGAAGTACTAGAAAAATTTGCACAGATGTAGGGAGAAATGTGTAGACTCACAGACAGCGACCAAGCAACGGATTTAACCCAAAAGTAGACACTTGAAGTTGTACTAAACACTACACCACCCCAATTTAGCATAACTAGTGACATTGTCTGATGGTGCAAAGTACTACATTAATGAGTAACATGCTATATAACTTCCCTCCAACTCCCTCCTTAGATTGCAATTTTAAGAATACATGCCCTTTACATTTAAAAAATATGACTTGGTTAAGTCTACAAATAAAACAGCAGCCAGTTATGCAGCCACAAAGAACAAGGGCAGAGCAGGATATATTTAACTGGTATGAAGTCAAATGAAATGACTGATTAAACTCAACATTTAATTGATTTGTTTTCTTAATTTAAGAAATAATTCATAAACTAGGAAACCAGGAAAGGTGTTCTGGTCACTTTTATGGATGCAGGGTGATGGCATCACGGGTCATGTCTCATGCAACTAAGAATATGTTAGTGCCCATACATCTGTGTTCAAAATGGTGATGTTTACAAAAGGAAATTAGATTACCATACGTACCATCAGGAGGTCCATAACAGATTACAATTTTTACATTGATCATAATCTATGCTCCTTGTTGTCCTTTGTGGATACATCAGTGTATCGATTCACTAACTGAAAAGACCAATGTCCACACAAGGCGTGTTTCCCACTCTCTGATTCACAATTTTGCCTTTATCACCCTGCCTGCTTAACCTTAATCTGTTGCTTTGTCGTGTTCTCTACACTGAACAGCAATGAGTGAGTGACAGCCTTGTTGACTCTGTTTCAGCCAGATGTTAAAAAGAACTGCGGTCCAGCGAAGATTACAAGCAACCAGAGTCGAAACAGGACAGTGTTCAGTCAAGAACAAGCTGAAACTTTAGAACAAGGTACCTGCATCTTGCTTTTTGTAAGTGTGAATATTCTCTCAAGTGACATCAAAGACAAAGACACTTATCTACTCATCCATCCATCCATTTATAAACCTTCTTAGCTGCAGTGTTCAAAGTGGCTGAAGCCTGTGTTGGCACCACATGGAGCAATGCAAAAAGCAACCTTGGATGAATCAGCAGTCTACCACAAGACACTGCCATGCACACACTCTCAGCCCAGAGTTTCTGAAGCTGTGAGGCAGCAACCCTAATCATTGTGCCATCCCCAACACTATACCCAATAGACTTTTTATGTAAACTGAAAAATAGAAGTCCATGTAAAATGAGAAAAAAGACAAGCCTCATCCAACTGAACCATCACCTGCTAGGGCCATGCTCATGCCAAAGACATGAAGAGCTGTCAGGTTGTGGCAAATTAATGGTGGGAAAGCAGTGGAGTGAACTACAGTAAGCATACGAAGCTGCAGGTGATATTTAATATTTTAGATTTACATGCACATAAGCACATTCAGAAAGGAATTCCCAGTGATGTCGTACACAGAGATAAAGTATATCAGTTTTGTTAATTGTTTAGCATTTCATATGAGTTGCAATATTAAAATGGGATGTATGCTGTATATTGGCCCATTTATTATAAGTTCGGTCTAACAGGAAGTGTTTACAGATGGCTATGGCATTGGACATTGTAGCAGATGGCTGCCGATTCAATACTCCACTGACTTATTATAGTCCATCAAGTCACTTAATCTTGTGGTACTCTGTAAAAAAACATTCATAAATAACATAACTGTTGCTCCGTATTTGCAAAGTTTCTTAAGGTTGTGTGCTCCCCATGCAAAGGTGCTATTTACAAGGGTCTTGCCAATTTAAAAAGCAAATTAATTTTTCAATTCAATAAATATATGAAAAATATATATACTAGATGCTGCTTGTCAAATATACACAACTACAATATCCTCCTCTTGATCGTAATATTCTAAAAGACTAAAGATCTTTTCTGGTAGAAATCTGTTATGGTAAAGCATAAAGAGCAAAGTGCTACTGCCTGGACGACTGCCCAAGTCCCTGTCACATGGTGATTCTCTTGGAGGAGCTCATTCGTTTTTTCTTTGCTGCAGGTCCACCAACTTGCACGGAAAACTTGGGGGATGTTGGCAGGATTGGCACTCCAGCCACTGTAAAAAACCTCACACTGTTCAGTGTGGTGCTGAGGTGACACCTGCTGCACAGCTTAATTTGGATGTGGTGGGTGCGGCAACGTTCTATAAAATCAGCAAATGCTCCCAACCTCTCTCTTTCTGTCATTAGAGTTTGTTCACTTTGTAGCAATGAAAGTGCTGATTGGCTGTGTTGGAGATCCCATCTTTAGAGTACTTTCCCTTAGTCTAACACTGCTAGTGCATATGCAGGCAGCTCCAAAAATACGCATCTGTTGATAACATGTGTGATAGATTTCATCCTCCAAAACAAATTCAGTTGACACACTTTGTCAAAATAACATCATTGTCAAGAGGTATGAACACATAGCTCATTTAAGCAGGATATAGTAAATGTAACTTCTAGTTATGATGCTCCACATTTCTTCCCGAGCAACCTGACTAATTTTATAGGTGTGTACATAAACTCATTAAATTTAAAAATCTTCAACCATGTCTCTTGAAATGTTTCCCATGCCCTAGCACTGCTGTGTATGGATGTGCCTAGGGCATCTAAAGCCAGAGTGATTGAAGAAAATCACATTTGTATGAGCAGGAGACAAAAGTGGGCAAACCATAGCTTTTCATTTAATAAAACTCTTAGAGTAGGCAGCAAGCAGAGGATCTGGGCTGAACTCCAAATGAGTAATATAAAGTCTAGAGTCTGGTAAAGGATATATTTAACTTGTATGAAGTCAAATGAAATGACTGATAAGTGCAGTTAACAGTCCGAGAAAATCATGGAAACGCATCAAGTTTTGTATGCAACAGAAAATGTGAGAAGGCTTATGCATATCCACAGATATATGACTAAAGTAATGCCTTGGAAAGTACAGTATGTGTTTCAAAGAGTTTTTATATTTCAGTTTTTTAATATGCAAAGACTGTTCTGTAGTCAGGATAGCAAGAACCTGAAACCAATCCTAGCAAAAAACAGAAGATAAACAAGTCAGGGTGGGGTGCCATTATAATGTCAGACCATCTATCCATCATGCTTACATGGAGTCAGTTCAGTATGAGCAACAGCCTATCCTTATCCATGGCAGGAAACCTTTGTAAGTACACGAGGAACATGGTAGCTCCAGACAGAAGTCTAGGGGTCCTCGGGGCACACCTTCTAATTCACTTTCTAAAATACAGTGTTCAATGTTAATCTATATAAACAAAGAGATTCTATTACCAAATCTTGTGTTATTTAAATAATATTGATTTACTACAAATAATCAATTATAGACAGATAACCGTGTTTGCCAGAAGTATTTTATAGGTTAGTTTGCTTTGTTACAAATTTCAGAAAAGGACAAAGAATTGCAATATTCTTAAAATCTGATATATACTGTAATTATGTTAAATTCTTACATAGTAATGTGGCAGTATAATTACAAGTAAATTATATTTCTTGCTTGCACGTTCCAGCAACACGCAACACGTTGTTACACTCCAGCTCCATGATAAACAAGAAAGTATTAAAATACATAACTTCATTTAATTAATAACTTATGCAATTTAAATATTTCCTAAATATGTTTGAAACATTTCTAAATGCAGTAGTTTAAAGTTCTGTTCTGATGATGTTCTTGTTCAGTATAATAGCATAATTCAGAACATAAGAAATTTGACAGACGAGAGTTGACCATCCAGTCCATTGGGATCATTTGTTTAGCTAATAGCTAAGCTGTCCCAATATCTCATCCAGATTCTTCTTGAAGGTTATTAAGGTTTCTGCTTCAGCTACATGTCTCGGTAGTTTGTGCCAGAGTCCCACAACTCTGCTCTCCCTCTGCATTTCCAGTCATTCACCCTTAATTTGAGGCGTTGTTGTTGACTCTACTGTATCAATGCTTTTGAAGATTTTAATACCTGGATTAGGTCCCAGCACAGTCTCATCTGCTTTAGACTAAACATATTGAAATCTCTAAGTCTGTCAGAGTAGGACATATCCTACTTCATGGGTTTGATAATTTGAATGAATTAATATAACGAGCATCTATTATGCATGGAGCGCAACTTTACATAATAAAGCTTTACAATACCCCTAGATTCAGCATAAGTGTTAGTTTTTGTATTCACATAGAATATGTGCCCCTTTCCATTGTCTAACGTGGGCCCTATAAAATATTTCATTCTGAGTTAGTTTTTCTTTGTCTTCATGAAGTTGATTTTACCTGAACATTTCTTACTGAATATATCTATATATATATTCATAAATTCAGGTTTCTGTGAGGTGGTACTATATATGCCGAACACACATTTGTTATTTTGTTTATTGATCATCATACAATCATGCCACATTGCACACACTAAACTTATATTTTATTAGAGGAAATTTGCTAATCATTTCTAAATTCAAAACTTTTTTCCCTATAAATATATTTTGTACTCTAAGTAGTTTATGAATATACACATTTTATGTTTTATTTTGCTTTTATATCCTCTTGAAACTGAATACAGTATTTGTTCTTCAAAAATATTTTGAAGTTTTTCTTTTTCTTTATGGCACTTACAGAATTCCAAAAGGCTCACTATCCCGACATTGTGACGCGAGAGCACCTGGCTACAAAGATCAGTCTACCGGAGGCCACAATACGGGTAAAGTGACCAGCTTTCTTTACAAAATAGTCCACTCATAAAACATTTTCTTAAGCATTTAAAGAGAAGGCAGTACAAGCTCAAATCATTGTTTGATTGGTCACATTTCTAAGGTCTGGTTTTCAAACAGAAGAGCAAAATGGAGACGTGAGGAAAGGCTAAAGATAGAAACCTATTACAGAAGCGAAGGTATGTACTGCCACTTTTACTTATTGTGTGTTTAAATCCTTTATTTTAGTGTATGTTGAAAATCACTGACTTTAAATTATTATTATTATTAAATACATTTTAATGTATTTGTTCTTTTCTATTAAAATTCAGCATAATGTTATGGTACATACACACTGACATCCTCGTACAATTTTTATTAATATTCAGTAAGCCCAGTTAGGCCATATTATTCCTTGTTGACATAATTTCTTAAACCTTTCAGCATATACCTTTCAGTCAGCATAGCTTCCATGGAAACATATGGGTGAAAACACTCACCACCAAATAAGTTACCTTATTTTATGGTTCTTCTCACAGTTGTTTAAGTTACTATAAAGGTTTATGATGCCCAAAGGTTTGTTGCAGCAGAACAGCATGTAACTGAGATTGTGATGAATCTACTGTACATGGAGTCACAATTACTGTACATGACACTGAAAGTTGGTGTGTTATGTTTCAGCCTTGGTTTATTCCTTGCTCATGTGTATTTTTTGTTTTTGTTATTTTTGAGTTATGACTTTTAAAGTCTCCATGCAATTCTTGTTACATTTGTTTATTATTTAGTATTGTACAGTTTCTTTTTCTGATCCAACATTCTATGGGTTTTGTGAGTAGATCCTAAAAGCTGGGCCCCCAATGTCTCGGTTGAAGGCCCGCAATCATTTCCTTCATTGGTTCCTTGATATTCAAAGAGTGCATTATTATTGTTAGTAATGATTTCCAGGCTTCTTGGATTTTTTGCTTCTGTTCTTGCATTTTACTTACTGGAATGCAGATTAACATTTCTTACTGTGGGTTGCTTTGTTACTCAAACACGTTTCACTTTTGCATTTTTACTTTAGTGCCATTTTTTGTTCTTTTTTTAATTGAAATATATGGATCCTTTATCGATCACCATCTTTCAAGTCAGAAGTTTTTTATGGTTCATTTCCCTCATGGGGTGTATATGTCAGTCAGTCATTATCCATCCATCCATGACTGACTGACTGACTGATCCATCCATTATCCAACCCGCTATATCCTAACACAGGGTCATGGGGGTCTGCTGGAGTCAATCCCAGCCAACACAGCCAACACAGGGCACAAGGTAGGAACAGATCCCTGGGCAGGGTGCCAGCCCACCACAAGACACACACGCACACAGTTAGGGACAATTTAGGATCACCAATGCACCTAACCTGCTTGTCTTTGGACTGTGGGAGGAAACCGCAGCACCCGGAGGAAACCCACGCAGACACGGGGAGAACATGCACACTCCACTCAGGGGGGACCCAGGTCTCCTTACTGTGAGGCAGCAGCGCTACCACTGCACCATTGTGCCACCCGGGGTGTATATGTATAATTTTTCATATTTTGGGATTATTTTAAAGAGAATTTTTTAAAATATTTGAAGCTAGCACCCCTTTTTTGGCCTAGATAGCCTGAAGCCTGTCTGTGGAGTTTGGGGTCAGGCTGCCTAGAGTGAGGCCAGTACTAAGCAGGATAGGGAAGGCACGGCCTAGTTTATGGGTCTTTAGAAGCTTCATACCTTCTTGCCATTTTGACAGTACACAAATCATAATAAGGTAAGATTCTTCATGAATGTCTCATTGTGCTGGTCATCTCTGATGTACTCCCTTCAGTTTTTAATAGCTGCTGCATGGAACAAGCAACAGAAAACAGGTTAGATACACCTCACAAATCGTTTACCATGTCTAGCAGCTTTTCAATTTCTTCTTCATCTTTGCATGCCTCCACATCTTTATAATGGTGATATCAGCTGCATTTGGTGAGGTTCTGTTCAAACTACGTCATTTCAGGTGTGGGGCTCTCTGTCCAAGGTTGAGTCTTGTTGGACACTTACTTCATTAATGTAACATCACACAAATCTTTACATATTCTTCTTCGCTTCTGCCATATATGAAGATGGCATTCATCACTTGTTTAAGCATCCATATTTCTCCTGTGATGAGGTAATGCTCAAATAGAGTTGAAGAAATGTCTAATGTCCAAACACACTATTGAAAGAGTTTAGCTTGTACGCTCAGATTTCTGAATTGGTATTTGTGACACCAGATTAGTTTAGGTGTGTTGGCAAGGGGAATGCTGGGATTTGACAACTTTGCTGAAGTCAGCTCTGTGATTCTAATGATAATAGGTGACTCTTACATGATCTGTAGCTTTTTAAGATGACTGCTTAGAGTAAAAGTACACATCTTAGTGAGCAGACCATAGGCTTTACAGTTTAATTTAAATGTGAATGATGTAATCATGTGACTCCTCTGAAAATCTGTGGGGTCACAGCTTAATGTGTTCCACGTCCAAGGTGGCTTTCAAAACTAAACATGGTGATGTATTGTTAACTGCAATGTGCATGTCCTCAAGTACTTCCATATTATTGAAACCCTATCAAGTTTTATCTTAATTTTTTTGTCCAAGCCAATTTTGTATTGGATGAAAAGCATTCTTTATCAGAGGTTATAGTTCCCTAAAACACAGAGCATGTCACTGCTCTGTCTTGGCTGGAGTAATACACCTATACAAAATGTTTCAGATTTTCAAATTTAAGTAACGTTTTCCCAGTGTCCTAGTATTCACCATGTTCTCTGTTTACTCAGTAGCTACATCCTCTGAGACATTAGTTATCATGGGAGGGTTTAGTGGCACTTGCTGTATTTGGTTTCTATGCATCACATGAGCTGTAGGATTTATTGGACGCAAGGCTCCAGAGAGACTGGAAGTAAAAATGAACAATATTGAAAAACCTGTGGCAGCGGTGGAAAATGATTAGGAATCAGAGCATTAGGACAACTAGAGATCTTGAATACAATTTTGTAACCATTTGTTAATCCTAGAGCAAGATGTTTGATGAACAGTCAAACATTCTCATTTCTGGTGACATCACTTTTTCTACATCAGGAAGTTAATAATTGCTGCTGAAGCAGATTCTGAAAAGTGTAGCCTGAGCAGATTAAACATTTTTTTTTCATCTGGATTTAATTTATAAATGACCAATTCTAGATTGCAAAGTGGCAGGCTAACAATTGTGCAAAATGAAATCCACTTCAGAACTCATTTTGTTGTATTTATACCACCTATAACTTACTGCCTGAACCACTACATTTATTGTGAAAGGGAAGTGGCCAACAAAACGTGACTTCATAAGGATTTTACCTTTATACTCAGACCTTGACATAGGAAAGTGTTTTCCACAAAACACTCCACCAAACAAATTCCCATACTGTATAGTTCATCTCATAGTAAGTTCAGTCTCTATAGTTCAATCACATGTAACTGATATTGTGACGAATCTATGTAGAGTCTTAGTTGCACAGCACTGACAGCAGATGGGTTGTATTTCAGCCAGGGTTTATTCCCTGGCTTTGTGTGTTTTCAGCTTTATTGATCTTTTTGTTGTTTTAAAATTATTATTTTTCATGTTCCTCTAAAATTGCTGTTAAGTTTGTTTAGGATTTAGTATTGTACTGTGTTTTAGGTGTTCTGTCATTCTGTGTGTTTCATGGGTGGATCCTCAAGAGGCGGGGCTCCTATGCCATTGCTTCCATGAATGCTTTCATCCTCTATATTGAGGCTGAGGAGCAGATCCTTCAAAGATTCGTTGATGTTCAAAGATTGCATTATTATTGTTAGTACTGAGTTTTTGGCTTCTTGATTTTTTTGCTCCTGTTCTTGGATCTCGATTACCCAATTTGCTTCACAAGGCAACATTAAAGTCTGTACAATATATATAGAATGAACATATACTTAATGTGCCTTAAGTCTAACAATGTCCTCAACCTTGCTCCCCACACTTGTAACATATACCTATTATACTGCCTCTGCTTGACCTGCCTTTACCACACAACAGAACTTCCTTAGTCATCATGTTTCATTCTGGTGTCTCTTTTGCATAAAGAGGTATCTGACTGAAGGTTAGCATTTTATATTTATTTGAAGTACTTGTGCCCATTTCCGTATATTATGGCTCTTCTTGCTCCCGTTTTGCCCTTTTGATTTTGAGTGTTGTCCAATTGGTATGTATTGCATTTTGCATTTTTTATTACGGTGTCCATGTCTGATTCCTGCAGTTGATGCCAATTTTTTTTTTGACCACTGACCTGTTTTGTCCACTTCTGTTCTTGTGTTGTTCTGGCTGATTCTCTTTGCTAAGTACTCCTCCAAATAATGGCAGTAGTAAATTGGGTCTTGTTGCCTTCACACTTACTCATGTCCAGCTTTCCCAAAACAGTGACACAATAGTAAGAATGGCAAATGAATCAGAGGGGAGAGAGAAGGAAGTGGAAAAAAAACTGTAGAACAAGGACTATCATGTGTCATGGTTAATGAACACAGACAAAATGTCATCCCGAGGTTCCTTCTATATGATTGGTAAGATTTTATAGCTTTCCAGAGGAAATTCACACAGAATTAGTGGACCTCTTTCTTGGTATATAGCCTTCTCTGGGTTTTTCTTTCAGGATCTAGTAGTCCATAGAAGTTGATTCAGGTATGGACCACCATCCTTTCTGAGGAGGGAGAGAGAATCTTATTCTAAAACTTCAAGTGTGTAACATTTTTTATGTTTCCTGGTACTCTCATGGGAAGAAAAGAGGTAGCTTCTCCAAAGCTTGGAATATAACATGTTAGTTGAAGACAGCAAAGAAATACCAGACATATTAATGCAATTTCAAACATAAAATGTGTTGAGAAAGTAGGCTTCAATTTGTTTAAGGAGCATTGGTTAATTATAGCTTAAGTGCTGACCAGATATCAGGTGTATAAATGAAAACAAAATAAGCAGGTTAAAAAGTTGGGGTGCAAAAGGGAATTCCCATTTAATATCCAAGTAGTTCATGGACTAGGAAAGGTAAAAATAATAACAAATTTAGCATTGTATACTGTATTTACTGAGGGTTTAACTTCCCTAGCTGGGAGCTCCATGCTCCTTAGAAGCTGGTTCAATAATGATTTCTGAATTCCAGTAATCTCATTGCTTACATGCAAATGGGCCTGGAACATGGATTTGGAAATTATGTCTGACATCTTCTAGTAGCTTCACCTCCATTCCAGGGATTGAAATGGGTATGGGGTTAGTGACCATGCAAAACCTAAAGAGTTTCCCCCCACATACTTCTGTAGCCCATGCAACACTCCTGATGTGAGGAGTGGTATCCTGTTAATTTCCAAATACATGACTGAAGTTACCTTAAACTGCATGACATCTAGTCAGATTCTCGTGGATATTTAACATTAATATATTTTTAATTCTTTGTAAATATTGGGAGGAGCGGTGCCTCTGAGGCTAGGGATCTGCACTGGCAATCAGAAGGTTGCTGGTTCAAATCCCGTAAATGCCAGATGTGACTCTAATCCATTGGGCCCTTAAGCAAGGCCCTTAACCCTTTAACCTGCAATTGCTCCATCCTGGGTATAACATTAATCTGCATCCAGCCCTGCATGTAGGCCCTTCAACCTGCAGGGAAAAACTGGGAGAACTGGCACTCCAGCCACCATAAAAAGCCTCAAACTGGTCCATTGCATCTGAACTAGTGTGGTGCTGAGGTGTCACCCATCGCATGGCTGTACTCAGGTCCTAAGCTGGGATCTTCAGGTGGTTTGTCATGTCATATCAGCGCATGCTCAGAACCTCTCTCCTCTCTCTCTCTTGAAAAATACATACATTAATGGCAAGCCAAAAGAAGCATGGATGACATTGAGGAGTGAAACATAAAGGCTATTTCTTTTGTTTTCTGACACCTTGGGCTGCAGTGTGCTAACCAGTTGGTTGTCAATTTACAGAGTTAAGTGAAGGATGAAAAATTTTATTTCAATTACTTTATAGAAAATAATATAAGGAATGTTACATCTGGAGCTGCTGCTTGAGCATTTTTCGGTTTTCCTTCAACAATCAACTAATTGGCAAGAATAAAATGGAATTGTGTGTGTGTGTGTGTGTGAAGCATGGAGGTGTTTAGGAGAGATGGCAGTGGAGTTTTTAACCAGATTGTTTAATGGAATCTTGGAAAGTGAGAGGATGCCTGAGGAGTGAAGAAGTGTACTGGTGCTGATATTTAAGAATAAGGGGGATGTGCAGGACTGCAGTAACTACAGGGGAATAAAATTGATGAGCCACAGCATGAGGTTATGGGAAAGAGTAGTGGAAGCTAGGTTAAGTGAGGTGATGATTAGTGAGCAGCAGTATGGTTTCATGCCAAGAAAGAGCACCACAGATGCAATGTTTGCTCTGAGGATGTTGATGGAGAAGTTTAGAGAAGGCCAAAAGGAGTTGCATTTTGTCTTTGTGGACCTGGAGAAAGCATATGACAGGGTGCCTCGAGAGGTGCTGTGGTATTGTATGACGAAGTCGGGAGTGGCAGAGAAGTACATAAGAGTTGTACAGGATATGTATGAGGGAAGTGTGACAGTGGTGAGGTCTGCGGTAGGAGTGACGGATGCATTCAAGTTGGAGGTGGGATTACATCAGGGATCGGCTCTGA
Source organism: Erpetoichthys calabaricus (assembly GCF_900747795.2). NCBI lineage: Eukaryota > Metazoa > Chordata > Cladistia > Polypteriformes > Polypteridae > Erpetoichthys > Erpetoichthys calabaricus. The sequence continues at coordinate 267,520,122 of NC_041394.2, forward strand.
GTCCTTTCTTATTTGCAATGGTGATGGACAGGTTGACAGACGAGATTAGACAGGAGTCCCCGTGGGCGATGATGTTTGATGATGACATTGTGATCTGTAGCGATAGTAGGGAACAGGTTGAGGAGACCCTGGAGAGGTGGAGATATGCCCTAGAGAGGAGAGGAATGAATGTCAGTAGGAACAAGACAGAATACATGTGTGTAAATGAGAGGGAGGTCAGTGGAATGGTGAGGATGCAGGGAGTAGAGTTGGTGAAGGTGGATGAGTTTAAATACTTGTGATCAACAGTACAGAGTAATGGGGATTGTGGAAGAGATGTGAAAAAGAGAGTGTAGGCAGGGTGGAATGGGTGGAAAAGAGTGTCAGGAGTGATTTGTGACAGACGATATCAACAAGAGTGAAAGGGAAGGTCTACAGGACGGTAGTGAGACCAGCTATGTTATATGGGTTGGAGATGGTGGCACTGACCAGAAAGCAGTAGACAGAGCTGGAGGTGGCAGAGTTAAAGATGCTGAGATTTGCACTTGGTGTGATGAGGTTGGATAGGATTGGAAATTAGTACATTAGAGGGTCAGCTCAAGTTGGACAGTTGGGAGACAAAGTCAGAGAAGCAAGATTGCGTTGGTTTGGACATGTGCAGAGGAGAGATGCTGGGTATATTGGGAGAAGGATGCTAAGGATAGAGCTGCCAGGCAAGAGAAAAGAGGAAGGCCTAAGAGAAGGTTTATGGATGTGGTGAGAGAGGACAGGCAGGTGATGGGTGTAACAGAACAAGATGCAGAGGACAGAAAGATATGGAAGAAGATGATCCTCTGTGGCAACCCCTAACGGGAGCAGCCGAAAGAGGAAGAAGAGTGTGTGTGAATGTGTGTTTAACTGAGGCCTTCGATCGACTGCAGGTTAAGGCACAGGCTTCCTGTGACCCTGAACTGGATAAGTCAGTTACAATATGGATGAATAGACAATCTGCGTAACCATTTCAATCATTTTTTAGAAATGTGTCAGTTTCATGGTAGGAGGAATATTCAAGTAGATTGTGTATCAGTCCTTATTTACTAATTTAAATGTGTATAGCACTCCTACAAGGCTCTCAAGACCACTTAGTCACTTGACAGTTTCATTACACATGTAAAAGGATTTGTTCACTTTGTGCATAATGAAACAAATATAAAACTTTAAACAGAACAGTAAATGCACCCTGAATATTAAGAACACCTTACTCTATAGCATAGTGCAATTTCAATAATGACATAATAGCAGTATTACAGTTAATAAAATGTCAGAGAATATAAAGAACAATAGTGCAGCAATACTCTTTCCAAAATGCAAGGCTGCCTATACTGTAATAAGCTGTCACCACGAATATGTATAGCTTGTTCATAGAAAGGGCGTATACAGATAATAATGTAGAGGAAAGATCTTTACATATTCAGTAAACTATTGTTATGGATTTATGTAATGTATGCTGTAAAAGTTTTGGGTATGAAGGCTTTGTAAACGTAAACTTGTACAAATGAACATTAGCAGTATTTCTAGCTAGCTAACATGACAGCTCATTACTGAAACCAATGGGCTGCCATTGTGGGATATTACTGGAATGAAGTGAGATGATGGTGTAGCTTTTAGGATGGCTATTGTCTCATTGCATCTCAATTATATTGCTGTTTGGACCAAGGCTAGAATTTATTTAGATTTTCTTTGGCTTTTCAACCTCTTCTTTTAACAGCATTGCATTTATTTGCTGCCGTGGAGCATATTTAACACTTTCAACCCTTGAGAATAGGCTTTTTCTTGGCTCTACCTTTTTAATTTCCCAGCTTCTTATTATCTCAATAATCTTAAATTCCCCATGCAGTAGATTCATAATGCATTCAGACCTCCTAAATATCTGCACACTATTGTGGTGTAGATTTAATTTTAAATGGATACATTTTGACATTTTTTCTTAATCTACCCTCAATAACTAATAATGACTGAGTGAAACCATGTTTTGAAAAAAGTTTGCAAATGTATTAAAAATTAAAAACTGAAATGTCCCATTTATTTAAGTTCACTCAAGTGCAGTATTTCTTTTTTGGATTTTTGTCAGTTGTATGTAGTCTCCCTTTAAGGTTCGTTGATGTGAATATCTGTTGTCACATTTGGGCTTCAGAGTTACTCAAAAAGACAGCCAGAAGAGAACTGGGCAACTTGCTGGCTGAAGCACCCGAAGTAGGCTTGGAGATGAGCGAGGTGTTCGGTCCTAGAAGAGTTTGTAATCAAGATGTCATCCAGGGAGACAAAAAGGAAATCTACATCAGTGAGGACAGGGTTCATGAACCTCTCAATATTTGTTTTTTGCATTTTTAAAGTCAAATGGTGTGCATAGGAATTGAAAGAATCCGAAGGGAGTGATGACTGCCATTTTGGTAATGCCGTCTGGGTTTGCAGGTACATGGTGGTAGCTGCATATGAGGTCCAACAAATTGTTTTCCCAGAGAGCCATTCTGTGAAATCCTCTATGTGCGGAAGTAGGTAGCGGTCCAGGACTGTGCAATTATTCAAGCGATGGTAATCACCACAAGGTCATAAACCTCCACCTGCTTTGGGCACCATATAAAGGGGTGACGCCCACAGGCTGTTTGGTCAGCGCACAATTCCCAGCCATTCCATGTCGGCAAAGTCAGCCTTTCAAATAGATAGCTTGTCAGGGGTGAGTCGATGAGCATGGGTATGTACTGGTGGACTAGTAGTGTAATTGTAGTGTTCAACACCTTGCTTGGTTTCCATTGTGGAAAAAGTGGATTTGTACACCTGGGGGTAATCGTTGAGTGGTTGAGTGAACTTGCAAATCACAGCCATCATGCTAGAGGCTAGAGGTAGCTACACTGCTGAGTGTACAGGAAAGAGTGGCAAAGTCCTTTGCATCCACAAGGCAACAGATCTTAATATCAATCAAAAAACACTTTTGCGCACAGGAAGTCTGTTCCCATCAATGGAAAGGCCACCTTGGCCAAGGCAAATGTCCAACTAAAACGTCATCCACTGAAAGATAAGGTGGCATGCTGTGTTCCATAGTTGAGAATTTTAGTGCAATTAGAAGCATCCAGTATGAGTCCCTCTCTCCTTCAATCCATATCAATAGGCAATGCAGGTTGTGTGCTCACTTGTGCACTGGTATCAAACAAAAAACTGTGGCCGGACTGGACATCTTTAATGAATAGTAGTTGGCCTGCAGGATTAGATGAGATAGTATTTGCTGACCTTAGTGGACTGAATTTACAAGCTGGACAGCTTTTCTTCTCATTTCTGCTAAATTAGGCATGGTAAAAGCACAGGCCAATTGTCAGGATTGTGGCAGGAGGAGGAAGAGCAGAACAAGCCATGGGCTTGCTAATAGGAGCTGATGACGGTTCCAGGAGACAGAACTCTGTGAAGCAGAGTGCAAGCTGTCGGCCATTTTGGCCAACTCTTCAGTTGTCAACAACAGACACGTTGGCCATGGTAGTGTGTGCTTGTTCTGACATCTGTTGCAGAAACAGTTCCCTAAATATAAAACAGGACTTGTGGCTACTTAACAAAGCTAACATATGGTCCATCAGCACAGAGAGTTTTGCATCACCAAGGCCTGGCAATGATAGCAGTCACCACATCCGCTCAGACTCTGTGAGCCTGTAATACTCCAATAGGTATTCCTTTAAAGTTATATACTTATTAGTGTCCGGGGATTTTCAAGGAGACTCCCCACCCAGGACGCTGTGGAGCTGCTGATTGTGGCAATGACGTAGTAGTATTTTGTGTTACCTGCCCTAATGTCCCACAACATGAAATGTGCCTCCACTTGAACAAACCATGCCATTGCTTTTTCTTCCAAAAACTCCAGTAAGCATAACTCTAGAATCCTCTGAGGGCTTCAGGTTACTACTGTAGTGCTCTAGGAGAGGAGAAAACATGACAAGCAATGTTTTCTTGATACAGGGGAAAAAATGACTGAACTTTATTCAATGCGATACACTATATACACAACTGTCACACCTCTGACCTCATAACACTGCTCCATTTAACACTGCAGTTTGTGTGTATTATTTTCTTACAGTGGCGCAGCACCTCCAGCCACTACACCAGAATGATGAATGAAGGACTGAGTATAATGCAGTAGGTTAAACTTGAAACGCATCTGCTCTTCATGTAGGTCCCCAACTGACAAGAATATTACACTCACCCTTCCTTCACCACTTTTGCTCAATAGGTCAGATACTCCACCTTCTCCTTGTCTTCCGCTTAAAGTCAGTGACAGCAAGCACAACTCCTCTTCCATCAGCAGAGCCTCACATCTTCTGCTGTGACATTATCATCTATGCGGCACTGACCAAACACTGTCACTTATAGACTAGAATATCAATGCACCAATCGCACAAACTGGAATATGTATAAATGTGTTTTGGTTGCTCACCGCAAATGCGTGCTTTGTAGTGCAGTCTACGCGTTGGCTTCACGTGACTAGTATAAACCAGGCTAAAATGAGTGCGCCAGCTGCATGTGGGGGCGTTCTCCAAATCTCATATCATTTCTGCCTCTCTGACTTTGTGCCTAGTTCAGACACATCAAATATAAACTAGAGTCTAATGTTTTAAGTGGCAAGATCGAAGAGCAGTTCTTATTATAGTGCTGTGAATGCTTGCTTGGGGTCAACAGAGTCGACAGATAACCAAGACAAATGCTGGTAGTATACGTTTAAGAGTGCTGGTAGTCAACAGCAAAAAGTAGTGCTTGTTAACCACTGAGCTTCACCAAACTTCCCTTTTCCATTTGACAATATGATCATGCTCCTTTTTTCCTTTCCAGAACACCACCCCATCTTTAATCCTCCATTGATCCTATTGGTTACTGGTGCTAGTCGTGTGGCCCATCAATCACTTCTGCTTCGTTCTTCATTTAATACACACTTGGTGCACTGCAGAGCATGCAAGTCAACATAATAGTATAAAATATTGACAAATAAAAAATTTATCAGCAAATAAAAAACATGTTGGCCAATTTTCTTTTTTTCTTTAACATCGGTAAATTTCAGTCATATCTGTCAAGGCATTTTTTAAATTTTTGATGATCTATCAAGATCATTTAGTTTTTCTATTGTAGGTTTGTTTTATACCCCTGATATTAATATATTGAAATGTTTGTTCTTAGCAGATACCTACTGACTTACATGTACCATCCTGCCAAATGTAATCTTTTTAAGTAAATGGGAAATAGTCTTTTTGTTGATGAATAAAGTGAGTGAGTGACTGAGTCAGCTAGCTTTGCATTTTTTTATATATACTATATATAAATAGATAAGTTAATATTGCGGAGCTTGGCCCGGACACAGACAGGCACACACGTTCATGTCACCCAACACACGTTTATTTACACCTATACTATTTACAATTGTGCGACACAACCCCCAAAGACCCCAAAAGTCCTGGCCACCACACAATGCCTTTTCCTTTCTTCAGGCCGCCTCCTTGCCTTCCTCCCGACGTCGTCCAACTTCCACCTGACTCCAGTCACTGTCTGAAGGGAGGCGGCCCCTTTTATACAAGCCCGGATGAGCTCCAGGTGCTTCCCAACACTCCTCCGCGGACACTCCGCTGTGTGGCGGAAGTGCTGGCTGCATACCCGGAGGCCCTCTGGGTGTTCCCAGTCTTCTTCCCCCAGCACTTCCGGGTGTGGCGGAAGTGCTGAGGTCCAGGGCTCTCTAGGCACTGGGGCACCCCATGGCGGTGACCACGGGCCCCGAAGCCCTGCACCCGTGGTCCCCAACACAACCAGGGCGGTCGCCCTCTTGTGGTCTGGAGGAGGCGCAAGCCCTCCTCCGGTCCTCTTGGGCGTCCCGGCTGGGTACCACCCCCCGCGGTCTGCCACAATATATAATAGAGTGTTACATTTTTTCATATGCACACATTAGTCAAAATATTTTACTGGCCTATTAGTCCAGTTAGGTAATATTTTATTTGTCCCAAGGGGGAAATTACACATTATAAGCATAGAAATTAGATATGAGTGGTACTTAATAGAGTGGTACTTAATTACTGAAATGTTATAGAATGGGTCAGGACACTTGGTTCCTAGGGTACAAATCCTACTGACGGTCACATCCACATTTTTTTTTCTTTATTGACAGGTTTTCTTTGTTAAAATATACTTTTGTACCCTTCATGAAATATTTTTAGGGTTAGAATGCAATTTAGTGGGTGGTACAGTCGTGCAGTGGTAAGTGCTTCGAGAACCCTGGGTTTGAACCCAATGCCTGGTCATTGTATGGCATTTGCATGTTCATCCCATGTCTGTTGGGATTTCCTCCTACATCCTGGAAGACATGCTGCTTAGGTTCATTGTTAACTAGCGTGAATAACTGTATGATTGGGTGCTGCCCAGATACTGTTTCCATCCTTTGTCCCTCAGCACCCTGATTTGGGTTTAGCTGGTTTAAGATGTTAAGGTATGTACTTTAGTGATTACAAAGGTGGCCAGAATTGCAAAATATGCTGTCTAATACATTAAACTACAAAGAACACCACCTTCTTGTTTTTAAATTCTTTTGTACTCCTACAACTCATCGATGTGTAATCACTTTAGCATGTTTTGTTTCCTCTGAATTCAGAGTCTTTGCCACCACTGAAACCGAACTCGTCGAATGAATTGATCATTCCTCCTCCATGTTCATTTGCCGCATTTCCTCTTCCTGTCTTGACTGACAGCCAGCCTACCCAGGTGTGTATACATTAACACTCTCTTTTAAATAGTTCAATCTTTCTCAACGTAAAGTATGCCAACGGGAATTCAGTGAAATCACAGTATAGACAAAATTATTCTCTTTCTTTTTTATCATATTTCAACTTTTAAACTGATAGTTTATTACTTCACGTAATCAGACTACAATAAAATTCTTACTTGCATGTGCTAATTAACATGCAACATGTGGCCACTCTCTGGCGCCATGATTAGAGAGTAGAACATCTTTACCTTGAAACTTCTATCTTCTTTACTTGAAAATCTCAGGGCACATTTGTCCTAATGTAGCAGCAACAAGTCATTGACCAAATGTGGTAATGCTTTCTATTACTTCTACCTCTTCAGGAACAGACTGGTTGCTTATCTGCTGCATGATCAATTATGGCAACACAATACAAAGTCAAGGGTTTTGATGAAAAACAAAAAGATCTGGTCTGTAGGAGTTAAACAGTACAATTAAATAAAATGGTTATGGGCTTGTTGCTTCAATGTAAAGACTACTGTGTAGAGCAGGGATGTGCAAAGTCATTCCTGGAGGGCCGCAGTGGCTGCAGGCTTTTGTTCCAACCCAATTGCTTAATAAGAAGCACTAATTGCTCTAGAAACACTTCTGCTTCATTTTAGTTATCTCCCTCGTTAAGATTTTGAGTCTTAAACAGCTGCATTCTTGGTTTTTAATTGCTCCTTATTAGCAATAAGATGCAAATGACAAAAGAAACCAGCAGTTATCCATTTTGCTTGTTACCCTTTACATCTGTGTGTATTTATTGTGCACTATTTGGTTTAATTAAATACTTGGAAGGAAAGAGAAGACAAAAAAGTCAAGGATTGAGAATTACCTATCCGTTTCACACTTCAAAATATTTGGATATCTTTAGAATGGAAAAAAAAATCTAGGATTTGAGAATGACTTGACATAGCAGAGTTAAAGCACTAAAAAGCCATGAAATGTAATTATTGGCAAGGATTGTTTTCTAATTAAACAACTGGGTTGGAATAAAAACCCGCGGCCACTGCGGCCCTCCAGGAATGGCTTTGCACACCCCTGGTGTAGAGGATTTAAACATGTGTTTATTGTTAAAACAAGTCAATATGTTTGATGTGCCATGGGTTTTCATTTGGGTCCCAAAAGGGTTCACTTCGCTTTGAATAAGGTGAGTAAGGAGAATATGTTAAAAACATGGACTAAATTATTTTGACTAGCATTCATTACCTCACAATAGTGTCCGTCCTTCTCATCTGAGATTACAAGTTGAGAGTGTCCAAAATGGCCGGACTACACCCTTTATCAAAAGAGTAGTTTTATTGATGAAGTTAAACAGGCAAGAGGTGAACAAGGGGAGCAAACAGAATAAATAATCAAATCAAACATAATAAAGGCAGAGGTAACTCCTGACCTCTTAACTGTTAAGACTGGCACTCTTGGGTACCATCTAGTGGTCTGGAGGAATGCAGATAGTCTCCTTCTTTCCATACTGTGCCAGCACAGAATCTGATTTGTGGGTACCATCTCCACCAGTAGATGATAGCACCCCCTGATATGCACATTGGTCTGCAATTGTTTTGAGAGGTGCTTTCCTGGCATATCTGCTATCTTTTAGCTGCATTTTTACTTTCTGTTGTCTTGTGACAGTATGGTGTGCCTTCTTGGTGGCTGGATAACCCATTACTCATTCTGTACCTAAGACTGCAAAAAAAAGAAGGCAGTTCAAAATAACGTTCCCGGCTTATAATAGCTTTAACCATTACATTCGTCCAAATCTGTTGTGATTCACTGCTGCAAGACTACAAGTGCTGCTCAACACTCCATTTTTACATTCACCCTTATCTCATTAACATAAGTCAAATTTCACAGATGCCAATTTGACGCACTACACTACTGCGCAACATAAAAGACAGCACTAGCTGTGGCACCTTAGTCATTGGCATTGTGCATCAGATCATCAACAGGAATGATAAAGGAAAATACACATGTCTTAAGGAATACATTTCATTCTGCTTACTTTATTTAGGAACAGTGGAAATTGCTGCCTAGATTGGGGTTTCTAACAGCAGACATCCACAATGGTTACTGCCATGATCTGAATGGAATGAAGGCATCAAATGTCAAATTTAATATGATACCTTATATTCCATCTACAAAATCTTATTAAGGTAATACACATGAATTCATGAATCTTCAGCAGCCTGCTTCCTTTTTTGGACAGGAGTGTCCCACCTCCTACTACTTGTTGGCCTTCAGCAATCATGCTGTCCTACTGAGGATTCTTCAAGGTCTCATATTCTCAGATGTAGGTCACAAACTTTGGTGTTGAATTTCCAGCCCCTCTGCCATTGGGCATCTAGTTGGGCTCACCTGTTGACCTTAAGCATCCTGAAGGTGTTCTTCTGGGGTGCCATACTCTCTCACACTGGTTCCTGTGGAAGCTTTACCTCCATGACGTGACCTGCTGCCTTCTTGTGGTACTAATGTGCAAAGGACTTTCTGTGTGGTGCTGCAGGTTTTGGTGTCATTGTTAGTTTGGATTTTGGACTGCCCCTGTGCAGCCATTGGAAATCATTTGCCATGGTACTTCATTAACAGACAAATTCACATTGTTTAAATGCCACTGTAGCCAGAAATATTGTTATCGAGACAACAGCATTTTTGCTTCTGTCTCACAGCTCCAAGGATAACAGTTTGATGTGTGGTAAGGACACTGTTTCTACATGCCTGTTACACTTAAGTGGGTTTTCTCTGGAATCCCTTTTCTCTTCCCTTATCCCAAGTACCAGTGCATGCAGGCTGAGTTCAGTGGCAATCTGAAGCAAGAGTACAGCACTGTCAGTATTTGTCATATATTATTATTTTATGTAGAGAAAAAACATGTAAATAGCAACAAAAGTACATTAACACAAATTCTGTCATATACCAATACGTAAAATAAAATCAGAATATGAATATATCATTAAATATGCAACAATTGTAGTAAATATACGTGGAATTTGTAATGAACACATGAGCACAGAAAATGAGCTACAGTGACTACCAGAAAAGGTAACTGTATGAGTTTGAGATGTTTATTGTTTATATTTTTGATTTCATGTTCAATTTCAAATTATAATTTGTTTGGTATGCATAGTACATTGAAAGTATTAAACACCCACATACAATTAATGGTTGCATTCTAAAAAGCAAACAATTATTATGCTTTGGAACAAAAAAAGCACAAAATAAACAGCCATCTTAATAAATAAGAAATAGGAGCAAAGATTCAAGTTTGTGAATGTCTCACATTTCTTGGAACAAAAATAAGATAATTCTTTATAATAATAAATATGATGTTTTAGAGTTTTGCTATTACTTATGTAGGGTCAATAATTTTTCTTCTATATACATTTTTGTATACAAAACTAAATAAAAAGCAAGTAAGTTTAACATTAACAGGATGCAGACAGGACTCGAGTCATAGACCAGACCACTTTCAGAGCTAGTCTGTACCCACTGAAGGCCAGCACTTACTGTAAGATCTCTGACTATTAAAGGCAAAATTTCACTGTAGTCTTTTTTTAAAATGATAAAATACATTTTTCAATAACATTGAATTTTTCAGGGCCTCTGTGCCATAAGATGAGTCTTTTTATAAAAAAACATTTTTCCTTAGGTTGTGTGCAAATAGCCACATATTTTCAGTCAGTCAGGTGGTGAGTCAATGTGGGACATGAGCCTTTGTATTTATTTATATACAGTGTATTTATGCATTTAATAGTTTGGAATTACCCAACCGCTTTCATGTTTTTGATAGAAGTTGGTCCTCTTTTTGTCGTTAAGGCACCATTAAATTGATTAAAAAGCATGTGTTTCTAATGGCTACTACTGCTTAAAGTGACCGGTTTATAATTTGTTATTCGCATAGGACTGCAGCCATTACACCACTGTCCTAATGGTAAACTCTCTTAGCTCTCTCACAGTCCTAGAACAGAATGGCCAGAACACTATAAAATGGTCACATTTAAGGGGTCCTGACACCCCTGTTGATGTAGCTGTTTTATTTCTTGTTTTACTTGCAGGCAGATGGCACTACCGATGTATTACAAACATAACTTTCTGAAAGCCCGTTAATCCAGTTTTCGGTTTTCAAGAAACCAAGCACAAGATGTGGTCACCAGTCCATTATTGACCCATCCAATCACAACCAACCACACAGGAGCCAATTTAGGATAACCAATTAACCAACAAGCACATCTTTGAGGATGTAGGAAGAAAAGCAGTAGCACAATCCAAACGGACGTGGGTAGAACCTTCAAACTGCACAATGACAGCAATCAGGTTCAACCAGGACACTGGATCCACAAAGCAGCAGTGCCCACTGTGCCACATTGTCACCCACTTGAAACATTAATTCAGTTTATATGTACATAACACAAGTGGTCAGACACAGAAGTGAGGGAGGTGCAAGGCAGAAAGTAAGCCTAGCTGGGGTACCAGCTCATTACAGATAGGCCGATAAACGGCCATTCAGGAATTTGTATAAAAGCTCTCTTTCATGCTAGGGTGTCAGAGTTTGAATTTCAGTTTTAAGTTTTTTTCAGCTTTGTGCTCTCTTATTCACTCACATATTCATTATAATATAATATGTATTATATATTCAACACAGTCTATTTGTGTTCTCTTATTCACATATATTTCTTCTTTACAGGTACAAACTCCAGACACTGACATCCCAATGTTGTCCTCCTTTGCCTGGTGCTATACAAAAAATGGCTGCACTTGTCATTGTCAAACCTTTCATTCATGACTTTGACCGAAAGGAATATCACTTTACTGCTGTAGCTCTGCAACCCTAAACTGAGTTATGGAAAGAATTTCTGATCTTGTTCTTTTTATGTATCAAATATAATAATAAGAAACACGTCAAAGAAACAAGATGACATGCAGTCCTGGACCACTAATGGCACTATAGCACTCAAAGACTCAACAAAATGATACACATGTTCACCAAAAGAAATGAAAGAAGAAGCATGCTGGGTGTTCAGATGAATGTTATCTCTCCAAGCAAGGATGTTTTAATCCTAACATTTTTTATTATAATCTAATAATCCTTTCTGAAACAATCTGTGATGCTCTGCTAGAGATGCTCTCGAGTGAGGCAGACCCCCAAGTTACACAAGTGCTATCTAACTGCAGTATTATTCCAAAAACAAATCGATGAAAAATTCAAGCATATTTCCTGTGGATCTGAGGGACTTGTGGTTGTATCCTATTTTTAACTTACTGGGTGAAAAGTCAGCTAGATAAATGCTGGTGTGTGAACAGTGGCACAGTGTTAGGCTTGCTGAAGCCCACACTCACAAAGTGTAGGTGTTTCATAGTTTAGAAGTTTAAAAAGCACAAGGAAATGAATCTTTACCTCCAGTTTTGACATCTTGGTAATGCAGTTTAATGAAGGGACATATAAATTTCTGCACATATGAAAAAAAAAATGAATTAAACATTATTTAAGATGGATGACACAGAGATTTAGCAGCTTAAATTGATACAATATTCACATTGTTTAGTCACAGTACAGAAACATTTAAAAAAGGTGAGTTCTGGTGTAAAAAACTGTTGAGCATTAATCAAGGAACTTTACGCTCAGAGCAAATAAAGCACAAGTACTTGGGCCGCGGTGTGCCGCTCTGCTCACTTGTCATTCAGCTTGATTCTGTATAGCACCTTCCAGTAAGTTCAGACTCAGGGTGCTCTAACAAGCTTACTATTCTAATAGAAGTTATGGTGTGTGTCCAGTACATTTACATACAAATTAGGTTAATGTACAGCAAAGCAGGCCAATGTCAGATTGACTAATATAAACACGTTATGACAATAGACATTCATTAATGCTATAAGTGAGATACTGTAAAGCCAACTGACAGTAAAACTCCATTTAGCAGTAGCACTACTTGACAAAAAGGAGAAAAGCTCTAGGATCTGAGCGGAGAGGATGAACCTCGGCTAAAGCTGGCAACACATGGCAGGACTTCTAGTCAGAGCGGATGTCAAACTTAATAACTTCAGTTGCTGATCTCATTGCCTGAGGATATCAGATTACATGTCTGGAATTTGCAAAGGATGACAAATTTGTTGACTCAGATATCTGAAATATTGCGAGTTTGTCAGTTTTACTGAATGCCAACAATGTACTGCTTGGTTGCACTGGTGCTGTACGACTGTTTTCCAGGTATGCCGAGTTCAACCTCTACTCTTATTTCCATTCTTCCATGGTGCCTTAAATGGGAGACATCAGCCAGTTGAGTCCCTCTTCTATTTGCAAAGTCCAACACACCAGTGTTCCTCTTCCTTTGTAATGACATTATGTGCATTGCACTTCTGGGTGAGCGCTCTTGCATACACAACAGCCCACCCCCATGACTAAAGACAAAATCAGATGTGCTTGAACTAAGTTCTTAGGGATATCGGACATGACTGGCAGTCATGGGCACTGCTCCCGACTCACTAAGATTGTATTAATGAAGTCAGTGAATGAAAACCAGTGGAAAGCTGTGCACTGTAACATGGGAATCAAACCTCTTCAGTGGTGAGAGTAAGAGTCTGCACCATGACCTTAGCCAGGCCTTCAGTTCTCCGTGGCATCATTAAAATTGTTCAGTGACTCACTTAAAGGAGGACACTGGTGGAAATTCAGGGAGAAATTGTACTTAAGGTTGTGGGAATATGAAACAAATAATTGAGCTAAGTACTTGAAGTGGACACCTCGACAACTTTTTCAAATAAATTGAATAATACGATGATGATGATGATGATGATATACTTTATTAATCCCTAATGAGAAATTGTCTTTTCTTGTTGAAACAATTTCAGCTTTCTAATGAGTCTGGGGGTGGAACGGTCTTCTGTCATTCTGTCTGTATAAATGTGTACTAATAACAGTGCTTCCCCAAAGTGATTTTGTGTTTACTTTAAATTTGATTTTTTTGTTATTTAAAACTTTGAAGCTTGGACGTTTTACACTTCATTATGTATTTGATTTTTTATTTTTCGATTTCTGTCCTTTTTTAATTAGATTTTTTACTTTTTGTAGCTTTTTCTAAGTTTGTTTGCCCTTTTTACCTCTTCCATGTATGGAGTGTTAATAAATATGATTTTCAAGTACACTGGCCACTAATGAAGCTTCTGTTTGACATAATCAGTAGTATAATTGTGTTCACATTTGTCTTACTGTCACTAACAAACCCTGCAATGGGTGGAGCAGTTTAGCCATCTTTCTCGGTTGTATGGAGTGGAGAATCAGTTGATTAATTATTCACTCACTTGAATTCAAACTGCACTGTAATGTGGTGCAGATATAGCCCCCTGCCTCACAGCTCTAGGTATCTGCATTTAAAATGTGAGCCCAACGCCATCTCTGAAGTATGTGTATGTTACAAGCATGGGAAAAAATCAGAATACCAGGAGACATCCACTCAGAAAGCATTCTGTTACATTAACTGGTCACTCTAAACTAGCCCAGTCCATAAAAGTGCTGCCATGATTTTGAGATGAAATGCACTGCCACTCCATCCACAGTTAGTTTCTGCCATGTCCCCTGTGCTGCCAAGATAAACAGGCTATTTGGTGAAAATATACTGTATGCTCACTCCCATTCTGAAAACAGGTATCACTTCAAGTCCATGAACTTATTAAAGCTCTCCATGTGCTTCTTGACACCTCCTTTTGGGCTTGCATTTCAACATCTTTCAGTTCTAAAGTCATATGAACACTTGTTAAACCTCTGTGTGACAGTTTTAAAACAAATTATATATATATTTTGATTTAAAAACAGATCCACAGTCTTCAGGGACTATGGCAAATTTCCAACCCCTTCACATAAAAGGCAACTGTAGGTTAGATTGCTACTCAGTCTACAGCAGCCCACACTAAACTCTTCTGGTTTTGATTATTAGAAAGTACTATGGCAATAAAAACACTGCATCTATTAAACAAGAGCACAGGTGGGACCACCTGCTTGGCATTTCTGCTTGATGCACCTCCAACAATGCCGCCTTGCTGCCTGTAGGATCATCAGCCAGGAGCCATCCTTCATTGATGTTTCACTCCTTTAATCCCAGAACATCTCAAGGTGGTGGAGCACCGATAGGACATCTCCTTACCACTCATGCAGTCAGCTCTTAGGATCCTTGTTTTCTCCCCACGGTTTATCCTTTCTTCTGAGCCAGAGCCAGAAGCTTCCTTTTTCTGCCTTCTCCACCAGATCTTTGAGGGCCTTCCTCAACTTTGAGCCTGTAATTCTAAGGGATTTCAGGAACCTCTGGGAGGATATTCCAGTGACGCCACTGCAACCTACCTCTACTGGGAAGATGAAAGCTCTCCACCATGCTTGCGAGCTCGCAACTAACAGTTCTTTATACTTTTCATTCTTTCTCTCAAAGGTGGCCTCCAACCCGTCTTCACATGGAGCAGATAATTCAGCCATGATGATTGTCCTAGTAACGGTAGACCAGAGCATGATGTCTGACCGTAACAATGTTGGTGTAATCTCTTGTGGGATCTTCAGCTGACATTCAAGCTCAGCCCTCAAGGTACACTTTCCTTCAGGTGACAGGACAGACTACATCCTTATGCTACTGTTCTGGGTCTTGAACCCTTGCCTGACAAACTGGATCAGGCACTGCAAAGTTACCAGGCTGGCCCTGTTTGCTTCAGACCTGTTAACATCTAGGATTTCAGCTAATTTACGCAAGGTCTGGTCATGACGGCATCTATACCACGATAATGTTGCCGTACAGCCAGAAAGGATATGTTGCAAACTTGGATTCCGCAAGTTGTAGAGTTGACAGATCTGCTCCAAGTCATACCAGAGGTGCAGTTTCCAATGACCCGGCAGGGTGTCATAAGTGGCCGTGATCAATAAGCTTAGCCTTGCTTGGGGCATCCTCCACATATTCGTCCACGTGACCATCCTGTTGATAACAACCTCCTAGGATGATGATCTTCCTTGTTGTTACTGACTTACAGCTATTATTTTGTGGCCCTCCACCTCAATGTTCATGATGTCGGATATGACCAGGTCTTTCCTCCCTTTCTTTGAGTCTTTAGACCACAATGTATGTATTGTTCTACATTCAAGACCAACCCTGCCTTGTTGTAGCACTCCAGCTATCTCCTGGTGTTTCAGTGGGACAATGACCTGGTCTACTGCCTGTGTCGTATTCCACTTGTGTCCTGTGTGAACCTCGACTTTGCTACTTTGGATTTACAGGTCAGGTGATTTTAACACAAGCCTCACCTTCTCCTTTAGCCCAAGCTGATGGACTTCAGTGGAAGCTTTAAGAAATTTCTCCCAAAAAGTGATGTGTTGGAAAGACATTGAGAAAGGCCCAGCTATTTTCTGATGTAATTGCTGGCTTTTGAATCCATCCTGTCAACTTTTGAGGAGTTGATGTAGCATAGCTTTAGGGCCACATCGGGCATAGGTATAAGGTGAACTGATAACACCAGACCTTGAATTTCCCTGGTAGTAGACTCTGGTCAATCTTACTCAGGCCGTCTGAGAGCTGAGATGTAAAAGAACTAGCCACATGCTTATCAGACAGATCGGCCATATAAAGCCTTCCAAAGCTTTGCATGGATTGGTCCACCAAAACTGGGATCTTCTCTCTGTCAACTTAAAAAGGATATGCTGTCATTTCTGATCCTTTTCCAGATTGAAAGACTTGTAAAGGACAGCCGGGTTCCATGCCCGGCAGGGATGCCTCTGCTGCATCTGTTCCGGGGGAGCCACCACGGGCAGCTCAATACCTCCCCCGGGATGCTTGGTGGCAGCCTCCCTGGCGGATGATGATTCCCCAGCCTGGTGCATGGCTCCATGGGACATGGAGTCCTCCACAGCCTGGTTGGGGGCTTGGATGGCCGCCAGGGGGAGCTGCATGGAGTCAGCAGCCTGGCTGGTCATATCTTCAGCCCCACCCGGAAGGGCAATTAGGACCAGGTGGCCAAGCACCTGGAACGCTTCTGGGTGGGGTATAAAAAAGGCCAGCCACCACCACTCGAGAGAGCCAGAGTCGGGAGGAGGAGGACTAAGCCTGAGGAGGAGTGGTGGAGCCAGAAGAAGGGTTGTTGTGTTTGTAGTGAGTGTTTGGGACTGTGTTGGGTCTGTGGGACACGGGGAAGGCGTGCCCCATGGCTGAAGAAGGAATAAAAGACTGTTTATTAAGTACGTGCCTCTGTGTCAGTCTGTGCCGGGTCGGGCGCTATATAGCGCCTTTTACAGACTGCAGGACTTGGCTGGTTTCACAGCTCCTGGAAGTCTGTTAGTGCATGCTGCAGTCTGAAAGAGGGTGATGATGTCATCCATAAAGCTTCTAAAAGTTGGGAACTCATCATTAGTTTTTCATATGGTCTCTCTTGCTCTTGCTTGTGCACTTGCTGTTACTCAGCAAAGTAAGAGTAATAGCAACCTTGTCTAACTCCAGTGTAGACAATTATTTCACCCTTCCAGTCCAACACAGTTGCTCTAAACAGTAAAAGGATTGCTTGAACCTCGGTTGCAGCCACACCCTATCAGCTATGGGTTCTGGCTAAGGACATACAAAGTTATGCCCAGGTTAAGCTGTAGCTTGATTTGAAGAGCAATAAGTTAGAATCTTACAAGGAATTTTTAAAGAAAGGATTTGAGGTCTTGCCATTGGCTTCTTGGGTGCAGATAAACACATCCTTCTTTTTGCCATCCACTGCAAGCCCAACCTATCTGGAAAGGGGTCTCTTTTTGAACTGCCTTTCCCAAGGTTTCTTCCATTTTTTCCCTACAAGGGTTTTTTGGGAGTTTTTCCTTGTTTTCTTAGAGAGTCAAGGCTGGGGGGCTGTCAAGAGGCAGGGCCTGTTAAAGTCCATTGTGGCACTTCTTGTGTGATTTTGGGCTATACAAAAATAAATTGTATTGTATTGTATTATCTCCTCTTGTTGACCACTGGTGCAAAATTCTATCCATAAATGTTGGTCAACCCTGATTTACGGTTGTTTTGTCAGAACGGGTCTCCAGGTCATGTGTTCATGAGACATCCCTGCTGATGTTACAAGGTCTGGCATCGATCATTTTATCAGATAAGGTGCAAAATTGCATTCTGATTAGGGGCCCCACCATGGAGAGAGAGGCTTTGTAGCTGGTAACAAGAGTGGTTGCTAAGCCAAGACTTCATATCCAGCCTGGCAAAATGTACAATGCACCCCTACACCTGGAGAACATAAACTTGAAACACCCAAGATTCAGGCACTCTTATTCTTTTTTCCTGTAACCTGGGGCAAAGGGAGTAGTTGACCAGACTCTCCACAATCAAAACAAAGTCTTTGTACATTCGTTCAAATTCATACTGGACTTGCCTAATTTCATAGCAATCTTTTAATGCCCCCCAAACAGGAAGTAGCAACTATAAATTTGTCTGGGTGTTTTGCACTGTTCTAGGCAGCTCTTTTTACTGAGCTTCTACATTAACAGGTTTAGACTACAACACAGTCACCATCGATATTAATCTTTGACATTGTTGTTGTTAATAATAACAAAAGTCTTGAGCCATCATGGCAGATTGAAGAAATCTAACAGAATAGTCTCCTTCATCTAGGTTCATTTACATATTGTATAATGACTACGAAGTATTTCAATTATACCAATCAGCATAAAGATAAAAGGTATATCTTAAAAACATATTTTATGTCATTAAGCCTTATTTAAAGTCCAAAAATAGTTAATCATTAAATGTCATGGGCGAATAAACTGGTTAAAAGAAATGTGACTTCTTATGTGTAAATTGTTATCAGAGATTAAAGTTAAATGTTACACATGATATAAATGAAGTCAGCACGTTCTAGTTTAGCAGAAAGGCAATTTCAAGCACTTTTGTTTTCATTTCTCTTACAGTCGCTCATTTTGATAGTTGGCACTGTAGGTCAAGAAGCTATCATGTAGAGCAGACTGTTTACTTTATTTGTGAAAGGCAAAAAATAAGCTAAATACTAACACAACCAAACTAAAAGACAGAAGCAGAAAGCAAAGTCTTAAACTGGCAAGAGAGCTGAAAGCAAAATATAGAAAGTTAAGAAGCAAGAGAAGTAGTCTTCATCGGTCAATAAATCTTACAAAAGTAAGCACATTCTGAATGTACTTTGAGTGCTGTGTAAGCAGCAGCATTTTTACAGAAGCTCCACATTTCTTACTGTTTTTTTTTCTGAAATATTTATTAGTTACTAGTCTTATTTAAGATTAGAATCGATCAGACCTCTGGCTTTTCAATGTTAGTGGCCATTAGAAATCAATTAAATTGATTTTTTTTACTGAAATTATTAAAAGCATGTAACGTTCCATACAATCAAGTCAAACTTAAAAAAACTGAGCTCAATTCAATCAGAAAGAAAGGAAGGCCAAGAGCCAGAGCAAAACTTTGAGAATAGTAAAGAGGGAAAGAAGACCTTTTCCCCAATATATATGTTTATTATAAAATGTTATTGATTAGATCCTGCCAGGTTTCAGAAACGTTTTGAACAGATTCTCTAAGTGAGAATTTTATAGTATATAACATCAGCTACTCGCTGACTTAAAAGAGGTGGGCTAGGATTCTTCCAGTTGAGCAAGAAAAGTCTAGGTGCTAACAGTGAAGTAAAGGCAATTACAGTTTGCCACAAACACAGCTGTTAGTGGATTAGGAGGGATTGTGACACCATGGCTGTCTGATAGGCATTTCAAGATTTTGGTCCAGAATGATGTTATTTAGTGCAGGCCCAAAACATGTGGCCCAGTGAGACAGGAGCTCGATTGCAACGTATGCAGGTTGGCTCTAGCCCTGAAAACATTTTGGACAATTTTAAGCGAGATAGATGTGCTCAATAAAAGATTTAAGTTGAACAATTGAATGCTTTGCACATATGGAGCTACAGTGAATTCTGTACATGGCTGCTGTCACACACGTGCGCATGGGAGGCAGCTAAAGGGCTGGGGTAAGGGCAATTCCAAACCAGACCAGGATGTGGCAGAGTGCACTGACTCTTTTTCTCCCTTTTCTGCAGACCATTCCCAGGAGAGCTCACCTGGCCCTCTTGACGTCACTTCTGGGTCCGAGCCTATGGAGGAAGACCTTGCCGGCTCCAGCCCCTTTGATGTCACGTCCGGGCTCGAGCCTATGGCTGAAGACCCTTGTGAGCCCGACCCCTTTGACCTTACTTCCTGTCTTCCCATTTAAAAGCCTCCACCTTTCCCCTAATCCCTCAGTTCTGTTTTGGACTCGGTTTTGTGCACATCAGTGCTGCATTCATTTTTCGACTTTGCAGCCAGGATACCAATTATATCGGTGGCTGCCCCAAACCTTGCTATGGCTCTGTGTGGAGTTTGTGACACTGTCTTCCACTCCTTTTCTGAAATGTTGAATGAGAAATCCTTTTCCCACTGTACTCTGGAATCTTTAAAAGGAAGGGTCTTTAAAATGGTTTTATATATTAAATAAATGCTGTCTGAGTCTTCAAGACTGATCAATATTTCTTTTGGAATAGAAATAGGTGGGAGGTGAAGACAATTGGGCTGATTTAGTTTAGCAAAATTTCTGATTTGGAGATAGTGGAAAAATTGTGTTGATGGGAAGCTAAATGTGGAGCTTAATTGTTTGTAGGATGCAAAAACATTATTTATATATATATTTATGTTTTCCAAAAATTGAAAACTGTGTATGTTTGAGAGAGTGGATAAAGGTGCTTAAAAAGGTGGCATATAGAGGTGCCACAGATAAAATATTCTCTAACTTGAAGTGCTTCCCACATTGGTTCCATATTCTCAGTGAATGAAGGACAATTGGGTTGTTAGTATATTGACGATAACTTGTATATACTGGTGTACAAAACAAGGAATACAGTATAAAGAAGTAGTGCAGGATTTAATTTCTATTGTGGGCCAAGCTAGTGTGTGTTCATCTATTTGTGTCAATGTCCAGGTTTTTATAGCTTGTATATTTGCCGCTCAGTAATAAAATTACTTTAAAATTAAATAAAATTAGGTAGATCCATGCCACTTTCTGATTTAGGTCGTTTTAGGGTCGCCCTTTGGATGCGTGGATATTTCGAATTCCAAATAAATGAAGTTATGATTGAATCTAATTTCTTAAAAAATGGGGAGAAAGGGTAGACGATCTATGCACATCTTGTTTAAGTTTTTCCAAGCAGACAGCAAAATTTTGTTGAAAAAGAGCTTTATATTTACTTGTGATGTTTACCCCTAGGTATTTAAACTGATCTGTGATGATAAAAGGGAAAATGTCCAATCTAATGTTGTTTGCTAGAGAATTCACTAGAAAAAGCACAATTTTGTTCAAATTAATTCTGAGTCTAGATATCTTTTGAAATTCTGTTAGTGCTGTTAAGACTGCTTGCACAGAATTTTGTGGGTCTGATATATACAGTACCATATCATCTGCATATAGTGATGTTTTCTGTTCAAGTCCTTCTCTAATAATCCCCTTTTTCTCAGATACGTTTTGAACGCGAACAGCCAGTGGTTCAACGGCAATTGAAAATAGCAGTGGTGACAAAGGGCATCCTTGTCTAGTACCACGTTGTAGTTTGAAGTAGTCTGAGATAATGTTGTTAATACAAACGGAAGCTTCTGGACTGGTATACAGTAGTTTGATCCATGCACATATGTTCTGGCCAAACCCACATTTATGCAATTTGGTGAATAGGTAGTCCCATTCAACCATACTGAATGCTTTTTCTGCATTCAAAGATAATAAAATCTCTAGAGTGTTAGACTTTATGGGTGAATATATTACATTAAACAGGCATCTGCAATTGTTAGTGAGCCAACTGTATGAAATTTGTATCATCATTGTGCACTGTGAATGTCGACACGGATGGACAAGATGGAGTGGGATTCCTTTCCCAGCCAGGAGGCCATAATAGATGGATCAAGTGGATGGGAGGTGCAGCCCAGCCAGGATGGTTCCCAGGCTGCAAACTTGGATGGAGTCATGAAGAGGACCCAAAGCTGCCTTATGTCTGCAACACATGAAAATGACACTGATAAAAATAAAATCAGGGTGCATTAAATACTTCTGTAATCAGCTATTTGCCTTGTGATTGAAGGTGACTAAGCTGTGGAAAAAAAAGACAGGAGGGGAATGGTGTACAAGGGGAGCATATTACAGTTAAAACTACAATTTGAAAATCAGACATTGAAATTCTGTCTGTCAGAATTTGTCCACATTATTTTCCAAGGGAGATGATCCTTACTAATGCTTATATTCCTCCCTTCGCAAATGGGAACCTAGCAACAGAAATGATTCATTCTATCACCAGCAGTTTAATGATGACTCACTCCAACCCTCCAGTTATAATATGTGGTGACTTTGACAATGCTGACTTTGGCAGGAAAAATTATAAATTTTTGTCAGTTTGTGTCTTGTTTAACTTGAGAAAATAACAAGCTGGACCTGATGTAATGAAATTTCAAAGAAGACTTTAAATGTAAACTACTGCCACCTTTAAGCAAATCTGACTACAACTTGATTCATCTTATTTCCAGCTACAAGCCTGTTATTAGATGGCAATCTGTTACCACCAGAATAGTGAGGAAGTGGAGCCTGGAAGCTGAAATGGCTCTGAAAGACTGCTTTCAAATGACAGACTGGGAAATGATGTATGAGCCACATGGAGACAGTATTGAGGGACTGTGTCACTGTATCACAGGCTATACTAACTTCTGTGTCAAAGACAACGATTTGCTTTCCAAACAAGAAGTCCTGGATTACTACAAAGTTAAAAGGTCTCCTGTATTCAAATACGGTGACAAAGAGACTCTGAAGGACACACAAAGAGTGTTTAAGAAAAAGTTGAGTGAAGGAAAGGGAGCTTACAAAGCTAAAATGGTAAACATGGAAGTGTAGGAGTCAGGTGGAGAACTGTGTTCCTTGGTGCAAAGAGAATTGTCTGCATCTTAAGACCAGAAACACCAAGGAACTGGTTATTGATTTTCACTGCACCAAAGAGTCTCTATGTCTGGTCACTATTCAGGGTTGGATGTACACATGATCTACTCCTACAAGTATTTGGGGGGTCCACATTAATAACAGGTTGGACTGGTCTCCAAACTCAGGGGAACTTTATAGAAAAGTGCAGGGCAGGTTCTTTTTCCTTAGCAGACTGTGTTCCTTTAATGTGGGGAGTGAAATCCTTCACATGTTCTACAACTCTGTGATGGCAAGTGTGATTTTCTATGCTGTGGTATGCTAGGCTGGTAATATCACTTCAAGAGAGGCCCACCAAATCAACAAGCTAATTAAAAGTGCAGGTTCAGATTGTGGACCCCCTGGAGGTCGTAGCAAAGAGAGAATTAAAACAAAACTGAGTGTCATTATGAACAATGGTGCACATCCTCCCTCTGATGCACTGAGTATTTTCAGCCAACGAATCATTCAACAGGGGCTCCTTTATACCAACTGTAATACATTTACATGATGCCTCAGTTTGACTGTGACAGTCAATCCAGAACTCATGTTTCTTTTCCAGTATGTGTTCAGATCAAAGTGTGTATATTTATTTATTTACCTATCTATTTACTTATTTAAAGAGCTTCTGTAAAAAGCCAGATTTCCCCTTGGTACAAATATAGTTCTATCTATCTATCTATCTATCTATCTATCTATCTATCTATCTATCTATCTATCTATCTATCTATCTATCTATCTATCTATCTATCTATCTATCTATCTATCTATAACACATAATGTCATCAGAAATTATACAGAAAATGACTCAGATAATAATGTCACGGGCAAATAACAACAGTAAACAACAAACAACAACAAAGAAATAAAATCATTTCATTCCTGACACAAAGTTGTCAGTTTTGTGACCACTGAGAGGTTTCCATAGATGCTCATACAGAATTAAAAAATACAGATTCCAGTCAGATGTTGGCAGAGTCAAAACACTGAAGGTTAACAGACTGTCGAATTTAAACAGAAACCTTTGCACTGCCGATGTAACCACAGTTGTAACCAGAAAACTCCAAGCAAAAGAATGCTCAAAGTGTTCTTCACTTAGTTGTTCCTTTGTTTTATGTCAAAGTTAGGATACTGATAAAAAGGCACAGCCATCTGTTATAGCAATGCTGGTGTGATATCATAGGTCATGTGGCAAGTGAGTCACACGTGTAGTGACTGGCTTCTTAAGTTAAAATCCTCTTTGTCTTTATATTGAGCCAAAGGGGGTGGAATCTCTCTCTGACACTTCAAACTCTTGTGTATTAAGTCTGTTTTTGAAGTTCTTTTAGATTCTCTGGTTCTTGTTGCTTTATGGAAATTGGCTTTGTTTTACTTTTGTGGTTGTCTTTTATTTAATCCATTTGGATACATTTTGCCTTGCCATTGCTCTATTTTTTGTTAATAAAAGATTAAAAACAATTATCTTTTATCTTTTAAAACATGCACACACATATTCTGGTTAAGGTGAATAACCTGGTTGCTTAAATCCACATTTACATGAGCAAGTGATCTTCTGGAGTTCTCATTTGACAAAATGCTTTGATGTTATTAAGCTGTGCAAAAAAGACTTAAACATCATCATCGGCCGCCATAAAAGTCCATCTGATGGGACAAGGAAGCCACTGAAGTTGAATGAGTCGAGATGCAACATTTTCAGAGATCTTAGAACATGCAATAATCTGTGCTGCAGAGTTGAAGTCGATGAAGATGTTTAATGGGAATATCTACCAAAATTGCATCGTCAAAGTCAATGTGGGATGTAACCAAGGCCTTGACTTGAACTTCTGCACTGTGCTTTCTCTCTCTCTCATTTTTCCTAGGGCACGAAGCGGAAGCGGAAGCAAAGCAAAAGCGGACAATGGCCGACAGTGAGGTGAATCGCATTGCAACTGTAGTCGAGGAACTCCAGGCACTCGATGAACAGATTCAGAATCTTCTGTCCAGACGAAGATACCTCAGAGATCTGAAGGCTCGGCTGTTGGATAAACCGTCCTCGCCATCTGTTATCGGCGTAACATCAACCCCGCGTTGTGCCGCGCAAGTCACCTTCACCCCCGCGCCTCGTAGGAGCGACACCGATGATGACCTCGGTGTATTTCAGCTATGCAGGCGGGGGTTCAAGGCCAGAACACCTCCATCGGCACAGGCAAGCATCGTAACCCAGAACCGGTTTGACCCTCTAAGCGTCCCCAGTTCGCCTTCAGCTCCTGGTGATGTAATTGTGGTAGGTGATTCTATTGTTAGGAACCTCAATATCACTTGCCCTAATAGAAAATCTTTTGTTTCTTGTTTTCCCGGTGCTCGTGTCCGAGATGTGACGAGACGTGCACCGGTGATCTACAAGAACAGGGCAGTTGGAGCCATTGTTATACATGCTGGCGTAAACGACATAAGGCACCGACAGTCGGAGATCCTCAAGGCAGACTTCACTGCATTAATTAAAGACACAAAGGAGAGGACCCCATCGGCAAAGATATTCATCTCGGGTCCACTCCCTCTCGTCAGACGATCAAACGAGTATTACAGTCGTCTGCTTGGTTTAAACAACTGGCTGCAGGGCTTCTGCAAGAATCAAGACATTGGGTTCATCAACAACTGGGACCTCTTTTGGGAAAGACCGCGTTTCTTCAAGCGAGATGGCCTGCATCCGAACAGCTTCGGCGCCCGGGTCCTCTCCGAAAACATATCGAAGGTAATTCGTTTATCTTGACTATCTATCTCTGCTTTTAACCCCTTCCGAAATGCCACTCCTGTGTTTGGTCATGATAATTGTTTAAAAAAATCTTCCATAAAAGTGCGCAACATAAATACTGTAATAACCAATCTTAATGCACATAGAAAATCTAGGCAATACGGCATAAACGCCAATAATTTAATTAAAGTTACTACTTTAGATGAACAATGTATTAAAACTGTAAAAACAGATCATAGATTAAATAAAAAATACACACAGAGTGGCGCTAATAAAAATAACTTAATTCCGGTTCCCTATATCAATAACGCACATAGTATTCATCTCTGCTCCTCCGAAACATTGAATATGGCACTATTAAATATTAGAGCTTTAACTAACAAGACGTTTTTTATCAACGACATTATTAGTGAAAAAAAAATAGATTTTATTGCACTAAGTGAAACGTGGCTTAGCTCAGATGGCGCAGCTGTTTTAATCGAATCTGCGCCTCCGGATTACAATTTTACTCGTGCTGATCGCCAAGGAAAGAGAGGTGGAGGACTAGCAAACATTTACTCTAGCAGGTTAAAATGTAAAAATATCAGTTTTGGTAAATTCAAGTCTTTTGAGTATCTCGCCATTATTATTCAGGGAGATTCTCACGTTCTAGTATTATCCGTGTATAGACCTCCAAAATTCAACGCGTCTTTTTTTGAGGAATTCTCTGACTTGATGTCAATCTTAATTACGAACTATGACGCACTCTTAATAGTCGGCGACTTTAATTTTCATGTAGATAATCAATGTGACCAAAAAGTAAAAGAATTTATGAACCTCCTGGACTCTTTTGATTTGAGACAGCTCGTTAATCAGCCTACACATAAAGCAGGTCATACGTTAGACTTAGTAATTACTAAAGGACTAAAAGTTGATATAAAGCAGGTCATTGATACGGGTCTTTCAGACCATTTTCTTCTACTTTTTAATATAGAAATAATGATAGAAAACACTCATGAGAAGCATATTGTTAAAAAACGCTTCTTTGACTCATCAGCAACTTTAAAACTTACAAACATTCTAACCAATCAGTCCGTTTATAGTGCCAACTATAATAGCGAGGAGAATGTAAATAGTAAGGTGGAAAGATTTAATACTAAAGTGAGGGCTGCTGTTGACATAGTTGCACCTGAAAAGACAGTTAAAAAATCTTCTAGCATTGTTATACCTTGGAAGACCCAAAGAGTGTCTGATTTAAAGAGAACATGCCGTAGAGCTGAGCGTAAATGGAGGAAGACTAAACTAACTATTGACTATGAGATATTAAAAGTTAAAATAACAGAATACAATAACACAGTCCGTCTTGAGAGGCGCTGCTATTTCTCTAAGATTATAAATAACAATGCTAGTAATCCCAGAGTCTTATTTTCGACAATTGATCATCTGTTAAACCCAGGTAACTCAAAGGAATGCCTCCTAAGTACTTCCAGTAAAACCTGTGAGGCTATCGCTGTATTTTTCAATCAAAAAATTAATGATATTAGAAATAACATAGTATATCTCCCCAACACTAAGGATCCCCCGAAACCCCAGTACTCCATAATAAATAAATTAGAGTCTTTCACTAGGATAGATTTACCTGATTTACATAAAATAATTTCTCAAATGAAACCATCCACCTGTGCCCTTGACCCAATACCAACAAATTTTTTCAAAGAAGTATCGGGTGTGCTTATTGATAATGTTCTTGACATAGTAAATTCGTCATTAGATACGGGGGTCTTCCCAGATTGTTTTAAGACTGCGGTAGTTAAACCCCTACTTAAGAAAAATAATCTCGACCCCTCTGCTCTTGAAAATTATAGACCCATCTCTAACCTGCCTTTCTTAAGTAAAATTCTAGAGAAGGCAGTCATTATACAGTTAAATGAGCACCTCAATAAACATGCTATTCTTGATAAATTTCAGTCAGGTTTTAGAACAAATCACAGCACAGAAACTGCACTCGTTAAAGTAGTAAATGACTTGCGGGTAAATGCAGACAGAGGCCATTTATCTGTTCTCATCCTCTTAGATTTGAGTGCCGCATTTGACACTATTGATCATAATATTCTTAAGAATCGCCTTAGTCAATGGGTGGGCCTCTCTGGCAGTGTCTTAAACTGGTTTGAATCCTACCTGGCAGGGAGAAAATTCTTTGTTAGTTGTGGTAATTATAACTCAAAGACACATGATATTCTATATGGTGTTCCACAAGGCTCTATCCTGGGTCCGCTGCTCTTCTCCATCTACATGCTTCCATTAGGTCAGATTATCTCGGGACATAACGTGAGCTACCACAGCTATGCTGATGACACACAGCTGTATTTATCAATAGCACCTGATGACCCCAAATCTCTTGATTTGCTAACACAATGTCTAACTTGTATCTCAGAATGGATGAATAGTAACTTTCTCAAATTAAATAAAGAAAAAAACGAAATCTTAGTGATTGGCAATAATGGATACAATGAGGCTATTAGAAATAAACTGGATGCATTAGGATTAAAAGTCAAATCGGAGGTAAAAAGCTTAGGGGTAACCGTTGATTGTAATCTGAATTTTAAATCGCATATTAATAAAATCACTAGGACAGCATTTTTTCACCTAAGGAACATAGCAAAAGTTAGACCTCTTATATCATCGAAAGATGCAGAGAAATTAGTTCATGCGTTTGTCTTTAGTCGGCTAGATTACTGTAATGCACTCCTCTCAGGACTCCCCAAAAAAGACATCAATCGTTTGCAGTTAGTGCAGAATGCAGCTGCTAGAATCCTTACCAGGAAAAGAAAATCCGAACACATTTCTCCAGTTTTGATGTCACTACACTGGTTACCTGTGTCATTCAGAATTGACTTTAAAATTCTGCTTATGGTTTATAAAGCTTTAAATAATCTCGCCCCGTCTTATATATCGGAATGTCTGACACCTTATATTCCAAATCGCAACCTCAGATCCTCAACTGAGTGTCTCCTTAGAATTCCAAGAGCAAAACTTAAAAGAAGTGGTGAGGCGGCCTTCTGCTGTTATGCACCTAAAATCTGGAATAGCCTGCCAGTAGGAATTCGCCAGGCTAATACAGTGGAGCACTTTAAAAAACTACTGAAAACACATTACTTTAACATGGCCTTCTCATAACTTCACTGTAATTTAATCCTGACACTCTGTATATCCAATTCATTATAATAACTATTCATTCAAAATTTGTACTAACCCCTACTCTCTCTTCTGTTTCCTTTTCCGGTGTCCTATTGGTGGTGGCTTGTGCCACCACCATCTACCCAAAGCACCATGATGTTCCAACAATGATGGATGGATTAAAAGCCAGAAGTCTGTATAACCATCAGCATCAAGTGACTCCGTGAGAACCCTAACTACAAAGAGGACTATTTCATTTATGTTAGGTAGAATGCCCAAAGGGGACTGGGCGGTCTCGTGGCCTGGAACCCCTACAGATTTTATTTTTTTCTCCAGCTTTCTGGAGTTTTTTTTTGTTTTTTCTGTCCACCCTGGCCATCGGACCTTACTCCTTATTATGTTAACTAAGGTTGTCTTATTTTAATTTCTTTTTTGTCTTTTATTCTTCTTTTCTTCATTATGTAAAGCACTTTGAGCTACTTTTTGTATGAAAATGTGCTATATAAATAAATGTTGTTGTTGTTGTTGTTGCTTTGCTAAAGCAGGGGTTAGTCTACAGATGTTTTGCAGAAGAAAAAAGGAGATGTGGGAAACATTATTTATGTGAGCAGCACTTGAAGGAGTGCTATACAGAATAACACCAAGCCCCTTGGTCTGTGCTGTAATGAGTGTAGTGTATCTAGCAATTTAAAGACTGAAGCTGCATGTCTTTGCCAAATTTGATTTAGACCCAGTAAGGAGCAGCGTCATTTTACTGCAGTTAGGTCTGAGAGAGTCATCTTTGTATTAATGTCATCAAGACATGCAGTAAGGGTCATGGGAGGAAAATGGAAGTAGGTTTATTAGACATGTAGAGGTGCATCTTATCAACATAGCAATGAAAATAAATATTGTAGTGATGGAAGATATTACCAAGGGGAGGAAGGTAAATAATAAGGTGCACCGGCCCCAGTACTGAACGCTGTGGGACTCCATGGCGAACTGCCAAGTTCTCTGACCTGTAGGTCTGTATTTAAACAAATTGTGCCCTATGAAGCACACCACAGATACACAGTACTGCAGACTCCAACTCTGACCAATCACTCCAAAATGAGCTGACAGGATCTCGTATCAAAGGTTGTGCTGACATCAAGGAGGAGAAGGATGGAGAGTCGTCTGTACAGAGGAGGACACTGATGCTTTTTCCTAGGACAGTTACAGTGCTACGTTTGGGCCGAAAAACTAGATTGAAATAATTCAGAGATTATTATTATGAAGATAACAATGAAGTTGAGATGCAACAACCCTCTCAAGAATATTGGAAATGAAGATTAAATCCAAAATTGTTCAATAGTTACTGAAATCGTCAGAGGCTAAACCAAGTTGTTTGTGAGTTGGTCTAATGAGAGCAGGTTCCAGTGAGGAGTGAACTATGGCAGAGGTAGGACAAATATTAATTATGTCGCATATTGGGGGGAAAATAATAGGCGGGTGGGTGGGCTTTAATTAAACTTGCAGGAGCACATTCCAGTGAATGGGTAGATGAAACAGACTTAATAATTAGTTCAGAGATCTGAAATCAGTTGAAAGACTAAAGTAGCCTACATTCTTTAAATTAAAATCAACCGAGAGAATAAATGACTAAACGTTTGGCAGTATCATCCTTATTAACTAGAAAGGTAGATCTTGAGGAGGATGGTAATTTTTACTATATTGATGATTATGTACAGTATATTTGACTCAGGCTAATGTTCAACACCTTTTGCATGAGAAGCAATCTGCAA
The DNA here is from genome assembly GCF_900747795.2 of Erpetoichthys calabaricus. Classification (NCBI taxonomy): domain Eukaryota; kingdom Metazoa; phylum Chordata; class Cladistia; order Polypteriformes; family Polypteridae; genus Erpetoichthys; species Erpetoichthys calabaricus. The sequence continues at coordinate 267,550,479 of NC_041394.2, forward strand.
TAAAGTTTATCCAGTTCAATCAAAGCCCAAAGGCTCTTGCTGTTGCACCCAAGTCTCCAGGCATTAAACCCCAAACTAAGACTCCAATGTGTATTGCTTTCTTCATCAATGTTTGATGCTGTATCAACAGAGCCGCCTAGTGCATGGTGTACAACCACCACCATTGAGCCATTACCTCAAAAGTTTGCACTTAGGGTTAATGATTGCATTGTTTGTTACAGATACTTTTGTTCCATTTTTTCCAGGGCATGCTGCTGCCTCATTTGAACCACCACATGCTTTATGTCTGCAATTGTTAGTGAGCCAACTGTATGAAATTTGCATCATCATTGTGCACTGTGAATGTCGACACAGATGGATCAAGATGGAGTGGGATTCCTTGCCCAGCCAGGAGGCCATAGTAGATGGATCAAGTGGATGGGAGGTGCAGCCAAGCCAGGATGGATCCCAGCTCTCATTCCAGCTGGGGAGATAGAGCGATGGATGGGCTGAGTGAGAGCATATATCAGAAATGGGTTGTTCCCCAATATGAAAGGTGGCAGTGCAGCTGTGTTGTAATTCCAGTTTGGACACTCGCATGATTGTGTGGGACCTGGAGTTCGAAAGAGCAGCACTGTTGGGGCTATTGGGTACACCAGAAGGTGCTGTCAGGAGAACACCTCCCTATTTTGTAAAGCTTCTCCCTGGCCCAGGTGTGCTTCCTCTGAGCAATGCTGTAGCACCGAAAATACACCAGCATAAAAAGAAGACTTGTCTGCCCCATTCGGGGAGTTAGAGTCAGGAGGTAGGGGACAGGGCTTGCCTGGGTCAGAGTGGAGGGAGACAATTGGAATTGAGCTTGGAATTGCTTGTGTTTGGAGGAAGAATCAGGAAAAGTTTATTTTTATATAATAAAATAAACATTATTGAACCATTGACTGTGTTTGTGACTGTGGCTGAACTTGCCATACCTGTTAATCCTTTGTACAGCACTGGCTCCATCAGGCAGCACGCTATTGGTTGACTATGCTGAAAGGTTGATACTCAGTCAGAAAATCTGACATGCTCAACAATTTTTGATTGTTTAAATGATGAGATCAGCAACTGCGATCGGCAAATCTGATACATCACATACAGTAATGTGACATCAGCTTAGCAAACTTTCCAAGAGCTAAAGATTCATTTTTTTTGGTTCTGTTGCAAAGAATCAACCCAGAAAGCTGCTTTTGAGTGTTCCCATTCCTGAGTGCAAATTCTCAACTGGTTACAGAACAGTTAATATTAATATTACTGTGGTGATATACAATACATGGTTGTTGACACACAATAAAGTCTTCACTCATGAGGATGAAATCAAATATTCAGCTTTTGCAAAATAAGATTCTGTTTCCAATGTGTAAGTCAACTTGAACTGCCAATGTACTTCACTGCTAAGTTACCAGTAATAAACTTGCAAAACAAAAGCGAGAAAAATAAAACAAAGTAGCATTTGTACAGTCAGCTTTAATGAGCTGTTAAAAAATGAACAAACATGTTAAAATGTACAATTTCAAAATAAGTTACAAAATTAAAGGTAAGTATGGATAATAACTTAGAAATACTTTCTTCAATTACAAACTTGAATTTAAAAATCTCTGGAAAAGACTACACACAATGCTGAACTTTCCTTTAAAATGATGTGGTTAATTTTGAAAACGCTCTTTAATTTTTACAATTTGCCTTAAATTATGAAAGTGAGAAACACAGCGATTGCACCAAAGGAATGCACTGCTCCAGTGGATTTGTTGGCACACTGGAGACCTTCTTACAAGACAACTGTCTACCATTAATTTGCCACCTGCACATTCTGAGGCTCAACCACAGGCCTGTAAAGAGGCTATGAAGGCAGATGGGGAGCAATGAAAGGTGACTGAATGAACATAAAGAAATGTGGGTCTCAGATTAGAAATTGTCACACAGATCTCAGATTGGCAATTCTGTCTGAGGGATGATTTCAAGGATTCATTTTCATTAGAAGCATGTGACACCACTCAGATTCCAGTCATGCTTGGGTATTGCATAACAAGTGGAACCCTCAACACTGTACAGATAGGACATGGGGACTGACTGGTAAACAAATCCTGAAGATGAAGCCCAATAAAGATCATTATTTGTGTGGTTATTTTGCAGTTTATAAAAAACTTCTATACAAGGCAGTTCACAGGTATGACAGTTTGGTGAAAGAGTGAGAGAGGCTAGATTGAGATGGTTTGGGCATGTGCAGAGGAGAGCAGAGGGGTATATTGGGAAAAGAATGCTGAGGTTGGAAATGGCAGGCAAGAGAAAAAGAGGAAGGCCAAAGTGTAGATTTATGGATGTGGAGAGGGAGGACATGAAGGCAGTCATTGTGGCAGAAATTATGTAAAACATAGGGATGGATGGAGGTGGATGATCCCTAAATGGGAGCAGCTGAAAGAAGAAGATACAAGGAAGTTCACCATCAGAACATCTTGGAGAAGAGTCAAACATTTTCACATAAACTACAAAGCTCCCTGGATGTAATAAGGGTGTGAAGAGCTAGAGTGTACAACTATAGCTGCCAAGTAAACTCAAACCGTAATGGCGAAGCACTATGACTCTCCTCGTTACAAAGGATGTCTGAGAATAAAAGTGCTGACATCTGGAATATAATAGAAGATGGGTAGAGGGTGAGAAAAATGACTTCTAACAGTGCGGCAGAGAAATAGAAAACCAGTCACATAAAAGCCCATATTTAACTGTGTATGTACTATGTAATGTGCTTTAGATTATTTTGCATAATAGGCACTTAAACAAAATCCTTGAATCCTTGAGGCACCATTCCGACAGTATTCCCAGCTTTTAGCCATCACATGAGTTGTGTCACAGTTACCAGCACATGGAGATAGAAGACCTGTGGGACAAGAAATGATCATCCACATCCAACAAAAGAGTTCACTGAAAGTGTTTATAGTCATTGTGCAGTCATCACTACTTTGTCTTATTTCAAATGAATGCAAAGTCACTGGCTAATGGCCAATGGAAGGGACCTCTTAAATATTTACCATTTGATTTACAGAATCACACTTAAATTAAATGTTAAAACAACAGTTGCAGGTAGACAATGGGCTATATGCAGAAATACTATACAAACTATATTGCATACATTTTAATAATTGTGAAATGTGGCACTCAGCTCAATAGATGAATGTCTCCAGTTTTGCTGTTAAACAAGTAAGACTGTCCTGTTGCTGGAAACAAAAAAGAAGACATGAGGTAAGTTAAAGTAAAAAAATGCAGTACATATCACAAAAAGATGGTTTAAGTAGTAAGCAGAAAGAAGTATATAATATTCATAAGCCAATCAAATTTTAGTATATGAGTAAAAAAAGAAATTATACAAAAACAATTAAATCACAAAATGAAAACTCACACATTTAAAGTTCAACAAAAAAAAATTAATGCAAAAGCCTGTAAAAAGCTTTTTGACTTGTCAACTTCTCTTTAAACTAAGTAGATCCAACACACTTCATTGAGTAAAGTGATTTAGTGTTTCCTTTACACTTAAAAGTATTTTTAATTACAATGTACCTCATAATTAGCAGTATAAACTGAAGTTTTTAAGTTGGCTACACAAAAAAATTGTCCCAAAGTATGTCAATATGTAAAAGTATCTGAGTATCCCTTAGGGATGCCTTACTGTGAGGCAGCAGGGCTAATACTACACTGCTGTGCCACCTCTTTATGTGTCACCTACTTGACGAATATACGTTTTTAAGTTGACAACATTTTATACGTTTACTTTCTTTGAAACAGTTTTATCTGATTATTTGTTAGTATTATCAAGTTAAATTGTGACATCAACATAAAAACATTTTCCATAATATCATGAACCAAAGACTGTACAAACATCGCATAACAATGTGTGCATTACTGAAGTAATCCTCACCCTAAGTGAATGTGTCTGCACTCCACCTGGTGTTGTTCAGTGGGCTGAATATGCGCCATGAACTTCAGCAGACATGAGGTCAGAACTTAGACACAGCATTTCAAATGAAAGTCGAGAGAAGAATCGTGCCATCCTACCAACCTGGTTAACTCATCACAACATTTTTTTTTGTCAGTGAATTAATTAAATGGGAATCAAATTGCTTACAATTATAAGTTGAAGTAACTACTGTACTTATTATATCAGCACAACATATTAAATAATGTTTTGCAATTCAGAAAGTTTAACAAAATTATTACATTTGAATTTTTAGGTTGCAACTAAACATTTATTTAAAGGTCCCCTGAATTATTTTTTAGAGTGCTGAAACAGTAAGAATATGAAACAATTAAATTAAAGCCAATTTTCTAAAAATAAAATGTGTTAACTGAAAAAAAGCTTTTGTTTGAAATGAACAGAACCATAAATTAATCATATTTTTCAACCTCTTTCTTGGACCTTAGTTGTAAAATAGTTTTTTGTCTGAATTTGACTATAAACTGAGCACCCAATTCCACAATCATCAAAGTGAATGTGATTGGATAGTCAGATGAAATCATGTCACTGTGGCTGTTATAATTTCTGATGCTGGAAAATATATATATAAAATAAATAAATAAATAAATAGATAAATACATAAAAAATATATATATATATAGTATGCTGCAGATATCATTACAGGCGCTGCAGTACCAATCCACAAAAAATTTGACCATTACAACATTGAAATTAGATTCTCAGAGCCATTCCAAAAACACCTTCATACGGAACTCAACAAACAAATAATAATCTTTACACAGTGAAAAAAGATGATCTTGGTAATTAGAATGTGTTAATTATTAACATTGCAGTAATATTTACAATTTGTGAGCTTCTGATGCAAAAAGAATTACGATCACTTAACTGCAAGCTCACTTGACCCCCTAGCTGCAATTTCTTGAACACTCACTGATACCCTTCACTTGGCAGCCCAGGTTTAAAAAATGAAATGGACACATAATGTTGTTTAAGTGAGCATTCAAAAATTTGTGACAGATGTTTGATGAACTCTGAGACATTGTAAATGGCAAAATGTCAGTACACTGGCCCAGGATATGTCTGGGGCAAGGCAAATATTGTCAGTGACATAGTCAAGCACATGCTTTGCTAGAACATACATTTTGGAAGTTTCCCAAAATCATTTTTCAGATTGTATATCACTGTAAGTTCTGGATTTTCAATCATTTCAAACCATTTAATAACACTGCTGGGAAAAGTCTATTGTGATATTTCACCCAACACTGTTTGCTATTTGTGCTCTCATACTGAAGTGGAAGAATACTATTGCACTCTGTACAGCTCAATGGAATATCACATTTTCTTCATATAAAATGGTCCAAAGCTTTTTCACAATTTGGTAAAAATTCTTCAGTTCTGTACTTATAAATAAACAAGCCAGACTACTGTTAACCTTTATGATGTTTCAAAAATTATGATAAATTGCTGGACTGTATATTAGGCTTTCTGTTGACACAGATGCTGGTAAACTGGTACAAGGAAATAGTGTTCATACTGATTTGCTTTGAGTTAGAGAACTTCCCCGTGATTTTGTGTGTGCCTGAACAGACTATGTCACCCTTAGTTGAAATAGCTTGTCTCCAATATAGGGTTCTCCTCCATTATATTTTGGCCAAATTTTGACATGACAGTTATCTTGCAGAAATAAACTCTGTTTGACATGTGCTTGACTGATGAAATTACAAGAGCAATGCCATGAAAAGTAGTATTTGTGTGTTAAACATTCTTATATTTAACAATAATGCACTTGTCTTCCTGTGGCTAATACAACCTTAAGCTGACTAATTTGTCTTGGTTAACATTTGGACATCTGTACTTTCTAGATTTAGCCTTTAAAATAAAAAGTACATCCATAACTGGATAGAAGTGTAACTTGTATCTGTAAAACATACCTGGATCTACACCACGAACATCATAGTTTACAAAAGGCTGAAAAAGAAATAATGCCATTATGAGCATGGTATTTAGTAAATACAGTATATAGCAGCTTAAACAATGGTCACTCATTCCATTAAAGTATACAACCCAAATCAGAAAAAGTCGTGACAGTATGGAAAATGCAAATAAAAACAGAAAGCAGTGATTTCAGAATTCACTTTGACTTGCAATTGATTATAAATAGTATAAAGACAAGATATTTAATGTTAAGACTGATCAGCTTTTTTTAAAATAAATTTACATCCTCTCTTGCCATTGACGACCTGTAATACATTCCAAAATAGTTGGGACAGAACAATGTAGGGCCAACAATGAGTTAAAAAAAAAGAAAAGAGTGATGTGAGTAGAATGGTCAACAGGTGATTGAAATAATGCGTTGATATAAAAACTGCATTAGGAAAGGCCTACTCCTTTAGGGGCAAAGATGGGATGAGGATCACCAATTTTCCTGCAAATGCGTGAGAAAATCATTGAAAAGTTTAAAAGCAATGTTTATCAAAGACAGATCAGAAGGGATTTGAATTATTTCACCCTGAACAGTGCATAATATAATTAAACAATTCAAGGAATCTGGAGAAATTTCAGTGGTTAAAGGACATGCCTAAGCTGACTGCCAGGGATTTTCACTAAATGTGATCAGTTCTGTTTTGGACTCAGTCTTGTCAACAACTCTTTAAAAATTGCTAATTTGCAGCCAGGATACATTAAACGGGTGGCTGCCCCAAACCTTCATGATGTCTGGTGTGTTTATTTGTGACAGTGGCTACCAATCCTCTCGTTGAAAGCTATATTACTGACATTTCACCGCCATTTTGCGCTCAATTGTTGTCATTTCGTGTATGTTTTCAATCCATCCTGTCAACCAAGTCGACTGTTTTTGAAGTAGCTGAACTGCTGCTGATAGATCACTGTGCACCTTCATCTATTTTCATACTTTCAGTGACATTTACACAGCTTAGATGTTACTGCTTACTATACCAGTGACTGTTGCTGTGAGTGAACAATTGTTCTCCAAGTTAAAACTCATCCAAAAATGACCCCAGAAGCACCATGTTGCAAGACAGACTTTGTAGATTGGCTGTATTCTCAATTGAAAATGAGCGTGCCAGACAACTTGACATGTTGAGACTTTTGCGCAACAGAAGGCACGCAAGCGAGTATCTTAAGGTACTAGTGATATTAGAAGTAATATGATTTGTGACTGGGTTTGCTTCCAGGGTCCTCCCTGTATGGAGTTTGCATGTTCTTCCCATGTCTGCCTGGGTTTTCTCCCACAGTCCAAAGACATGCAGGTTAGGTGCATTGGTGATCCTAAATTGTCCCTAGTGCTTGGTGGGTATGTGTGTTTGTGCCTTGAGGTGGGCTGGTGCCCTGCCCGGGGTTTGTTCCTGCTTTGTGCCCTTTGTTGACTGCGATTGGCTTCAGCAGATCCCCCTGACCCTGTGTTAGGATACAGCAGGTTGGAAAATGACTGACTGACTGACTGATTTGCGACTTGTCAGTCATTTCCACATTTGTAAACTTTAACAGTTTAACAAATCTGTATTCTGTTTTATTGTGTACCTTAGTATTGCTTACTGTGCATTAGTGTCACGACCGTGAGGATTTGTGAGTGTGAACACTTTATGAAGTCCACTTTCTCAGAACTTGTCAGCTGGTGTTGTTTTAGTATTATTACTCTAATAAGTATACTGTATATGTTTAATATGTCACTGTGCTCTGTACAAATATTTTATGAATCTACTTTTCTTTCTACTCACATGCACAGCTAATACAAAGCCAGATTTAGCACAGGGGCTTATCATTTAGAACTGCTAGGCAAGCATTAGAAGACAAGACAGGGACTCCTACGAAAATGGGCATTGTATACTATTTTTGTGTGTCAAAGTCAGCATGAAATTGTATCCTCTTTGCCTTGTTTGAAATTTTATTATTCACCTAAGTGGGGGCCTGTACATGAAGAAAGAGTATAAAGCCTTAAAACATTGCCCGGCAAACCTTTTAAGCCGACGGACGGATGGCAGATAACGTTATCCGATCCGGAAAATCCTTCTAACGCAGCGATAAAAATGGCAGACTCTACACATCAGGCCCCCACTCCTGAAGGTTCTTGCCATGGCTTCCTTCGTCTGAAATGCAGTGTAAACCGTCATTAAAGAAAGCTAGGTTATTTCTCCTAAGGGGAGGGTTATCGCCTTTTTATATTATATCTATATAGTTTCGGGTTATGTAACATGCCGCAATTACAAAAGAACTTATTCCAACAAGGGAGCTAGCACCCCTGCTGGATACAGTTACAAATTGAAATTGCTTCATTTTATGGCACAGAGGAGTTTCTACTTTGTTATGTTATATTTTAATAATCTTCTTTCACAAAGTTGTCTTGGAAAAGTAAGTGGGTCCACATTTTACATAGATGTATGTACTAGTACTACTACCTACACCTCCCACATTCCATTCCCACAATTTATTTTATTTTTGCTAACCTTCAGCAGCTATAATAAAGTGATTTAAAAAGTTATTACAAATTTCATTTAGAGAGCTGGTTTGTTTGTCACCAGTGTGTGACAGTGACGCGGTAGCAGATGCCACTGCCCAGCCAGCCCCTATAATCTAGTTGTGAATAAATTACTAAGAGTTATGCTAGACAGGAGGGCCCACCTCAGGGCGCTGCACAGGGGCCTTTAGCAAGCTGGCTACACCAATGCTTTGAACATGCTATATGCAATTGTCTGAGAGTAAAACATTCCTGTATTAGATCAACTCCTGCTTTTCCTATGGGCTTGGCTGTTGTTGATGGTCATTGCAAAACACAGTTTTATGGGAAAGTGTATTCTTTTGATTTGAAATGGGTAATAAGTAGTAATAATATGAAATTTAAGTATCTGTTATTATCGTTATTAGATGTTTACTATTTTCATTTTATATTTGAAGTGGATATACATAACCCAGCCACAGGGGATGCACAAAGCAATGTGTTTCTTCATGCTGGTCCCAAGCTCGGATTAATGGGGAAGGTTACGTCAGGAAGGGCATCCAGTATAAAATTTTGCCAAATCAACATGCGGACAACAATACAGATTTCCATACCGAATTGATCGAGCCCCGGGTTAACAACACCAGTACTGTTAGCCAACAGGGTGCTGGCAGAAATTGGGCTACAGTTGGCCGAAGAAGGAGAAGAAGAGGGGGGAGGCATGTCCAGAGGAAAGAGAAGAGGAGGAAGGTAAAGAGAGTGGAACTGTGGGTAGGAACATTAAATGTTGGCAGTATGACTGGTAAGGAAAGTAAGGCCAGGTGGATCGGAGGTCGATTCAAATAGTTCTATCATGGTGTGGATGGGAGGAGAAATGGGGTAGGGATTATTCTGAAGGAACAGGATGTCAAGAGAGTTTTGGAAGTGAAAAGAGTGTCAGACAGAGTAATGATTATGAAGCTGGAAATTGGAGGTGTGATGATGAATGTTGTAAGTGCATATGCCCTGCAAATTGGGTGTGCGATGGATGAGAAAGAAAATTTCTGGAGTCAGTTGGGTGAAGTGATGAACAGTGTACCCAAGGGACAGAAAGTGGTGATTGGAGCGGATTTTAATGTACATGTTGGTGAAGGGAACAGAGAAGACAAGGAAAGGATGGGTAGGTATGGTATCAAGGAGGGGAATGAAGAAGGTCAGATGATAATGGATTTTTCAAAAAGGATGGGCATGGCTGTGGTGAATATGTATTTTAAGAAGAATGAGGAACATAGGCGTGACATCTGGGCAGAGTAAGGAGGAAAAGGAAACCTGGTGGTGGAATGGGGAAGTACAGGAGAGTATACAGAGGAAGAGGATGGCAAAGAAGAAGTGGGATAGTCAGAGAGATGCAGAAAGTAAACAAGAGTACAAGGAGATAAGGCGCAAGGTGAAGAGAGAGGTGGTGAAGGCTAAAGAAAAGGCATATGATGAGCTGTATGAGCGGTTGGACACTAAGGAGGGAGAAAAGGACCTGTACCGATTGGCTAGACAGAAGGACCGAGCTGGGAAAGATGGGCAGCTGGTTAGGGTCATAAAGAATAAAGATAGAAACATGCTGTGAAAGAATAATTTTAGGGTAACATAGCATTCATCTTTAAGAAGTAGCATAAAGGGTTAATAAATGTCGGAAACGAGATAAGGGTCAAGTGAACAACAAAATGTACACTGAAATATAGATAGATAGATAGATAGATACTTTATTAATCCCGATGGGAAATTCACATATAAGAATTGGTTTAGGAAAAATACTGAGATGGTCAAATAAATAAAGAATGTATCAGAAGAAAGGTTGATGTAATATACAAAATGTACTGAAGGATGACTAAGAGTTGACTAAGAAATCAGAAGATGTCCTATAAGGTAGAATGGACAGTTCTTATATGCACAGAAATTTTAAGGGTGGTGGCTCATCTCAAAAAGTATAAGAAGAACCAGAATATAATATAATAGACTTATTTTATATAAATCATTTTGGTGTAAACTAACGAACCAACCAGAGTAAAATGTATGCATTGATTGACACTGTATGTAAATTGAACAGTTTATAAAATAAACCTCTATTCTTTGTTTCTCTGACCATTCTGATCATTCTGACGATGCTGTAATAAACTGCTTTTGAAGAATGCTCCCTCCAAGGCATTTTGCCGAGAAGTAATTAAAAGATACAATGAACAACTTTTCTTCTGCCTGATTACTGAATTGTCTTGTTAGAGGACATTTCTTTCTTAAATAAGATGTTAAATTTCAACCACAATACTCACAAGTGAGGAGGGTGTGTTGACAAGATGGAAAGAGTATTTTGAGAGGCTGATGAATGAAGAGAATGAGAAAGAGAGAAGGCTGGACGATGTGGAGATAGTGAATTAGGAAGTGCAATGGATTTCAAGGAGGAAGTAAGGACAGCTATGAAGAGGATGAAGAATGGAAAGGCTGTTGGTCCAGATGACATACAGTGGTGTGAAAAACTATTTGCCCCCTTCCTGATTTCTTATTCTTTTGCATGTTTGTCACACAAAATGTTTCTGATCATCAAACACATTTAACCATTAGTCAGATATAACACAAGTAAACACAAAATGCAGTTTTTAAATGATGGTTTTTATTATTTAGGGAGAAAAAAAATCCAAACCTACATGGCCCTGTGTGAAAAAACTAATTGCCCCCTTGTTAAAAAATAACCTAACTGTGGTGTATCACACCTGAGTTCAATTTCCGTAGCCACCCCCAGGCCTGATTACTGCCACACCTGTTTCAATCAAGAAATCACTTAAATAGGAGCTGCCTGACAGAGAGAAGTAGACCAAAAGCACCTCAAAAGCTAGACATCATGCCAAGATCCAAAGAAATTCAGGAACAAATGAGAACAGAAGTAATTGAGATCTATCAGTCTGGTAAAGGTTATAAAGCCATTTCTAAAGCTTTGGGACTCCAGCGAACCACAGTGAGAGCCATTATCCACAAATGGCAAAAACATGGAACAGTGGTGAACCTTCCCAGGAGTGGCCGGCCGACCAAAATTACCCCAAGAGCGCAGAGACGACTCATCCGAGAGGTCACAAAAGACCCCAGGACAACGTCTAAAGAACTGCAGGCCTCACTTGCCTTAATTAAGGTCAGTGTTCACGACTCCACCATAAGAAAGAGACTGGGCAAAAAACGGCCTGCATGGCAGATTTCCAAGACGCAAACCACTGTTAAGCAAAAAGAACATTAGGGTTCGTCTCAATTTTGCTAAGAAACATCTCAATGATTGCCAAGACTTTTGGGAAAATACCTTGTGGACTGATGAGACAAAAGTTGAACTTTTTGGAAGGCAAATGTCCCGTTACATCTGGCGTAAAAGGAACACAGCATTTCAGAAAAAGAACATCATACCAACAGTAAAATATGGTGGTGGTAGTGTGATGGTCTGGGGTTGTTTTGCTGCTTCAGGACCTGGAAGGCTTGCTGTGAGATAGAACCATGAATTCTACTGTCTACCAAAAAATCCTGAAGGAGAATGTCCGGCCATCTGTTCGTCAACTCAAGCTGAAGCGATCTTGGGTGCTGCAACAGGACAATGACCCAAAACATACCAGCAAATCCACCTCTGAATGGCTGAAGAAAAACTAAATGAAGACTTTGGAGTGGCCTAGTCAAAGTCCTGACCTGAATCCAATTGAGATGCTATGGCATGACCTTAAAAAGGCGGTTCATGCTAGAAAACCCTCAAATAAAGCTGAATTACAACAATTTTGCAAAGATGACTGGGCCAAAATTCCTCTAGAGCGCTGTAAAAGACTCATTGCAAGTTATCGCAAACGCTTGATTGCAGTTATTGCTGCTAAGGGTGGCCCAACCAGTTATTAGGTTCAGGGGGCAATTACTTTTTCACACAGGGCCATGTAGGTTTGGATTTTTTTTTCTCCCTAAATAATAAAAACCACCATTTACAAACTGCATTTTGTGTTTACTTGTGTTATATTTGACTAATGGTTAAATGTGTTTGATGATCAGAAACATTTTGTGTGACAAACATGCAAAAGAATAAGAAATCAGGAAGGGGGCAAATAGTTTTTTACACCACTGTACCTGTGGAAGCATGGAGGTGTTTAGGAGAGATGGCAGTGGAGTTTTTAACCAGATTGTTAAATGGAAAATGAGAGGATGCCTGAGGAGTGTACTGGTGCCGATTTTTAAGAATAAGGGGGATGTGCAGAGCTGTAATAGCTACAGGGGGATAAAATTCATGAGCCACAGCATGAAGTTCTTGTAAAGAATAGTGGAAGCTAGGTTAGATGGGAGGTGATGATTAGTAAGCAGCAGCATGGCTTCATGCCAAGAAAGAGCACCACAGATACAATGTTTGCTCTGAGGGTGTTGATTGAGAAGTATAGAGAAGGCCAGAAGGAGTTCCATTGCATCTTTGTGGACCTGGAGAAAGCATATAACAGGGTGCCTCGAGAGGAGTTGTGGTATTATATGAGGAAGTCGGGAGTGGCAGAGAAGTACGTAAGAGGTGTACAGGATATGTACAAGGGAAGTGTGACAGTGGTGAGGTCTGCGGTAGGAGTGACGGATGCATTCAAGTTGGAGGTGGGATTACATCAGGGCTCGGCTCTGACCCCTTTCTTATTTGCAATGGTGATGGACAGGGTGACAGATGAGATTAGACAGGAGTCCCCGTGGACCATGATGTTTAAAAAAGGACATTGTGATCTGTAGTGAGAGTAGGGAGCAGGTTGAGGAGAACCTGGAGAGATGGAGATATGCTTTAGAGAGGAAAGGAATGAAGGTCAGTAGGAACAAGACAGAAAACATGTGTGTAAATGAGAGGGAGGTCAGTGGAATGGTGAGGATGCAGGGAGTGGAGTTAGCAAAGGTGGATGAGTTTAAATACTTTGGAAAAACACTACAGAGTAACATGGATTGTAGAAGAGAGGTGAAAAAGAGAGTGCAGGCAGGGTGGAATGGGTGGAGAAGAATGTCAGGAGTAATTTGTGACAGACGGGTATCAACAAGAATGAAAGGCAAGGTCTACAGGACAGTAGTGAGACCAGCTAGGTTATATGGGTTGGAGACGGTGGCACTGACCAGAAAGCAGGAGACACAGCTGGAGGTGTCAAAGTTAAAGATGTTAAGATTTGCACTTGGTGTGACGAGGATGGATAGGATTAGAAATGAGTACATTAGAGAGTTGGCTCAGGTTGGATGGTTGGGAGACAAAATAAGAGAGGCGAGATTGCGTTGGTTTGGACATGTGCAGAGGAGAGATGCTGGGTATATTGGGAAAAGGATGCTATGAATAGAGCTGTTATTCAAGAGGAAAAGAGGAAGGCCTAAGAGAAGGTTTATGGTTGTGGTGAGAGAAGACATGAAGGTGATGGGTGAGCAGAGCAAGATGTAGAGGACAGAAAGATATGGAAAAAGATGATCCGCTGTGGCAACCCCTAACAGGAGTAGCCAAAAGAAGAAGAAGAAGTTTGAAGTGGGTATACATAAGTGGCAGTACCCTATGTGTTACACTGATGTATAAATGAAGTATGAGGAGCATGGATCAGTAGGTTTGAGCATTGCAACAAAACGTCTGTGGCTTCCCCATTAGAAATTCAGTCGCCACTATCTAAGACCAACATTTCTCCCTTGGAGTTTGCTGTGGCCTGATCAAAATGCAGGAAAGGAGAGAGGACTAGAGTTCAGCGGAACAGAACAGATAATCAAGATTAAAGCTAAGAGTGGTAGTAGTCAACAGCAGAAAAACATACTAACCACTGAGCTTTGTATTTTCCTTGAGCTTTGCCAAACTTTCTCTTTACAATATACAACATGATCATGTCTCTTTTTAACTGTCCTCAGTCATTCATCCACCCTATTGGTAACTGGTGTTATTTGCGTTGCTACTCAATCACTTCTGCTGTATCCTTCATTTGTATGAAGTTTGCTCTCAGCACTATACATAGCATGTAAGTTAGCATAATATTAGTAAATATCAACAAATAAAAAAACATATCGACCAAAAAAAAAAAGAAAAACACATGTTGGTTAATTTTCGTTTTTCTTTTATATCACCATTTTTTTGAGTTTTGGGGTATTTAGTGTTCTATTGGTGGGATTGTCAGTCAGTCAGTCAGTTATTATCCAACCTACTATATCCTAACACAGGGTCACGGGGGTCTGCTGAAGCCAATCCCAGCCAACGCAGGGCGCAAGGCAGAAACAAACCCCGGGTAGGGCACCAGCCCACTGCAGGGCACACATACAAACACACCCACACACACCAAGAACACACTAGGGAAAATTTAGGATCGCCAATGCACCTAACCTACATGTCTTTGGACTGTGGGAGGAAACCCACGCATACATGGGGAGAACATGCAAACTCCATGCAGGGAGGACCCAGGAAGCGAACCCAGGTCTCCTTACCGCGAGGCAGCAGCGCTACCACTGCGCCACCATGCCGCCCCTTTCTTAAGGGATACCTACAAGTCTAAATTACCACCTGACAAATTTCAGCTTTTAAACAAAATGAGAAATAGTGTTTTCTTGATGAATGAATGAAAGAATGAATGAGCTGAGTGAGTTAAGTGAGTAAGTGAAACAACTTTGCATTTTATATAACTATAGCTTAAGACTACTATATGTCATGTGATACAAGGTTGATTAATTCTCTTTATTATGCAGGATAACTCTGTACAAATGCCATTTTAGTCTAAATTAGGTTGCTCATTTCTGTGTAAATAGACATATGAATCAGCATTGCTAAATTGGTTCTAGTGTATGTGTGTGTGTGTATGTGTGTTCACCCTGCGATGGACTGATACCTACCAACACCCTGTCTAGGTGTTGTTACTGCACTGCGTCCATTGACTGCTGGTATAGGTTTCAGCTTTCCCACAACCCTGTTCTGGATAAGCAGGTTAAGAAAAGAAAAGTGGATGGAAGACTGACACTTCAAAAGGCATCTTAAATTCTGAACATGCAATAGATGTGTATACTGCTCTTCAACAACAATAGAAATCAATAAATGGACCTTTGAGTTCACCATGTAACGTATTTCTACTGCAGAATGCATTTTAATAAACTTTATTATGTCTGGAATATGTTAAATACCCAATAAAATATATACAGTATACTTGAGCATGTATGAGCAATAATGCTATTAATAAAGGAATATTTACACTGCTTACATAAATGTATACGACAGTAAAGTATACAGTGCTGCATGGCCTTGTGAATGAAAAGAATGCCATTTCTTACGATGGCAGGATTGGGCCCAGACGTTGTTCTAGGCTAAGTACTCTTCTTTGTGGATTTTCACGTTTTCAGTGAGTAAAGTGAGTGTGCAACTGGACTATTTTCAGGTCCATGTCTCATTCATGCGCATCTATGTGTCATGACATCTACCAAAAAATAGGTGAAAAATGGAAGGATTAAAGGGTGATGGATAAATTAGGATCATATGCCAAAATCAACTATGTTATGCCTAATATGTATTTATAGTGAATGACCACCAAGTGTAGATATTTCCATGCAGTCTGAAATAAACATTGTTATGAATATGGGTTTGGGAAAATTTCTCTGTAATTTTCATCATGTTATTATTATATTTTAATTTGTCATTATTAACGTGTTATTTAACTGCATTTTTTTCCAAGCTGTTTTGTGTTTTTTTGTTTCTTTTAAGGTCACCACTATTTTTTGACGATACTTTTCATGGATGTGGCCATGTTGCAGACAGCAATTGATGTCCATTGACAGGCATGTAATCGATGTTGTCACCAATGAAAAGACTATTAAAATAGCAGTGCTTTTTAAATGACATCCAAGCTTTCGAATTAGCCAAAAAAATAACAAAATACTAAACAAAGCATTATAGATCTTTAGGGAAAAGATCTTCTAATTTTGATTAGGTGTTTCTTTTGCAGTGTTTATTGTGACTTTGATTCTTGGAACTGCTTTTTTGGTTTTGTTGCTAGTTACTTGGGGTGTACCATGTTAGCCATTATGTATTCAATGAGAACTCAAGCAAAATGACACATTTTATTGGCTAACTGAACAGATTACAATGTGCAAGTTTTCAAGGCAGCTGAGGCCCCTTTTTCAGGCGACCAGGAATTTAAATTTTAGTATTCATTGGAGATATTCCTTTTTTCTCAAAGGATTTCAAGTCACAGGTCCTCTATGTATCTCAAGTTCTTACAAGGAAAAAATGAAAATTTCACAAGTCTTCTGTATTCTTCTTAGGCGTCAAATAACAAAAGCGGGTTCAAGCATGGTCTTATCATCACCAGCAAAAATTGGTGGAATAGAAGGAATCCACATCCACAAAACAATGATAGATGGGTTTTGCTAAATACCATAGCAGAATTACCAATACACACATCATTCACAAATCTACAAAACCACTTCCTTGGATAATTGAGGCTCAGGAAGCAATTTGGAAGTTAAAAGATCTTTTCAGTTTGTAGAATTTTTAGAATATGATAATGACTCGAGAAGGCATGTTTTGCAACTGTGTTATTTATTTAATTGTTGTCCTAACATCATTATTGCATGTGACATCATTGCACAAAGACTATATAAGATGGTGGTGCATATTAACTTGTGTACAAGCTTTTGGATTAACCAAAAAACACCAACATATTTATCAAATTATACTAATTACAAAAAGGATCACCTACTTAGTGTAAGGCTTTCTTCTGCATTTTTTTTACTCTGATTTTTAGAATTTCAGAATTTCAGTTTTCTTTTGCTGGTTACTATGCAAAGACTTGGTGGTAATTTGATGTCGGCTTTGTCTTTTAACCACTCTTGGTGCATCCCTTTAAAGGCAAAGTGTCTTCATCTCATGGTCTTTGCTTTCATACAGACTTTTAGCTTCACAATTTTCTATCTGGTTGCTACACCTTAACAATTTTGAATTTTTATTTTATGGCTAATTGCAAAGTCATACTTTGTCTTAATTTGTTCTTATGCTGTATTCTGTATATTAATTAAATTAATTGCTTTGGAGTATTATTTCTTCTGTTTCCTTAGGCCACACTTCTGGTACCCTCGTATAACCATAAACAATATTTACTAACACGCTCCTCTGCATTTCTATCCCTAACAGCCATTTATCATTATTTTTTTATGAAGCTTTCCTTATTAGGGTAGTGGTGGCAGCAGTCCCCAGAAACTTCTACCAGCCTCTCCTTGGGCCTTCCCAAATTCACTCAAGCCAGCCACGTTACAGTATTTTAAAAAGGCTGGCTCAATCTTAGCTATCAGGCTGGACTCACTGGAGGAAGTGTCAGAACACAAGTCACTCAGGAAGGTGTTTACTATCCTGCACCCCTTCACCCCTTGTTTGAGGTTTTGACTAAACAAAGGTGCACATTTAGTAACAACCTGAGACAACTGCATTGCTCCAAGGAGTGCAGTGTGAAATAATTTCTACCATCAGTCATTGGACGCAATAATGAGTAATCCCATGGCTGAGGTGGTATTTTTTCCTATGTTCTGAATAGTATTGAATTTATTGTTTTAAAAACTTACATTTGTAGAGCCTTCCTTAAACGGTATCGATTCACTTGTATTTTTGTTTGATTGCCTGGGAACTGGACCTTGAAAGCTGGGAAGTAACCAACATATGATGAAAAGTCAAAATTACAATAATACATTCATGTAAACTAGAGTGTATAATTTATAGTATACACACAAGAAATTAGATAAAATAGATTTTCTTATACCTCCTGCCACTGATATCTATTAGTAGTTTCATCATAAATAGCTTCTTATTGTAAATGTACCTGCTTGTTTACCTATCATGTTAAACCTAGATCTGAAAGCAGTTTACAGTAAAGTAATATATCAAAAAGTGGCAGGAAAACATTTCATAAAATGAACACAATAGCCATACAGAACTCACACATGCATTATTTGCTAAATAGTTTTATACTGTATTTTAAGCACAAGCAATTCAGCACTGGGCCAGCTTTCTTATAACTTCAGATACATTCATTCACTAATTCAACTCTAATTTGGATTAACCAGGTTTGTGAATGTTATGTTAATTTTGTACACGATAGTCTAATTCCCTTAGATGCATAAAATTATATTATCACCAGTAACGGTGCACTGCACGATAATGTGCAGTGAATACACTTGATTTGAGCAGTCCTAGTTTTCATCCTCTTTCTCTGTACGTTTAGCATTCGTTTGCTCAGAGGTTGATGCGCTTGCTGCTTCCTAAGCAGCTCTTCTTTTCTCCACCCTAACAGCCTGCTTCTTCTCTTCTTTCGTCAGCATCTTATCGCATTAAAACTGATTAAGTCAGTGTTTGTATTGCAATTACTTAGTACATTTTCCTTAATTTTTCACTTAAGCTGGCACTTGAGTCTTCAATCTGCCTCAAGAATGATTTAAGATATGAAGAGGTAGGGGAAGTGACAGCGAAGGTGGCAGGGATGAGGACGGCGCCCATATGCATGCGCCATTTTCCATTGGGATTAATAAAGTATCTATCTATCTATCTATCTATCTATCTATCTATCTATCTATCTATCTATCTATCTATCTATCTATCTATCTATCTATCTATCTATCTATCTATCTATCTATCTATCTATCTATCTATCTATCTATCTATCTATCTATCTCATATGGCCACCCTGGTGCGTGCTGCTGAGAGATAGGGTAATTGAGAAAAAGAGAGTTGATTCTACAATAAAATAAGATAAAAACAAAAAAACTAATAAAAATCATCACCCCGAAAATGGATAGTAGATGTCACGTAGTATATGTGTACCAAATTTCAGGTCAATAGGTCAAATGGTTTGCAAGCTACAGGTGATTTAAAATCCTGGACAGACAAACAAACAGCCATATTATATAAGAAGATAATGCTTTTTAAATTTAAGCTCAGCTTATTATTCTATTGACCATTAACTTTCTACGATACCAGCCAGAGAATAAATTAGACACTGTTGCTAGGTGGCATTCTTCATACTTAGATTTTTAGTTTGTGCAGAAATCTGATGCTGGTACTCCTACAGTTATATGCTGGAATCATTTTTATATGTGTAGCAAGGCTGTAAGAAGAGACAGACAGCAAGCCTGTTGCAAAGTATGATACCCTCTCTGTCGAAGACAGAAGTCAAAGGTTGGATTCTTCACTTGAGTAAAGGAAGTTCCTTTATAGCTCAGCTGGGTAAAATGGTGCTTTTGACTTCAAAGTCAAGAGCTCATGGCCCGCCTCGCCATGTAATGGGTGTGAAATAGAGAAAGATAGGGGTCTGAGCAATTTCTCACCATTGACAATATGGTTCCAGTAAATGTAAATTGGAAACATAACGTTACCTCTCTGTCATATGCTGATGACAAACACTGGCATTTATCAATTGAGACTTAAGAAATAACAACTTTAGTAAGGAAAAATGTGAGTGACAGAAAAAATTGTCTTTAAATTCTGAAAAAAAAGAAGTTCTTTAGGTGGTGGTAATTCCCCAAATAGTGCCACAATACTCCTCAGTTTATAGGAATTGCTTTTTTTTTCGTTTGTCTGTATTCACCAGAAATTTTTATATTATTTTTGACAAGTTTCTAAAACTGGCTTTCTCTAGTTTAGAAACAGTGCAGAAAAAATGGTGTTTTTATATGAATGTATTTAAAAGCTAACTCATTGGTTTGAATTGAATATTGAAGGCAGAAATATCACACCAAGACTTAAGAGTGTGACCTTTGTCACACACACATATTTAGGGGACAGCTAAAGGGCCTCAACCCCTTGCAGACCATTCTTGGGAAATCCCGCCCAGTTCTGGGGCAGTCAACGACGTCACTTCTGTTTCTGGTCCTGATGACATCACTTCCTCTACTGGCCTTTAAAGCCGGCATCTTGCTTCCAGTTAATCAGTTCTGTTTTGGAATCAGTCGTGTGAACATGTCTGTTCTTATCAATCAGTTTTGCAGCCAGGAAAAATTATATGGGTGGCTGCCCCAAACCTTCCCAATGTCTTTTGGTCATTTTTGTGACAGTGGCATAGTCAGCAGGATGAAAGAAACCCAGAAGAAAACAGGACTGGACCGGAATCATGACCAGGTGGGAGAGTACTGAGGCCGAGTTTCCAAGTGGGGGGTTTGTCCTGGATTTCAGAAAGAACTGGTGCAGACTCTGCTCCCTTTGTCTAGTTCTGGGTCACATAAAGTAAGGGGGTGTGGATTGTGTGCACTTTCAAACCCCCTGTCAATGGCTCATACAGGAGTGGTCATAGTTAATTGATTTAAGGTGGAAGCCCTCTTTGATTCCAGAAGCAAAATTTCCATTGTTGATCGTCGGTATGTATTGCCGCAACAGTGGATGAAAGTAATGACTAGTATAACCTGCATACACGGAGATGTCCGATTCTATAAATCATCCCGATGTTTTATCAGCCAGGGAGGATCAGTTAAAAGAATCACCGTAGCGGTCTTCCCAAATCCACCTTTCGCTGTGATTCTACGGCGGGATTGGTTGGATAATAAAAGTGGTAAAGTACTGGCCACCCCCAAACCTAATTTAGGCCTAGATACAGGCGGGAATAATCTGTCGCTGGTTGTGTCCACACCATGTACTCAGCCGGCGGAGAGAGATAAGGGAGGTCAAGAGGAGGATGGGGAAGTTCCCAGACCGTCGCAAACCATTGCGTCATCAGTCCACGTCTCAGCGGAGCGGGATGACTCCCGCCCCTTGAGATCATACCAGACCCTCTCTCAGAATTAAGTTTTCAGTTTAGACAAAAGTAGGCCTCGTTTAATAGGGAAAAATAGAATGATGATTCCTTAAAATTTGCAAAGAATGCAGTCATTCTAGTCAATGGTCAAGACACCCATCAGCCCATGCCACAGGGCCCCCTCTTTGTTATTGAAAATGATTTGTTATATCGGGTCAGTGAACACGAGGGGGAGGCACGGAAGCTGTTGCTGATTCCAAGAACCTTCTGGCGGAAGGTTTGTGAGTTAGTGCACACCCACCTCCTAGGAGGCCACCTGGGCACCGAGAAAACTTTAGAGAGTGTTAAGCTCCAATTTTATTGGCCGGGAATTAACGAGGAGGTTCGCTGCTTCTGTATCTCTTGTCCAGAGTGTCAGCTGTGGCAAATTCCTAGGAGGGACCGTGCTCCTCTCGTTCGACAGAATAGGGGTCGATATACTGGGACCCCTGGAGCCCTTGGCCCGAGGACATAAGTATACATTAGTCCTCGTGGATTATGCGACCCAATATCCAGAAGCTGTTCCATTGCACTCAGCTACTTCCAAAGCCATCGCACGGGAACTGGTAGGGGTTTTTGCGCGAGCGGCATCCTTAAAGAAGTCCTTGCAACCAGGGGACTCTGTTTACCTTGGAGACGTTCAGGGAAATGGCCAAGTTACTCAAAATAAAGCACTTAAGGACTGCAGTATATCATCTTCAAACTGGCGGTCTAGTGGAGAGGTTTAATCAGACTCTCAAACAGATGCTTTCCAAGGTTGTCAGTGGGGATGGGAGGAATTCGGATCAACTCCTCCCCTTTGCACTCTTTGCCTACAGGGAAGTCCCCCAAGCCTTGATGGGGTTCTCACCATTTGAATTATTATATGGATGACAACCCCGGGGTATATTGGACATTTTGAAAGAAGGTTGGGAAGCAGAGGCTCTTCCCTCGACTAATGTTTTGGAATATATCGCTCAGTTACACAATAGATTTGAGAAAATTCGACCTATACTAAAAAGTCACATGGAGGAGACGCAAGCAGCACAGGCCCGCTATTATGACCATGGCACGACACTTCGGGAGTTCCAACTTGGGGATCGGGTCATGGTGTTGGTTCCCACCTCCCATTCTAAACTACTTGCCCATTGGCAGAGACCATATGAAGTTAAGGAGAGGAAAGGGCTTGTTGACTATTTGGTGAAACAGCCCAATCGTCGGCCGAGCGAGTGGATATATCATGTGAGTCTGTTGAAACTGTGGAAGGAAAGGGACCCCGATCCCTCCTCTGGCCAGCCCTGCTCATTCTTTGCTCAGACCAACACACTTAACTTCGGTTCTAACTTGAACCCCCGACAGAGGCAAGAGCTCAGAGCAGTTATCTCGTCCGTCTTGGAGGTGGTAGACGAAAAACCCGGAATGACCTCTCTGATTGGCCCCAACATTGTGACCGAACCCGGGGTTATAGTCCGAGAGTGCCTCTATCATCTTCCCGAGGCAAAGAAGGCTGAAGTGGAGTTTGAAATCTAGCGCATGCTGGAATTAGACGTCATAGAGGAAAGTTATAGCCCCCTGGTCCAGTCCAATAGTCTTGGTTTCTGAGCCTGATGGAAGTTGGAGGTTTTGCAATGACTTCTGTCGACTTAATCAGGTCTCCCAATTTGATCCTTATCTTATGCCTCGAGTGGACGACCTCCTTGAAAGGTTTGGACAAGCAGAATATTTGACCACACTTGACATGACCAAGGGGTACTGACAGGTTCCTTTAACAGACCCCACAAAGGTTAAGACTGTGTTTAGCACCCCTAGTGGGCACTGGCAGTATCGTGTCCTTCCATTTGGGTTACATGGGGCTCCTGCAACTTTCCAGCGTCTGGTGGACAAAGTGCTCCGCCCCCCATAACACATATAGTACTGCCTACCTAGATGACGTTGTCATCTATTCCAGCACCTGGAAGGAACACTTACAGCGCGTCCGAGCAGTATTACGGACACTAGGTGAGGCCAGTCTTCAGATCAATCCAAAAAAATGTTTTTTTGGGTTGAAAGAAGCCAAATATTTGGGCTACCTGGTGGGTTGTGGTACTGTGAAGCCACAGTGGTCTAAAGTAGATGCCATTTTGAAATGGCCCCATCCGCGAACAAAGCGGCATGCCCAAGCATTTCTCGGTTTAGTCGGGTACTACTGCCAGTTTGTACTACAGTTTTTGGAGAGAGCTGCGCCCTTGAGTGATTTAACAAAGAAGAGGGCTCCCAACATTGTGGTATGGACCGATAAGACAGAAGCTGCATTCAGTGACTTAAAAAGGACCCTGACGTCGGCACTTGTTTTGAAAGCACTTGACTTTTTGCATCCTTTTATCCTCCAGACAGATGCTTCAGACACAGGCCTAGGAGCAGTGCTGAACCAAAGTGTCGATGATGCGGAACACCCCGTCATATTCCTGAGCCGGAAACTGCTGGATCGGAAGACCAGGTATGCGGGGGTGGAAAGAGAGGCTCTTGCGATCAAGTGGGCGATTACACAGTTGAAGTACGACCTCCTGGGTTGGGAGTTTACCTTTGTCACGGACCATGCACCTTTACAGTGGATGGCCCTACACAGGGAGTCCAACCCTTCAGTAACTAGATGGTTCCTTGATCTACAACCTTATAAATTCTTGCTTGTTCATCGGAATGGCTCTCTACATACTAATGCCGATGCTCTCTCTCATGTTCACGACCTCTCTGTGCAGGTTGCCTGACTCGACGGGTCTGGGCTGAGGGGGGGTCCTGTCACACACGCGTGTTTAGGGGATAACTAAAGGGCCTGAATAGATGTAATTCCACGTCGGACCAGGGGGTGGTGAAGTGTACTAATTTTCTCTCTCAATCCCTTGCATACCATTCTCGGGAAATCCCGGCCGGTTCTGGGGCAGCCAACGACGTCACTTTCGTTTCTGGTCCTGATGACATCATTTCCTCTACTGGCCTTTAAAGCCGCCATGTTGCTTCCAGTTAATCAGTTCTGTTTTGGACTCAGTCGTGTGAACATGTCTGTTCTTATTAATCAATTTTGCAGCCGGTAAAAATTATATGGGTGGCTGCCCCAAAACTTCCCAATGTCTTTTGGTCGTTTTTGTGATACCTTGTAATTCCAAAACATTAAGTTCTATTTAAGTTTGCAACCAATTTTAAAATCCTCCTCTTGAAATATAATGGCATAATTGGCTTAGACATTAATTTCCTCAGATAATCTGTTAATGCTTATGATCTCATGATACAGGTAAATTTACATTTCAAGGATAAATATATTTACTTTAGTCACTGGATCTTTAAACTTCGAACAATCTACTAACCTGAGAGGCTTCATCAGTCTCAGCATATGTAAACACTAAAATGCTCATTACTTTATTATAGAATGCACTTGTTAAAACTATCATGCCATTCACTTTTCTATTAACTCTACTGATTGTTTTGGTTGACTGTTTCTAAGTCTTCCTCTGCTCTGTGTCCTGCAGTGTCATTATTGTAATTAAAGAGGATGTGTCCATGTCCTCTCTGGATCCTGTGCCAGACCTTTATGGTATTCTGTAATATTTGCTTTCCATGTGTCCAGAATTGGGCTGTGTACCAGGCTGAAGTAAATAATTCACTATCTGGGATCAAACTTTTTGAATCTTAACAAAAAAAGTTGTATGCATATAAATGTATACATTCTATAAACATACTAAACTGTTCTTTTGTTGTGTTTACAATTGGACTTTTGTTGCATTTGCTTTTGTATGTTATTCAAGATTTGAATATATAATATATAACAAATAGACAAACACTGGAAAGAATAAAACAAAAGTAAAAATGAATTTACAAAACAACTGACTAGAAATTAAGAGATAATTTTCACAGTACCGTAACACGTTTTTATTAGGTTTCTTCATTGTTCCTTTCCAATTAGGAAAAAACATGGCACATCTAGGCACACTACAAACAGAGAAAAGCAGAAAACTTAGAAACTTATTAAAAATAGCTTAACAGACATATTTTAAAATGACTGACTAGCACTTAATCCATAGATCTGGTGCAATTACTGATCCGGTGCATATTTATGCTGTGATGGATGGCCAGCAGCTCAACCCGGGCAACACACCCAGGAGGCTAGATGGCAACTTCCTTGCAGCTTAGCGTTGCCCTGGATTCCCGCAGGGCACTATGGGAGCTGGAGTTTGGCTTCACAGCCCTGCTGGGTACCATGGGTGCCGCCGGGTGACGTTGCAGGGAGACACAGGGATTTTTGTTTCCCATATAGCCCGGAAGTACTCCCAAGTCATGGGGATGGAAGGACAGAAGTACTTCTGGACTGAAGAAAATACAAGATCTCCATCTGACCCGGAAGTGCTGATGAATCACATGGATGGAAGGACAAAAGCACTTCCGGGTCAAGGACTATATAAAGCACTAGTGGAGACCCAGCAAGAGAACCAGAGTTGGGATGGAGTGTGATGGAGCTGCTGGGAGGAGAATTGTATTATTGTGTTTATCTAGTATTGTATTGCCTGTTTGCTGTGGCTGGGGTGCTTAGGAAGCACTATAAAAAAGAAGTAAAAATATTCTTAGTGCTTTTAACCTGTGTCCAGTGTGTTTGTCTGTTGGGGAAAAGGTGAGCAATAGTGCCACCTAGCGTCCACTTTGTGACAATGCACAATATGAGTAAAAATTGTAAGAACACAGAAAGGTAAAAATGAATACATTTAGATTCTAATTGATTACCTGGCTACTTTGCCAAAATGTATGAATCTGAACACTGAAACCATTATATGTCATTATTCAGCAATGTGTATTTTACATCACTTCCCGACATATTAATATAATTATTTTTATAAACAACAACCTAAAGCAAAGTGTGACAAATTATGTTATTTTTGCAAGAATAAAACTTAGTGAAGTTACAAATAATGCATTGACTTACTCTTTCAAGATACACCAAGCCAACAGATAAAGACACATGAAAAATAAAAAAGCTGTTATAACTATTGCAGCCGTGAACCATCCTTGAGGGGCCCAGTAGTACCGTGGTCGTTCTAATATTTCAGTTGTTACCTGAAGGAAAAGAAAAAATGTATTTTAAATTAAGTTGCAGTTTCTTGAAATATTACATTGATTATATAAGTAATTTGGAGTACCTCTTTTGAAAAGTGAATAGCCTCCTTCATAAACAATTTACAGAATGAGAACAGAAATTTCTAAGCAGTGTATATACTAAACCAAAGAAGGAAAATAATACATTCTGCTTTCAATTCATGATGAACTGTACAGAATGTGTGTAGCTTTTAACTGATTACACACCGTTCAGCAACACAGCAATGGTTTATGGTGTACTGTTTTATGACCAAATTATTTTAAGTTACATCCGCACTGTAGCTCAATTCAGAATTTTTTCACTAACAAACATACAATCTTAAAATTGAATGTGTCAAAGTGGTTCTTTAGAGTGATGCCAAATGGTTCTCTACACAACTGTTCATGTGAAGGTTCAAGAAAGATTCTTTTATCTAGATCTGTAGCAGGCTCCAGAAATCATGAATTTGTGAAACGCTAATTGGTTCCTGATTTTAAAGGGTGTTGCATACAATCACACAGCCTAACTTCTGGATCTCTTGATTTCTTAGTACCCTGCTGGTAGTTTACTTTATATTAATGATGCCTGTTTTTTCCACATAATAGGAACCTTTTCAAAGCCCAAAGACTCAGTTTCATATGCAAAGATCTCTTCCTAGACTGAAATGGTTCTATGTCAAGCAATGGTTCTACAATGGACCAAACAACCCAGGAATATGCCACCAAAGATCCAGTATTCTTAAAAATGTGTTGCATAGATCCAATCTCTTTATACAAAAAAACCCAAAAAACATATGAAACTTTCAGATCAGATGTTCCCCACTTTCATATGTGGTGCTTGAAACACTCCAATCTGATTTGTTTGGGAACATAAACTCCCCCACTAATTTTAAATTCACTGTTTATTCAACCTTTGTCATATATCTGCATTAAAAATCAAATTAGGTGACATTAAAGACTTAGTATGTCAATGGAGAGAAGGAAAGGAGGCAGACTTAGTATAAATTTGGGGTGGCTGTCACGAGCCAATATAGCCTAACTGCTGCATGTTTTCTGACAGAAATCCATCCATCCATTATCCAACCCGCTGAATCCGAACACAGGGTCACAGGGAACTGCTGGAGCCAATCCCAGTCAACACAGGGCAGGAACCAATCCCGGGCAGGGTGCCAATCCACCGCAGGACACACACAAACACACCCACACACCAAGCACACACTAGGGCCAATTTAGAATCACCAATCCACCTAACCTGCATGTCTTTGGACTATGGGAGGAAACCCACGCAAACACGGGGAGAACATGCAAACTCCACACAGGGAGGACCCAGGAATCGAACCCAGGTCCCCAGGTCTCTCAACTGCGAGGCAGCAGTGCTACCCACTGCGCCACCGTGCCGCCTCTGACAGAAATGGTGTGTCTCAAACAAAATGTCACAAAGTCTTGTGGGCTGATCTTTACGTAAGTGTTCAAACATTCCCCTTTGCATTTGTTATACATCTGTTTTGAACTCCTCCACATCCCCCCATTCCTGGCTCCTCTTTTGTGTCTCTAGGTTTCTACCTCGAACCTTCCTTGAACCGCCGCCTTATCGTGGTGGAGGGGTTTGCGTGTCCCAATGATCCTAGGAGCTCTGTTGTCCAGGACTTTATGCCCCTGGTAGGGCCACCCAAGGCAAACTGGTCCTAGGTGAGGGATGAGACAAAGTGCGGTTCAGCAGACCTTCTATGATGAATAAAAAATTTGGACGGCGTTTTCCCTCGCCCGGACGTGGGTCACCGGGGCCCCCCTCTGGAGCCAGGCCTGGAGGTGGGGCTCGATGGCGACTGCCTGGTGGCTGGGCTTGCACCAATGGGGCTTGGGCGGGTACAGCCTGAAGAGAAAACGTGGGTCCCCCTTCCCATGGGCTTACCACCTATGTGATGGGCCAAGGAGGTCAGGTGCAGTGTGAGTTGGGTGGTGGCCGAAGGCGGGGACCTTGGTGGTCCGATCCTCGGCTACAGAAGCTGGCTCTTAGGATGTGGAATGTCACCTCTCTGAAGGAGAAAGAGCCTAAGCTAGTGCGCGAGGTAGAGAGGTTCCGGCTAGATATAGTCGGGCTCATCTCGACGCACAGCTTGGACTCTGGGACCAATCTCCTTGAGAGGGGCTGGACTCTCTACCACTCTGGAGTTGCCCCCGGTGAGAGGCACCGAGCGGGTGTGGGCACACTTTTTGCCCCCCAACTTGGAGCCTGTACATTGGGGGTTTACCCCGGTGGATGAGAGGGTAGCCTTCCTTCGCCTTTGGATGGGGGGACGGGTCCTAACTGTTGTTTGTGCGTATGCACCGAACAGCAGTTCTGAGTACCTACCCTTTTTGGAGTCCCTGGAGGGGGTGCTGGAGGGCATACCTTCTAGGGACTCCCTCGTACTGCTGGGAGACTTCAATGCTCACGTGGGCAATGACAGTGAGACCTGGAAGGGCATGATTGGGAGAAATGCCCCCCCCAATTTGAACCCAAGTGGTGTTTTGTTATTGGACTTCTGTGCTCGTCACAGATTGTCCATAACGAACACCATGTTCAAGCATAGGGGTGTTCATATGTGCACTTGGCACCAGGACACCCTAGGCCTCAGTTTGATGATCGACTATGTGGTTGTGTCGTCACACCTGCGGCCACATGTCTTGGACACTCGGGTGAAGAGAGGGGCGGAGCTGTCAACTGATCACGACCCGGTAGTGAGTTGGCTACGATGTTGGGGGAGGATGCCGGTCAGGCCTGGTAGGCCCAAACGTGTTGTGAGGGTCTGCTGGGAACCTGGCAGAGTTCCCTGTCAGAAGTAGCTTCAACTCCCACCTCCGGCAGAACTTCGACCACGTCCCAAGGGAGATGGGGGACATTGAGTCCGAATGGGCCATGTTCCGTGCTTCTATTGTTGAGGCGGCTGACCGGCGCTGTGGCCATAAGGTGGTCGGTGCCTGTCGTGGCGGCAATCCCCAAACCCGTTGGTGGACACCGGAGGTGAGGGAGGCTGTCAAGCTGAAGAAGGAGTCCTACCGGACCCTTTTGTCCTGTGGGACTCTGGAGGCAGCTAGTAGGTACTGGCAGGCCAAGCGGAATGCGGCTTCGGTGGATGCTGAGGCAAAAACTCGGGCGTGGGAGGAGTTTGGGGAGGCCATGGAGAACGACTTTCGGACGGCTTCGAGGAGATTCTGGTCCACCATCTGGCGTCTCAGGAGGGGGAAGCAATGCAGTGTCAACACTGTATATGGTGGGGATGGTAGACTGCTGACCTCGACTTGGGATGTTGTGGGTCGGTGGGGGGAGTACTTCGAAGACCTCCTCAATCCCACTAACATCCCTTCCAATGAGGAAGCAGAGCCTGGGGACTCGGAGATGGGCTCCCCCATCTCTGGGACTGAGGTCACCGAGGTGGTCAAAAAACTCCTTGGTGGCATGGCCCCAGGGGTGGATGAGATACGCCCGGAGTTCCTAAAGGCTCTGGATGTTGTAGGACTGTCTTGGTTGACACGTCTCTGTAACATTGCATGGACATCGGGGACAATGCCTCTGGATTGGCAGACCAGGGTGGTGGTCCCCCTATTTAAGAAGGGGGATCCGAAGGGTGTGTTCCAACTACAGAGGGATCACACTCCTCAGCCTCCCTGGAAAAGTCTATTCGGGAGTTCTGGAGAGGAGGGTCCTTCGGATAATCGAACCTCAGATTCAGGATGAACAGTGTGGTTTTCGTCCTGGTCGCGGAACAGTGGACCAGCTCTACAACCTTAGCAGAGTCCTGGAGGGTGCATGGGAGTTTGCCCAACCAGTCTACATGTGTTTTGTGGACTTGGAAAAGGCGTTCGACCGTGTCCCTCGGGGAATCCTGTGGGTGGTGCTCCGGGAGTATGGGGTATCGGACCCCCTGATAAGAGCTGTTCGGTCCCTGTACAATGGGTGTCAGAGCTTGGTCCAAATTGCCGGCAGTATGTTGAACCCATTTCTAGTGAGAGTTGGACTCCGCCAGGGCTGCCCTTTGTCACCGATTCTGTTCATAACTTTTATGGATAGAATTTCTAGGCACAGCCAGGATGTTGAAGGGGTCCGGTTTGGTGGACTCAGGATTGGGTCACTGCTTTTTGCAGATGATGTTGTCCTGTTTGCTTCATCAGGCCATGATCTTCAGCTCTCTCTGGATTGGTTCGCAGCTGAGTGTGAAGCGGCTGGGATGGGAATCAGCACCTCCAAATTCGAGACCTTGGTCCTCAGCCGGAAAAGGGTGGAGTGCCCTCTCAGGGTGGGAGGCGAGATCCTGCCCCAAGTGGAGGAGTTCAAGTATCATGGGGTCTTGTTCACAAGTGAGGGAAGAATGGAGCGTGAGATCGACAAGTGGATTGGTGCGGCGTCCGTAGTGATGCGGGCTCTGCATCAGTCTGTCGTGGTGAAAAAGGAACTGAGCCATAAGGCAAAGCTCTCAATTTACCAGTCGATCTATGTTCCTACCCTCACCTATGGTCATGAGCTATGGGTAGTGACCGAAAGAACGAGATCGCGAATACAAGCGGCTGAAATGAGTTTCCTCCGCAGGGTGCCTGGGATTTCCCTTAAAGATAGGGTGAGAAGCTCAGTCATCCGGGAGGGGCTCAGAGTAGAACCGCTGCTCCTCCGCATCGCAAAGAGTCAGATGAGGTGGCTCGGGCATCTGATCAGGATGCCTCCTGGATGCCTCCCTGGTGAGGTGTTCCGGGCACATCTAACCGGGAGGAGGCCCCGGGGAAGACCCAGGACACGCTTGGGGGACTATGTCTCCCGGCTGGTCTGGGAACACCTCGGGATTTTCCCGGAAGAGCTAGAAGAAGTGGCTGGGGAGAGGGAAGTCTGGGCATCTCTGTTCAAGCTGCTGCCCCCGCGACCTGACCTCGGATAAGTGGAAGAGGATGGATGGATGGAGGGAGGGGTTTCTACGTACAGATACAGTAGCGGCAATTGTGCTCAAAGTAACAGTTATGATTTTTCATTTTCTATTTCTCTTCCCTGGCATCTTAAGCTGAAAAATTTGTAGACATCTAATACTGAAAACAACATTAAGTATTGCAGCAGCCAGCATGTTCTTGGTGTCCATGATGGTCTATTAGGTTACATTTGTTTTTCATTTTGTGCATGTGGGACATGATCAGGAAAGATATCTGTACACTTATGTCAGATTTACATGATATGTAAAAATGATTTTGAACAGACAGACCAAAAAAAATTGGACATGTGTCTAAAATTAGAACAGAGTCATTTTTGGCTACAATATGATAGTTTTGGATATTTAAAGAAAATAGCTTGCTTACATATTAGACAGAAGAGCCATAACTACGTTTGTAAGAACAGGATTACAACTAATGTCCTAAATAAGATGCCATTTACTTTATATCAACCAATGCCTAATTATACGCATGGACAGTTGACCTAAAATCATCACATTAACAGTAGTCAAACTGTGAAAATGTAATGTTCAAGGTTGATCTTAAATCAACTATGAGAAAAAAAAAGAACTTTGTTTAGACTTAAAACCCATGAAAAGAATTAGTTAGAAAAGTTATTGGAAAATTAATCCTTACTGTGGTTGTTGGTGTTGCAGTAGAAGGTTTTGTTGTTGACCATGGAACTACATGGATGATGACAGTTGCTGTAGTTGTCAGTTGTAAGGCCCGGTTGCCACCAAGTTCATCAGTTACTTTAATTAACAATTCAAAATCTGTTGGATCTTCTATACCTTGAAAAACACCATACTGGAAACTCTGAGAAGTAGCTACTGATGGAGGGTTTGTAGTTGGTCTCTGGAGGACAAAGCGACTGTTTACATTCCCTGTAATATAATTATTGCCAGTAATCAAAAATATGGTGTTTTTTTTTAAGTTCAAGATGTACAGTATATGCCTAATATTGTTATCCACTAAATTAATAGCTGTTATGGATATAGGAAAAATCTGAAGACCCAGATGTAACCTTTATTAATATACAAATTGAAAAAGATGTTGATATTTCAGAATAAAGTGATTTTATTTCATTATTTTACAGTACACTCTAAAACAATAATGCTTTAAAGACACTGAATACTTTCAGTAATATTAAAAAAAATGTATGTGTTAAATTATACTAGTTTTATTCACGTATTGTAAATGTTGTTAGTATACATATTACTTCATACTCACCTCCAACAATAGTAAAATCCAGTTGATTATCAGGGGAGTCATTATCAGAACATGACAGTTGCAGAAAACTTGTTAAAATTGTTGAATATATAACTTTCTCATAATGTGCAGGATTACAAACTGGAGGCTCATCATTAACATTCTACAAAAGAAATAAACATTAACATATGTCATTTGCTCTATACAGAATTATTCTGTAATTGATCTGTACTGTTCTGCAATGTATACATATTGCTGTTTGCCTACAAACTGACCTTTACAGCATGTTCAAATTCCAAACATGCTTTACTCAGTGCACAATGAAATTCTGAAATGCCTTATTATGATATGACATCCAGAAGTGAACAGTGAGTGACAGCACCAGGTCAAAGGTATTAAGGTCAAACAGAGCACTTCCAGGTTGTCCAAGATTAGAGGTTAGGAGCACGCACTGATACAGTGCATTGCTGCACCCACCACACGACAAACCAACTCAGGATCCCAGATTAGGACCCGAGTGCAGCCATGCAATGGGTGATACCTCAGCACCACACTAGTTCAGATGAAGTGGAACAGTGGAAGGTTTTTTATCCAAGATTAGATTCTCCCAAAAGACTTTTGCATTCGTTCTTTGAATTCCTTGTTGTGAATAATGTTACCCTTTTGATTACAACTTGACTCTGGTTACATGTTTCTTTAAATTTTTTTTTATTATCAAACTTAAAACTAATTAAAACTTACCACTGTTCATAGGCAATGATTGTTGATGCACACTTTGACCACGGTTTTCTTAACCTTTCATCTTAGCTTGAAATTTTTCTCTGAGCAATATCTCACGATTCCAATTCAATACAAAAGATACTGCCATGTTGTGCAGTCAGTACAATTTCAGGTACGTCTAATTAAGAGTTAAGATTTTTGGAACTGGATTTTATTGTGATTCAGCACACCAAAAACCCTGAGTCTTTTAAAAGAGGTCCAGGCCTTAAACTTCTCACAGGCCAGAGGCCTATGCTTTATAGAAAACAGGTGTCATTTACACACCTGGCTCAAGTAGACCAAGCCAAAAAGTCTTTATAAATAAACTTTATTAAACATAGAAAATCATTCTGGGCAAAAAAAAAAAAAGAATAAAGTAAAATTGTTACAAAAAAAGTTATTATTATCTAAAAACAACATTACAAAATTTAACTAAAGGCTAAATGCTACAACCACAAAATTGAACAAAACCAGTAAAAGAGCCAATATTGTCAAAAAACAAATAATCCAAATAAAAAAGGTCATAAAGACCAACAAGACTTATAAATTAAAAAAAGGAAAAAAGAAGCCAAACAACACAAGTGTAATATTTACACCTTTTTATGTCTGTTTTGGTGTATGTTATATTCTTTTTACTCTTCTGTTTATGTGAATAATGTTTCACTATAATTAATTCTGGCAAAGTTTAATGTTTGTTATTGCCTTTTTTCTTTTGTTTATGTAATACTGCATGAAGTGTCACATGACCATGTCTGATGCATTGCTGATGTCATAAGATGTGACATTATAAATATTATGAGCAGGAAAACAACTAATGAACTACATATTAAGAATGTATACATAGTCGGGTTAAGTAACTGTGTAGGGTTTACACGCTGAGCCAAGGCTTGCAACTGAAAGTGTTAAGTGCAATACTTTTGTCACTCTGCCAAACTGCTTACAAAGCAGGCGAAATACTGCATCTGTAGAGAAGGCTGATGAGCCAATAGTGTAGATTTAAAAGTACATTTCATACAATGCTCAACAGTCCCATACCAAAAATTATAAAGCTCAGGGAAACAGAATGATCTTAGTAAATGTAATAAGGAGATAACAAAGAAATGAAGACTCCTCCACAAGAGTAACACTTATATGGGTCTATCATTTTTAATGAAAACAAAACAGATAATACACTGCTAAATGATGATAAATGTACTGTACGTTAATAGCTTCAGAAATTCAAAGGGTCTGCTTGTTCACCACCATTGTCAACACATGTATGGAATTTTCTAAATATAACAACAACAATAAAAAAAATAATAAATAGCTTACCACACTTATGTATTACTTACGAGGAGGTCAGTGATATGCAAGTGGCTACTGGTAACATTAAGTTAATATTAAATTATTTGAAGATTTTACAGTGAGGGACTACTAAGACTAAAGTCAAGTCAAGTTGGGGAGCATGCACTGGTACAGTGCGTTGTCACACCCTCCACACGACGAAACAACTCGGGGTCCCGGTTGGCAGCCCCCCAGGCAGACATGCGGTCCAGTCCCACCCTCTGGAAATGACCCTCTATCTGCCGCAGCCGGGTGTTACGTGGGCGACCTCTTGGCCTGGTCCTGCCACCCAGGTCCCCAACAATGAGGATCTTATGAGCCGGATCACCCTCAAGGAAATGTGCCACGTGGCCGTAGTGCCGTAACTGACACTTCCTCACAATCCAGGTAATGTGCCTCATTCGGGACTCCATGAGGAACTGCTCATTCGACACAAAGTCAAACCAACAGTACCCAAGGATTTTCCAGAGAGACACAGTACCAAAGGAGTCCAGTCTTCATCTCAGGTAACTGGATAGCGTCTGTGTCTCACAACCATATAGCAAGACAGGAAGCACCAGGACTCTAACGACTTGGACCTTCGTCCTTTTGCATAGGTATCAGGAGCGCCACACACCCCTTTCCAGTGACATCATGACCCCTCATGCTCTCCCAATCTGTCTACTGACTTCATAGGAAGAGTCACCAGAGACATGAATGTCACTGCTAAGGTAAGTAAACCTCTCGACAAGGTCAACACTCTCTCAGCATACAGACACACGGCTGATGGCTGTGCCCAAGAAGTCATTAAAGGTCTTGGTTTTTATCCAGGATACTCGCAAGCCCAGACACTCAGACTCCTAAGACTAAAAACAAAAAAAAAATAGTGGGGCAGGACAACAGTTAGTTTATAGCTCTTAATTAAGGTACTCTAGTAATTATTTCACAAACACATGTATAGTATCCTTCAGAAAGAATTACATTCTGGAAAAACATATGAAAAAACTGGCCAGAAAATCTTTCTCAATGATATAAAATAGGTGCAAGTCTTTAGGCCAATTACCTTAATGTGTATCACAGAAAATATGAAGTAAGCAACTATAAAGGACAGGATAGAAAACCAGCTATCCCTCTCAGATTTGCTAGTGTATAGCCATCATGGGTTTTGACATGGAAGATATATAATGTAGTTTCAGTGGCAAATACCATATTATTTAGTCTTGAATTTGAAAAAAGCTTTTCATATTGTATCCTATTCAGAGTCTAGTGATCCAGTTGCATGAAACAGGAATTCTGCATGCAGTGCAAAGATACAGTAGATGCAGTACTAGCTTTAAAATAAAAAATGAAAAATTCTGAAAAGCAAAGGTTAGAGTAGGGCTCAAGGAGTTGTTGGTGTTTTAATTTATATTAATTATTTGGATAAGAATAAAGTAATTAAGTCAGATTTGCAGATGACACTGAGCTATGAGGATTAGTATACATAAATGGACGTAAATCAAATCCGGACATGTTTGTGACATATGTAAAATACTGATCCAATGAACACTGTACACATTAAATATTAGGTATAATAAAACTGAGAGGAGTCAGGACATAGAAATTAGGAAAACGTTATGAGAATAAGTTTGGAGTTTAAGAAGATTTATTGTCCAGGGCTAGATAGTGTAGAGAAGTGACATAAAGGTACACAGGATGTAGGGTTACTTAGAGGTTATGTGTCAAGTAGAGTTCAAGACAGATTATTATTAAATTGTACGACCTACATCTAGAATATTGTGTGCCAGTGTGGTCTCTAAAATTATGTAAGGATAAAAGAGTAAAAAAGAATCAAAAGAAGATCTATTTGATTCTTTCCAGGACAGGGATATGAGCCTATGATTTGAAACAATGTTAAGGAAAGCAAGATTAAGGTGATAAAATGACCAAAAGCATTGAAAAACTATGAAAGCGGTAAGTAGGTTGGCCTATACTTATTACTTTAAAATATATTTTTTTCTTTTAAAAGAAGATGGGCACATTTGATTAAGAAAATCTTTTGAGGAAATGTCGCAGAGTATGCCTTTACACACAGAACTAGAAACACATGGAGCACTTTATGAATTAGTGTAGTTGAAAATAGTATCTTGGGTTCCTTCAAAAATTAACTCAATAATAGTTTGGAAAAATTGGGTGAGTTGTGTTCCTTTTAATAGGTTGCTTGTTTTTATTCTTTTACGTTAAGAAATACCTAAAAGTAATAAATTGCTCAATAAAACTTTAATAAGACAGAAAAAATGTGCTTACCGTGACATAAACTGTAACAACAGCAAGACTAGTTTTTTGATTCATAGGATCAGGTTTAATATCGTTGTCTAAATCAACAGCTTGAACTGTAATAGCAAACTGAGAAGTAGTCTCTCTGTCCAAGTTACCAAACACCCTGAGTTTACCTAAAAATGCAAATGACCAAAATTTAAAAATACCATAACTCAACTGCAAAATAACAATGAAGTGCTTGTCCTCAGCGATGATAGTTTTGTATATTTAGCAAAGAAATTGATGTACAATGAAATCTGTACAATACTCACATGGCCTTGTACTGTAAATGGATGGATGGCTGACTGTAAGGAAACACATCTAGACAAAACTGCACATTACATATTTAAAGTAAAACATATACAAAGTGCTAATGCTATTTCAGATAACACTACTAGACTGTTCACTAGATGTCAGGAGGGATGCATGGCCTGTTCCGGAACTTCAAGTGATCATCACATTGTAATATACAGTACTGCTCATGTCATCACAAATTCAAATTATTTTCCTACATACATTTCAGGGCATAAAGAGTGTAACTTAAATGGAATCTGATTGATGTGCTAATAGTTGCATGTTTTTTCTGGCAATTTTTAAATTTGTTAATACTTCAACCACTGAAAGAAGAAATGTGTATTTATAGTTATCCTTTTCACTTTTTTGAAACTTATACGATTAGAAAAAGGCTAAAAACAAGTTTAGTATTACTGAAGGTTTTGCTTTCCTAACAGTTATAAAAACGAAATAGTGAATAAAATTATTTTACAAATATGTTTGCACAAGTAAAAAAGTAAAGAAAATGCAGAAGTGATTTCAAAGCTTTTTTCTCCAATCAAGTTTTCATTAGAAATCAAAAAGGAAAAATGTAATATGATAAGAGGGATTGAGCTGCATGACCCATTACTCTGCAGCACAGAAGTCTTAAAAAGAGTTATACTATATTATATAAAGATGATTTCTAAAGATTGATGGAGAAAGAGAAGGGGCTAGAGCCAATATGGTGGCAATGGTGCTCAGTGCCTCCACTCTGCACAGCACACACGGTACCAGTGTACAGGACGGCCATGATATCCAGCAACCTTGTGGAAATCACGCAAAGTCTTAGGATGTCCCACAGGGCAGCTCGATCAACTGAGTCGAACAATTCACGAAAATCGACAAAGGCTACAAAGAAACTCTGACGATATTTGCATTTGCTCTCCATGAGAACTCTAATCAGTGCCAGGATGTGGTTGATGGTAGACTTCTTAGTCATAAAACCAGACTGCTCTGGTCTTTGGCAGGTGAGCAAGTGATCACAGAAATAGTTACAAAAGGCAATATCATCTGTAAATACAAATCCTCAATGCCCAAATATTTAAATGTTTTTGTCAAAAGAATAGACAAAGGAAAGGAAGATACCACTGCACAACAATTTTTTGAAAAGTCTTGCTTCCTGAAAAGTTTGCTGATTGTGACAGGTACCTACTGGGTATGCACAAATAAAGTTTTGGTTTTACTGCATCATGTAGGAACTCTGAGAAATAGACATTGACATGTTTACTGACAATAACGTATTTAGTCACGTTTATGTTTCGCATAAGCTATTAAATTCAACAGAATTAAAGTGTTTTGCTCCTGATTTTCTTTTGTATTCAATGTCTGGTGCATCACGTTGCAGTGTCCAACAGTAGTCAGCAAGCATTGATGGATTCCAGTTGCCCTGGTATCGTTTCTCCATCGTAGCAATGTCCTGGTGAAATCTTTCACTGTGTTTGTCACTGACAGCACCGAGATTTGCGGGGAAGAAGTCCAAGTGTGAATGGAGGAAATTAATCTTGAGTGGCATGTTGCACTTCATTGTCTTGTATGCTTTGAGAAGTTTGTCTACCAGCTGAATATAGTTTGGGGCTCTGTAATTGCCCAGAAAATTGTCAACAACATCTTTGAAGGCTTTCCAGGCAATTTTTTCTGGCCCAACTAACAGATCTTCAAACCACTTGTCACTCATAACATGTCTGATATGGGGGCCAACAAAAATGCCCTCTTTGATCTTGGCGTCAGTTATTCTTGGGAACATCTGTCTTAAATAACGAAAACCTTCGACTTCCTTGTTCAGAGCTTTTCACAAAATTCTTCATGAGTCCCAGTTGTATGTGAAGAGGAGGCAAAAATATCTTTGCTGGGTCGACAAGCTATTCATATGCCACATTTTTCTGTCCTGGAACAAACTTTTTACGGAGTGGCCAGTTCTGTCAACTCATTGGCACGGCTGTCCCATTCACAGATGAAACAACAGTACTTTGTATAGCTGAGCTGCAGTCCTACTAACAGAGCAACGACTTTAAGATCTCCACAGATATTCCAGTCGTACCTGCTATACTGGACGTGCTTCAGCAACAGTTCCATATTCTCATACATTTCTTTCATGTGTGCTGCATAGCCAACAGGTACTGAAGCATAAACGTTGCCATTGTGTAGCAGAACAGCTGTCAGGCTTAACATTGACAAATCAATGAAGAGATGCCACTCTTCTTGTGATCCCAACCCAAGGCCAAGAACAATCCTTCAATGTCACAGCAGAAACAGAGACTGTCGACTTGTGCAAAAAATTTGGTTATATCATGATGTCGGCCTCGGAATACAGAAAATTTAGTACCTGGTGACAGCAAACACCATTCCTGCATGCAGTCTTGAACCCAGCAGCTCGACTTTTGCTTTTGACAGACCCAAATCTCTGACCAAATCGTTCAATTCGGACTGTGTTATCAGATGTGGATTGCACGGTTCCGGGTCAATGTCACTTTCAGTACCCTGCATTGCTGTTTCTTTATCTGGTTCGTCTAAGGTCCAAACCTCTGGTGGTTTCAGAATTGGAAGACTGTCGTCATATGGCACGGGTCTCACTGCTGAAGGCAGATTAGGATACTCAATTGATTTCTTGTTTTTGGCAGAGAAACCAGACACATTAGTCAAACAGAAGTAACAGTCCATCACATGGTCTTTCTGTTCTTACCATATCATCGGAACAGCAAACGGCATCATCTTTCAAGTGCCTCTGAGCCAGGCTCTCAGACTGACAGCACATGTCGCACAGCAAATGTGAGGCGCCCATTCCTTGTCTTGATCACCAATTTTTCAGCCGAAATACAGATGATAAGCTTTCTTCACAAGAGCAGTCATCCAACGTCTCTGACGTGCAAGTGTATATTCACTACAGATATAGCAGAATGTATCGCGGCTGTTACAACATTGACGAGACATATCGCCCGACACCAAAACGTCTATAACATCAAGCTTACTTACTGTTATATTGATACAGATACTATTCTATGTATGTGACAAATAAATAAAGAATTATTATTATTATTATTATAAGAAAAAATCATGACAAAACTGAAGATTTCTCTGAAACAGTACGTGATGGGTAAATTTTGATGTGATATTCGTGATCAACAAGCAAAAATCTATAAGAAACACCCAACAGTGTTCAAGAAGCAAAAACTTTGTTGTGCAGTGTAGTTGACAGAAGAAATTTAATGAAATGAGGGAGGATTTGCACCAATTTATTATATGTGTAGAGTGTTTCAAAGGAGTTAAATAGTTTAAGAACATGATAAACATCCAATGAAGCATTTATTACAAAAAGCAGAATGTATGGCCATTATGTGTGGTAATGAGATAATGATGTCCAATTTATAGATTGCTATAGCATGAGGCTCAAGAGGGGGCTTAAAGATTAGAGGAGATAATGGGCAGCCTTTAGAAATTTAAAATGGTTTGAAGAATTAGCAATTATCACTGCAGAGTGATGCGAATAAATAGTCTGAACATATCAATAAAGTTTTCAGCAATCCTCACGAAAAGCAAAATGTGCCATTATAAAAAATCAGTTCATGCAATCAAACACCATTTCTGCACTGAGTAAAAGAAGAACAGCAGGATTCTGCAGCTTTGGAGCAGTATTAATAACACATAGAAGACCATGTGTTATCAGTGAACCGGTTTGATCTGAATAGATCAATTTATGGAGAAGAAGTTCCTGGTAACAGGTCAACAGCTTTGCCAGGAACTAAAAAACAATTAAAATGTAATAAGGAAATTGGGCAATAATTTTGTATTCAGAAGGATCTTTACACTGCTTGAGAAGAAGAGTAACTATGGTCATATTAATTAATGGGTTTATTTCTAAAACATCAAAATCAACTAAGAATCATGATATTTTGTTTAGGTGGCACAATGGATAGTACTGATGCCTCATGGGTGCAGTGTCTTGAATTTAAATCCCGTGTCTAGTCTTCTACCTAATAGTGTTGGGCCAAACACAAAATTGGATAAAATGGGTGTAAAAATTTTATATATTTTATTTATTGAGCATCAATCTCCTCATGAAGCTCATTGGTCAAAACATTTTTTACTACATTTTTTTCAGTATCAAATTAGTTTATTGTATTTATGTTTTACAGCTTCATACCAACTCAGATCTACTGTAGCTTTAATAAATAGAAATTATACATTTTTACAATATATGCATGACAGCGCAATGCAAAAGGTACATTTTAAAAAATCTCACCTGTATTTGATTCAATAAAAAATTTTGATTCAGCATAATTGCTGCCTCCAACAAGTGTATATTTCACATTATTAAAAGGCCAGTCTTGATCTTGAAATACAACGGCTCCAACAAATGTGCCAGGCGGACTGCTTTCAGACACAAAGAAAGAGTTGGTAACAGCACTTGGACTGACCTCATTGACTCTTGTCACCTTAACAAATAGAGTGGCAGTACCTGCAAGTTCAAAGTGAAAACCAAAAATGACATCATTGATAGAAAGTACATTGTTAAATGTTAGATAACATTGCATAATGCTTTGCATTATTCCCAGAGACTGTTCCTGCATTGTGCCCAGTGTGGCCAGGACAGTGTCAGTCCTGGCAAAGGGATTTGATTAATAGATGGAACAATGGATATTAATAAAACTAAACTTCGATGCAAACTGCATACTTTACACATATAAACAAACAAATAGATAATAATGAAATATTTCATAATACAGCATTCTATGAGTATATCCATCCATCCATTTTCCAACCCGCTGAATCCGAACACAGGGTCACGGGGGTCTGCTGGAGCCAATCCCAGC
This sequence comes from Erpetoichthys calabaricus, assembly GCF_900747795.2. NCBI lineage: Eukaryota > Metazoa > Chordata > Cladistia > Polypteriformes > Polypteridae > Erpetoichthys > Erpetoichthys calabaricus. The sequence continues at coordinate 267,592,377 of NC_041394.2, forward strand.
CAACACAGGGCACAAGGCAGGGAACCAATCCTGGGCAGGGTGCCAACCCACCGCAGTCTATGAGTATATTAAAGTATAAAATAAAAGTCAACATTCATTCTTAGGAAATCATGGAATGTCACTTAAAAATGTACTGTGTTCATAAATATATAAATATTAAAAATACAATTTTGTTGTAGAGAAAAAATTGGGGTAAGGAGCTCCACTATGTGAATACAGAACTGCATATTTGACAGAAGACAATTTTTGACAAAATAGTCTGAAATTCAGAGATTTCCTTGTTATCCTTTACATGACATATTTACTGGGTAGGTTAAGTAAGTACAGTATGTATCAACCAGATACTATGTATGCCAGTTGTGCTCTCTAGAGGGTGCTATTGAGCCAAGCTGAAATGTTGCCTGTGAAGCAAGAAGAGTAAAAAGAAAAACAAATTCCTTCATGTAAGAATTCTGCTGGGTTGGTAAGTATTTACTTATGTCTGGTACCTCCATAGCAGTCAGATAGGGTGTGTATTTTCTGCATGTTGCATCTTGTATCAAGCTTCAATGTATGTAGTCATGTAGATTTAGATTTGTATGATCAAATGCATTATTCATGTGATACATTGAAGTGAATGTGTGTAAAAATTAATTTGCATTAAGACACCTTGCCTGCTGCTGGTAATGAACACAGCTTGCAACAGTCAGTCAGTAGTCAGTAGCAATCGCACCAAAACAATAAGTTCTGCAAGAAGCCACAGTTTTACCAAAATAACTCCCACAACTTTGGGTCTACATCCCTTGCCTTGTATAATTCTTTCCAATTAGCTCAAGCCGCTGCAATACACAACTCCATAATCATCATGCTTTATGCATTCAAAGTGCGTGACTAGTATGCCATGCTTTTTCATTCTGTATAGATTTTTCTTTTCTAACAAATTGTATCTAAGTGAAATGGATATGAGGTATTTAATTCAAAGCAAATGCTGTGCCTCCTGAAAACAGTTCCTATTCTGTCAGAATTGTAATTTACAAAGAGATGATTCTCACAGACAGACACAAGTGCAGTTTAGAAAATGTAGCACTGAGAAACAGTTCATATGCTCTTGTGAGAATCCAAGCCTGATGTAACAATATGCTTACTTTTCAATGATCATTTTGAAAAATATAACCCTAAAATGAAGTGTGAGGCAGAATTAATGGTGCACACTAACATCAACAAGTCACTAACACGTAATGCATAAATACTGTACATACACAACTTGGAACCACAGTTATGTCTAAAACAGGACAGCGTAAGTCTAATTAAGTCTGTTTAAGTAGGCAATGACAAATTAAACAATGAATTTAACTGTAGCTACAACACTGGGCATATCTGAAGCCCTTGAGGATAGGAGATGACCATTCCGGCATTAGTACAGAGCTCCTAAGTGTACAACACATAATTTATTTGAAGACATAAAGTTCAGATAAATAATAACTGTCTTTCCTTTGGTCCCATTAAGATTCCATCCATCCATCCGTAGACACCTGTCATAATTGAAATCAAACCTTGATGTGACTTTACAATAAAAAACACAAAGGCTCAAGAAGTAGTGCTAAAGGGCTCAGTGCTTGAAAACGCACAGGCTGTTTCTTCAGTAAACTTACTTGTCAGAGAGGGAATACCATCATCAGTGACCTTGACTATTATAGTGTGTTTGAATTGCATTCCTGCAAATATTGTGTCATCATAGTTCAGATTTCCAGGTCCAACCTGTTTCCAGAAATAAACATTCACAGAATGAATGATTAAGTGTTAAAATCAGAGAGCCAAAAATGTAATTAAGAAATTCCAAGAAAACAAAAGAAAAATAATGGAGCCTGCTAAAATATACAATAGTAAAACCCGTTCCATCAGTTCTCACTATAGCATTTCTTGTAATGAATTGCAAAGAATTTAGAGTTTTAGGGTAGTAGAATAAAAACAGACCTTTTGAAAAATTGAACTGTAAATTATATTTACTGTACATCATTCTATAAGATAAAAAACAACAAACATTCATTCAAAGAACCTTTTCAATACAATAAAGTCTAGAAAAAATTCAGAATTATTCATATAAGCAGGCACAAAATGTTATTTTAATGTGTTAAGCTGTTTATTACTGTTTAATGTATTTCTGGCAAATCACAAACTAAAAATGACAAATACTTCAAACTATTTGATGTAAGCTAGTTTTCTTAATTTTAATATAGCAATATACTGTGTTGTCTTTTCCAATGAAAATGACAATCGACCAAACTTGGTCAAAAAATATTAATATTGTGGTCTCATACGTTTCGTGAGATGGACAATTGAAATGGAACTCCGTTAGCAGCAATGTTATTTTACCTTTTTTAACCATCACTCCACATCAGTGACTACAAATCTCGAGGGTGACATAACGGATATAAGGAAAGATAAAAAGGACATAAAGAAGACAAATGAGAAGCTGCTTCAGGATATTAAAGAGCAGGAGAAACATTTAAGTAATCTCTGTGAGGCATCCTTTAGAGGCATACTAGAAAAAATTGAGGAAAAAATACAGGAAAATGCGAGAATAAATAAGTCTGAGAATAAATTCAGAGTACTTGGTGCTCAGCTTCAAGAGATTAAGCAAAAATTTATGACTTGTATTGAAGTGGTTGAACTATTGTTATCTACTGAAAAAGCAATGGCTGCAAATTCCGAATGCAAAGTGCCTGGAGACAGACTAGCTGCACTGGAAGATGGATACAGAAGGAATAATATTAGAATCAAAGGTCTCCCTGAAAACTGTGAAAGTCCAAACCCAGTCAAATTCATAGCTGAACCAGTCTCTAAGATAATTGGAGAGGACACCAAGCTATCAGCAGCTTACCGCATATATGGATCGAATGCCTCAAAACCTAGAAGCTTTATTGTACGTTTTGACAAATTGCAATCTAAATAAAATTTGATGTCACTTCTCAGACTGTAATATGAGATTATATTTGAAAATAACCATATTCGTATTTTGCCTGATTTCTCACCTTCAACAATTACTAAATGTGCCGCTTTCTATAGTATTAAACAGTGCTTATGGAAAGCCAAGATCAGATACAGCCTCTTGCATCCTATTAATTTGAGAGTGGATATTCAATGCAAGTTCTACATTTTTAGTTCTTTGGAACCAAAAAAAAAAAAGCTACGAAAATCGATCCCAACACTTTTTGAAATACGATTGTGATTCACATTGTGTCCTGGCAAGGCAAAAAAGATTTTACCTGCAATTTGGTCCATTCGCAATGAGACTTTTGCTGTAATTATACATTCTACTTCCTTCTCTTACGTTTTAATTAAAATTATAATTATTTTTTTTTCCTCAAACCAGACTGTTTAACGTCATACCCTTACTTTAGTGTGTTAGGATTGTACTATTATACATTATTTGCTTCTCCATGGGTATTGTTTAATATCATTCCCTGGATTTATTGTTTCGTGACTGTTTTTATATTCTAGTTTTATAGTATTTGGACTGTATTACCAATAGAAATCTCTGCTTTAATCATTCTACACCACTCTACAATCCTTCTACAAAATGTCAACAAAATTTCAGTAGCAATGTCTCTATGACCAAATAGTGAACTTTGTGAGGTGGAATGTCAAAGGTCTCAATCACGAATTAATAGAAAAAAGTATTCATACTTTTTCACTCATAAAATAATAATGGCCGGAGACTTTAACTGTGTTTTAAGTCCAGACTTACATAGGTCTTCAGCCACAGGGGAGATAACATCTAACACTTATCAGACTCTCTGAGATTTTTTAAATACAAACTCAAGAGCATATTCATTCTTCTCACCAGTACATCATTGTTACTCAAGAACAATTTTTTGCCCACGATCAAATCTTGCAAGTACAATGCTATTGTTATCTCTGACCCTATCCCTCTGATCATGGAGCTAAAATCATTATGCCCTACATATTCATCTCGTAGATGGTGTCTTAACCCCTGTTATTAACTGATGAGAACTGTAAAGAATTTATATCCAAGCAAATAGATTTTTTTGCAGACAAATGCATCCTCAGAGGTCTCTACAGGAATACTCTGAAAAACTCTGAAGGCATTTTTAAGATGACAGATTATTTCATATCTCTCCCATAAAAATAAATTGGAAACCAAGAAGGCATCTGAGTTAATCAGTGAAATTACTAGAATAGATCAAGAACATGGCAGGTTTCCAAATGAGGCACTTTATAGGAAAAGACAGGCTTTGCAATCAGAACATAACCTCTTGACAACAGAAGAAATGGAACAACTCATTTTAAAAATGCAACATCATTACTATGAACTCGGAGAGAAGGCTAATAATACCTTAGCTCAACAAATCCACAATCAGGAAGTTCGCAATGCAATACCAGTAATTACCAATAATGAAGGAGACAAAATCATTGACCATGAAATGTAATGTAAACATTTAGAGACTACTATACATCCTTATATTCTACTCACTTTAAAGAAGACAAGAACAATCTAATGCATTTTTCCATACAATATAGATACCACAGCTAGATACTCTCAGTGCTGATGAATTGAATAAACCTCTCACACTCTCAGAATTTCTACACACTATAAACTCACTTCAGAGTGGGAAAGCAGCAGGCCCTGATGGCTACCCTGCTGAATTTTATAAAAAAAATTCAATGAAGTTAGCACCCCTGTTTTTAGCAACATTTATAGAAGCCAGAGACAATAAAATTCTACCTCAAACTATTCACCAAGCATTAATTACCGTTTTTACTAAGGAAAATAAGGACTTATTACAGTGTGCATCATGCAGACCAGTCTCAGTTCTCAATAATGATGTTAAGAAACTCTCCAAAGTTCTAGCCAGAAGGATTGAGAAAGTGCTGCCTTCGGTAATATCACAAGACCAAAGCAGATTTATTAAAGGCAGACACTTAGCTTCCAATCTTTGATGCCTGTTTAATGTAATACATTTACCCATAAAGTATAACACTGCAGAGATCTTATTGTCTTTGGATGCAGAAAAAGCACTCGATATGGGTGAATGGGACTACCTATTCACTACAACGCACAAATTCTAGGTTCAGACCGGTCATAAGTGCATGGATCAAACTGCTGTATACCAGTCCAGAAGGTTCAGTTTGTATTAACAACATCATTTCAGACTACTTCAAACTAGAATGTGATTCTACACAAGGATGCTCCCTGTCACCACTTCTATTTGCAATCGCCATTGAACCATTGGTTGTTCACTTTTGAAATGCATCTGAGATAAAGGGGATTATCAGAGAAGGACTTGAACAGAAAATATCACTATATGCAGATGATATGGTACTATATTTATCGGACCAACAAAATACTGTGCATGCAGTTCTAACAGCACTAACAGAATTTCAAAAAAATATCTGGACTAAAAATTAATTTGAATAAAAGTGTGCTTTTTCCAGTGAACTCTCTAGCACACAACATTAGATTGGCACATTCCCTTTTATCATCGCAGATCAGTTTAAATACCTAGGGGTAAACATCACAAGTAAATATTAATCTCTTTTTCAACAAACTTTTGCTGCCTGCATGGAAAAATCTTAAACAAGACTGTATAGATGGTCTACCCTCCATCTCATTTTAGCAGGAGGAATTAACACTATTAAGATGAATATCCTTCCCAAGCTTCTTTTTCTATTTCAAAGCATCCCCATATACATTAACAAATCAGTTTTTAAGAAATTACATTCAATCATAACCTGATTTATTTGAAAATCAAAACATCCACGCATCCAAAGGGTGACCCTACAACAACCTAAAGCAGAAGGTGGCATGGATCTGCCTAACTTTCAGTTTTATTATTGGATGGCAAATATACAAACTATAAAAACCTGGATATTGACAGAAATAGATGAGCACACACAAGCGTGGTCTGCAATAGAAATACAATTTTGAAGTAATTCTTAATATTCCTTGCTTTGTACCCCAGTAAATACAAGTTATTATCAATGTACTAACAACTCAATTGTGCTTCATTCACTCAGAATATGGAACCAATGTGGGAAGCACTTCAAGAAATAGAAGCCATTATCTGTGGCACCTCTACATGAAAACAACCTTTTCCCACCCTCTCAAACACAGTTTTTAATGTTCGGAAAATGTACAGGATTAAATCACTTAGAGATTTCTACATAGATAATGTATTTGCATCCTACGAACAAATATATACCCCAATTTAGCTTCCCATCAACATAATTTTCCCACTATTTCCAAATTAGAAACTTTGCTAAACAAAATTTGTCCAGTCTTCCTCACCTCCCACTTATTTCTATTACGGAAGAATATTGATCAGTCTTAAGTCTTAAAAAAGTCCCTTTAAAGTCCCTTCCTTTCCAAGATCCCAGAGTACAGTGGGTAAAGGATCTCTTACTCAGTATTTTAGAGAGGAGTGGAAGGCATCCATGCACGAAATTCTGTGCAGCTCCAAATGCACAAAGCATATAATTATTCAACTTAAAATTTTTATTGAGCATATCTATGTCATTTAAAAATGTCCAAAATGTTTCCAGGGCAAGATACAACCTGCAAACGTTGCAATCGAGCTGCAGCCTCATTGGGCCATATGTTTTTGGTATGAACCAAATTAACATCATTCTGGACCAAAATTTTTAAATGTCTTTCAGACAGCCTTGGTGTCAAAATCCCTTCTAATCCACTAACAGCTGTGTTTGGTGTACACCCAGATGGGCTTAAAGTGGAGAAGGACAAACAAACTGTAATTGCCTTTACTTCTCTGTAAGCACGTAGACTTGTCTTTCTCAACTGGAAGAATCCTAACCCACCTCTTTTAAGTCAGTGGGTAAATGATGTTATATACTATTTGAAATTGGAAAAAATCTAATTCTTGGTTAGAGAATCTGTTCAAAACTTGTTTTAAACCTGGCAGGTTATAATCAATAACCAATAACATTTTAGAATAAGCATATATATTGGAGAAAATTATTCTCTTTCCTCTTTTTTACTCCTAAAGTTTTACTCTGGCTGTTGGCCTTCCTCTCTTTCTCTTGGGCAGGAGTTTAATTGAATTTAGTTTTGTTAAGTTTGACTTGTTTGAATGGAATGTTGCTGGCTTTTAATAAATTCAATAAAAATATATTTATATGTATACATATACTATATACAGTATATATATATATATATATATATATATATATATATATATATATATATATATATACATGCAGTTTGTTTTACACTCTTCATACATCTGGGGACTTCTTTGACTTATTTAATAGTCTATTGTAAAATTGTTTACTGTTTTGCTAAAAAAACAACAACAAACATAATGTATAATACTGGATTTCCCATAAATGAAAAGCATGCCTAGTAAACTTAATGAAACTTGGGCAGATATAAAAGGTGGAAGGGAAATGCTGTGTAAATCTGCTGTGCAGTGATGATGTCAGTATTGTGAAAGAGCAGTACAGGGTCATGTCTTCAGCTTTTTTGGGTGTCAAAGTTTAACTAGCCATTAAATTAATTCATTAGATTTACTGAATTCATTAGATAACCAGCAAATAGACACAAGAATAACTAGAAGCATTGTTTAAATGAAAAATCAGTATCATGGCCAGACAGAAAAATATCTGTAACTAACTATTCAAAATATTGTATTCAGAAAGCAGGCATAAGAAAAAGGACAAAGGTATGAGGGATTCATTTTAAGGTAGATAATTCTTGGAATTTATCATTCGATTAAATGATGGAATACTAGCTTTGTATACAGATCCCTGATTCACTAATAAGTTCACTGAAGCATAAAACAGCTTCAGGTAACGGGCAAGTACTTATGGAAGATATAACAGTGTTTAGTGGCAAAAGCACAGCAATCTTAGTTGTGAGTCAGAACACTGGCCTCCTGTGTGGTTTTTCTGAACCTGTTTCTCACTGGTAATTGACATTAAATACAATATTTTTATCAAGTTACAATTTATGAATTGTGCAAAAGAAGTAGATTCCATGATGGGGAAAATGATATTCAAACACATTCATTTGCATAATACACACAATGAACAGAGTTTGGGTTTTGTCCACAATCTAAAAAGACATTTTACTAAGAATAGAATAAGAATTGATACTTACAGTAATTTCATTTTGTGTCAGAGTAAACCTATTTGAAGAATATGAATCCAGAATCATATTGTATGTTAACAAATTCATATCCAGATCCATGCAATCTAAGGCCACCACAAGAGTTCCAACGCTTACTGTTTCAGCATATTCAACCCTGGAAAACAGAAGGCTTAACTGAAAAACCGACAGATTTGAAAATCACAAATAAATGTTTAATTAACTCTCAAGGTAATAAGTAGAAAAATACTTTGTACAGTAATTAGCATACACTATTAAGATACTATATTTCAACATTAATAAGGTGCCCATACCCAAACACAAGAAAGACACTAAAAGTCAAAGCTGAACTTTATTGAAACAATACAGGGTCATGGGGCAAACCGGGCAGTGTCAATCCCACACACCCACATGAATAAGAATCATATCACCAGTTAGTTCTGCTTGCATGTTTTTGGAATGTTATTGGACAAAACTCATGTAGACGCAACACATACTGTAAACTCTGACAGTAACCATGCTATAATATGAACCCAGGACTATGTAGGAGTCTGCGGTGGGTTGGCACCCTGCCCGGGATTGGTTCCTGCCTTGTGCCCTGTGTTGGCTGGGATTGGCTCCAGCAGACCCCCGTGACCCTGTGTTCGGATTCAGCGGGTTGGAAAATGGATGGATGGACTATGTAGGAGTAATGCCACTGTGCCACTATGTCTCCTTTTCTGCAACATGTAGGACTGAGCTGTACACTGCCATTAACGTATTTTAGTGTTTTTAACCTGATATCATACTTTTATTCAAAGCCTACACTTTTATAATTAATACACACTCAAGGGAGATTCCCATATATCTTACTTATTGTATTTTGGATCTACAGAATGGGACCAATCTACTGCAACTGAAAAAAAGTTTCTGAAAAAAAAATCACAGAAATATCAACATTGAATGTTGACATATGTTTTTCGCAGGGCTGCAATACTTTAGTCCCATCTTTGTGTTAGCATTTAAAGGCATTTTTCTATTGTCTCAGACCTGTGGGTATTCTCTCGCAGATTTGTCTCAGTCTTGGCTATTGGTCTCTCTAATTATGGTATTTAGTCTTGATTGAGACCAGCTGCTTATTTAACACTATATTTATTTCTGTTAACAATTTAGAGATGCAATTAACTTAACACAATTTTGGGAAGTGGAAGGAAACTATGGTGTACCCTTGAAAAAACACATAAAAAAGGGTGAGAACCTTCACACTCTGCATACTGTAGACAGTCAACAGTGCTAACCATTTTACAGCCATTTATAAAGAATGTCTATTATGATTGCTACTAATAACAATACTAATAATAACTACTACCTTTAGAATAAAAGGAAGGAAAAGGACAATGCAAGGGGCTTAGTGAAACTTCAGGCTATTCTTCTATACAATTTGGTTACAATGTCCTCCATAAGTGTGGACTATCACTTGATGTTTAAAGCATGTGGTGAACGGCCAGGAACTATGCCCAGCCGTGATGCCCCTTCAACACTTGAGCCGTGATGCCCCTTCAACACTTGATCTGGGGGAGCAGCCATGGGATTGCACTCTACGTTCCCCGGAACACTTGGTGGCAGCCCCTCTGGGTTGCATTGGGGCCCATAGCATGGAACACCAGAGCTCATCCTGGTTGGGCTCCGTGGCCACCACCAGGGGGAGCTGCAAGGCTTCCTGAGCCTGTATGGGTGACAAATCAGCCATACCCGAAAGTGCAGCCTAATTGAGGTTAATTACCACCTGAAACACTTCCGGGTGGAGTATAAAGGGAGCGTGCAGCCACTACTCAAGGCGCCAGAGTTGGGAGGAGTACGAAGCTGCCCTGGGAGGAGTGGAGGAAGAGAAGAGTGTGATTTGGGGTGTGATTTACTTTGGGGTATTTTGGGACTGTGTTAGGGCCAGTGGGACATTGGGAAGACGTGTCCCACGGCTGAAAAAAAAAATCTTGTGTTTTGTGGTACGCGGCTGGGGGTCAGACCCGGCCGGGACGCCTGGAAGGACTGGGTTGTGGCATATTTATCCTCCGGGCCACAAGGGGGCAACCGCCCTGGAGTAGAAGAGGCCCACGGAAGGGGAGCAGGGAGGCTCAAGACCGTTGGGGCCGCTGGTCACTGCCAGGGGGGCACTCCGAGCCTCATGGAGCCCGGGAATTATTCACTTCTGCCACACCCATGGATCCTTCCAGGGTCATCCGGAGTGCTTCCAGGTGCTCTCCTGTTGCTTCCGCCACACCAGGACGTGACGTCATGTAGGGCACCTGGAGCTCATCCGGGTGAGGATAAATGGGGCCGCCTCCCTTCTGTCATTGAGCTGGAGTTGGGAGCAGGACGAAGCTCCTGGAGAGAGGAGACAGGTGGCCCAGGGACGAGGAGAGAGAAGGCCCAGGAAAAAGGTGACTGGGGCTGAAGGCACAGTGTTGTTGTGCGGGACTGAGTTTGTGTTGTGTGGAGAAGAAAATAAAAGTACATTTGGATAAAGATGCGGTGTCGGTCTGATGGTGTCCAGGCAAACTTCACATGTTTATTTTACCTGTGCCTCTGGTGTCAGTCTGTGTCAGGTCGGCGCCAATATAGCACCTTATCACAAGCAACACCAATTGAATAAAATAAAATAACATAAAAAAAGTATAAAAAAGAAAAGTGGAACATTTTCATGCATCGTTAAGTGACAGTCTTACGCTATCAAGTCTTCTGTACACTGTGGGGAATTGTCATTCACATTGATGAGGTCAACAGTGAGAGTAGCTGTAGTAGAGTGTATTCTGTTTCTGTCATAGGCTCGAACTTCAATTATTTGTTGATGTGGTGTTCTGAGATCCTCATAGTCCAATGGATACTGAGGGCTAATTCTTCCAGTATCTGAAAAAAAAACTTTTAAATCTATAATTAAGCACTATGAAAAGTTTCGGACTGATGTTATGATTGAGAATGATGAATACATCTCCACTCAGAAAATAAAAATCATACATAACAAAACAACTCTAAATAATGTAAACTTTTTAAATTTCCTCCGTAAGGATTCTGAATGTTGATGGTGTACATTTATCACTTTCTGGTCTTTTCAGAGTTTACATATTGTCCCTGTGTTCATGTGAAGTTTTCTTCAGATAATCCATTTTCCTCACATCCCATTAACACATAGTGTAGGATAAATTCACAGACGAATGTAATTTGGCCAAGTAATCTGTTTGCGTCTGTGTGAACAGGATGGGTTCCTGCCCAGTGTCACACACGCGTGTTTAGGAGACAACTAAAGGGCTAGTGTACATGTAATTCCAGGCCGGACCAGGGGGTGGTGAGGTGCACTAATTCTCCTTCTCGATCTTTTGCAGACCATTCTAGGGAAATCCTGCCCGGCTCTGGGGAAGCCAACGACATCACTTCCGGTTCCAGTCCTGATGACATCACTTCCTCTACAGGCCTTTAAAGCTGCCATCTTGTGTAGAATGAATCACTTCTGTTTTGGATTCTGTTGTATGAACATGTCTGTGCTTTGGCATCAGTTTTGCAGCCAGGAAAAATTATACGGGTGGCTGCCCCAACCCTTCGCAATGTCTTATGTTTATTCTTCTTACAGTGGCATAGTCGGCAGGATAATAAAAGCCCAGAAGAAAACGGGACAGGACCGTAATCATGACCAGGTGGGAGAGTACCGGGGCCGAGCTTCTGGGTGGGGGGTTTCGCCTCAGAGTTCGGAAAGAACCGGTGCAGACTCTGCTCCCTTTCACTAATTCCGGGCCACAAAAAATAAATATGGAGAGTGTTGATGGGACACACAGATGTGGGCTGGTCTCTATGGGGGAAGTGAAGGGGACTTACTATGCTCTCTCGGAGGAGAGAGCTGTCCTCCCCACAGTGGCCAAGGCCACAGAGCAAAGTGGGGATTCCCCAGACCAGCAGGTGAAGTCACTGCAAACATTGAGGCTAGACCCTGAGCGGTCTAACCAAGAGCAGCTTGATGCTCTATGGGAAATGGTGGCCAAGTGGTTAAAGCCCTCTGTGTGCTTCACCTATCAAATAGTAAAAAACGTAGCCTGTTTTATATTTATCAGCAATCTTCCCGACCATTTAACTCAGCTGGTCTGGGGAGACTTTTCCAATGTGAACGAGCTCATTGGGCTCATAGAAACATCTAGGACAGCCTCACAATTTGGGAGAGCAGAACGGTCCTTAAGCGGACGCTGTGGAGATTACGTCCCTCCTTCTCTGCCCCCTTGGCATAAACCGGAGTTTGCACCGAATTCCCCGATTCCGCGGGCGCGGCCCTCCCTTGGGAGCAAGGCAGAATGCAAGTGGAGAGAGGGGGTTGGATTGTGTGCACTATCAAACCCCTTGTCAATGGCTCATACGGGAGAGGTCGTTGTTAACGGATTTAAAGTAGAAGCCCTTTTTGATTCCGGCAGCAACATTTCAATTGTTGATTGCCGGTATGTACTACCGCGACAGTGGGTAAAAACAAAGACCAGTATAACCTGTGTACACGGGGATATCCGCTTCTATAAATCCGCCCGATGTTTCATCAGCCAGGGAGGATCAGTTATAAAAATCACCGTAGTGGTCCTCCCAAATCCACCTTTCACTGTGATTCTCGGGCGGGACTGGTCTGATAGTAAAAGCGGTGAAGTACTGACCTTTCCTAAAATGAAATTGGGCCTAGTAACAGATGGGAATCCTCTGTCACAGGTTGTCTCCACACCATGTATTCAGCCGGCAGAGAGAGATAGGAGGGGACAAGAAGAGGATGGGGAGCTTCCCGGGCCGTTGCAAACTGTTACGTCATCTGTCCGCGTCTCAGCGGAGTGGGATGACTTTCCACCCCTTGAGGTCAGACCTGACCCTCTCTCGGAGTTAAGCTTCCAATTTAGACAAACACCGGCCTCGTTTAAAAGGGGACAATGGAGTGATGATTCCCTTAAGTTTGCTAAGAATGCAGTTGTCCTAGTCAACAGCCAATGCACCAACCAGCCAATGCCACAGGGGCCCCACTTTGTTATGGAAAATGATTTATTATATCGGGTCAGTGAGCACGAGGGGGGGGTGTGTGGAAGCTGTTGCTAATCCCATGGACTTTCTGGCAGCAGGTTTGTGAGTTGGTGCACGCCCACCTCCTAGGAGGCCACCTGGGCACTGAGAAAACATTAGAGCATATCAAGCTCCAATTTTATTGGCTGGGAATTAATGAGGAGTTTTGCCGCTTCTGTATCTCTTGTCCGGAGTGTCAGCTGCGGCAAATTCCTAGTAGGGACCATGCTCCTCTTGTTCCCCTTCCCTTAATAGATGTCCCGTTCGAAAGAATAGGGGTTGATATACTGGGACCCCTGGAACCCTCAGCCCGAGGACATAAGTATATATTAGTCCTCGTGGATTATGCGACCCGATATCCAGAAGCTGTTCTGTTGCGTTCGGCTAATTCTAAAGCCATCACACGGGAACTGGTAGGGGTCTTTGTGCGAGTTAGGGTTCCTAAAGAAGTCCTTATGGACCAAGGGATGCTGTTTACCTCAGAGACATTCAGGGAAACGGCTAAGTTACTTAAAATAAAGCACTTAAAGACCGCGGGGTATCATCCTCAAACTGATGGTCTAGTGGAGAGGTTTAATCAGACTCTCAAACAGATGCTTCACAAGATGGTCAGCGGGGACGGAAGGAATTGGGAGCAACTCCTCCCCCTCATACTCTTTGCCTACAGGGAAGTTCCACAAGCTTTGACGTGTTTCTCACCCTTTGAATTATTATATGGATGACAACCCCGGGACATATTGGACATTTTAAAAGAAGGTTGGGAAGGAAAGGCTCTTCCCTCCACTAATATTTTGAAATATATCGCGCAGTTACGCGATAGATTTGAGAAAATTCGACCCATATTAAAAAGTCACATGGAAGAGGTTCAAACAGCACAGGCCCACTATTATGACTGTGGCACGATGCTCCGGGAGTTCCAACCGGGGGATTGGGTCATGGTGCTGGTTCCCACCTTCCATTTTAAACTACTTGCCCATTGGCAGGGACCATACAAAGTTAACGAGAGGGAAGGGTTTGTCGACTATTTGGTGAAACGACCCAATCGTCGGCCGAGTGACTGGACATATCACGTGAATCTGCTGAAGCCGTGGAAGAAAACGGACCCTGATACCTCCTCCGGCCAGCCCCTTTCATTCTTTGCTCAGACCAACACACTTAACTTCAGCTCTAATCTGAATACCCGACAGAGGCGAGAGATCGAAGCAGTTATCTCGTCCATCCCGGAGGTGGTAGACGAAAAACCCGGAAGGACCTCTCTGATTGCCCACGACATTGTGACCGAACCCGGGTTTTCGTTTAGCTGAAATTCACAGTTAGGAATAAAATCTGTTAATGCAAAAGGCTCGAGGACTTAAGATTTATGTAAATTTTAAATCTTGTTACAATTTCCTAAAATACTGAATGACATATTGACCACTAGGAACCAGTATATCTTAAATTAAAGGTATGCAAATTGTACTACAAAATTGCAGTGCATAATATGTTGTCAGGGGGACACAGTGGTAGCATTGGTGCCTTGCACCAACATTAGTCAGACTTGTATATGACCAAGCTTAAAGTTTAAATCAAGCCTGGTTGTTAAACAAAGCTTTCAATCAGCTGGTCCAAATTATCCCTTCAAATTGAAGAATGAAAAGAGTGGGGGCAACAACTACTTCACAATGCAAGGCTGAATGCTTCAGTACCTTTCACCTCAAACAAATGAAAGACCGCACTCTTTGGTATTTTTGTTTACTTTTACATATGCCCTTCACAATGCACAAAATGTATCTGATCAGAGTTAATGAGAAAAATGTGCAGTAATGAAAGGAAATGAAATAGGAGGAAAATAATGTTCTCACACCCTGTGAATATATTTGTAAATTCTTAGAACCTTTTTCCGTGAGAAATCACATTGAATAAAATTTATTCCCAGCCAGCACCAGTTAAATGTGGTGCCTGTCACTTTATGGAAAACACACATTCACTTGACAAAGTCAGTCTAAAGTTACAGACTACACAGAACTAAAGAATTTATTTCCATGTGTGTCCAGCCAACAACAGTTAAAAAAAATTAAGTATAATCAAAAACAGGTAACTGTATTGCCAACTGTTTTATTGTTTTCTTTCTTTTCTAACATAAGTGATTTGACAATCTGTGTGTAATGTCTTAAATAAAAAATATACCTTCATCTGCTCTCTGTAATGAAGCTATTATGGGAATAACATAATGTATTGTGGGAATTAACAAGCCGAGTCGAGGTGACAGGTTAATATGCAGTTGCTAGTAGTTATCTGCCTTCTGACAGATTCCTAATATAAATGAATTACTTCAAATATTTGAAAAATGTAGTTTGACTTTTTAAAATTTGATTTAACTTTTAATTCATTCATGCGTTACTAAATTAACATATTCTATTCTGTCATGACCTGTGTAACTAGCTAAAAAGACATTATGTCAAAGAATTTAGTAAATTAATTAATTCAGCTCACTAACTAGTAATAATATATAATATCTGAGTGAAAAAAGCTTCAGAGATATTATGACTTCATAGTTTATGACCAATTACCTTTCCTTGCTGAGCCACAGAGCAGTAGTTTTTGATGACTTAAATGCAACATGAGAATCACAGCACCATTACCTAATGCAAGCTGACATGGAGGTTGTGATGTGCTGCATTCTTTTTTTAATTAATGTAATGTTAAGGAGCTCTGGGACAGACTATTCTGTGTAATGCTGATTTCAAGTGAAAAAACAACTCTTTCCCAAAAAGGTACTTACCTTCATCTATTTTCAAGCCTGTGAATAATGAGCAAAATTCATAATAAACTCGATCCCCTATATCTCTGTCAACTGCAGTTAGCTGATAAACTGTGGCAAGGCTGTTTTCATAAATGTTTAAATGAGCACTTGGAATATTCCTTTAAAAATAAAATAAGAAAGACTTGAACAATCTTCTGAGTAAAGTAAAATAGTCAATTCATTCAAAGATATTCTTATACGAAAAATGTTTTTGAGAGAAACTGAAAATTATGACTTTAAAGTATATCTACTAAATTTAGCATATAAAGTATCAATTATATAATATCCAGTACACAGCATATATAACATAAAAAATTGAGGTAAAAGAATGACTTGTTCACATTATAATGAAGGTGATACTTATTAGTTATTAGTTATACAGTTATTAGTGTTCAGTTTACCGTAAAGAAACCTTTGGGAGGGCAGTTGTTAAGTCACATTTCTACTGAATTAGGCCTCGCTGCCTGTCCTTCCTGGGTATATTATAAGCACATGTTGAAGAGTTCAAGAAGAAGCAGATACTGATTTTGGTTAAATCTTTGGTATCACTGTCTATGGACCGGAGCTTGGCATTGTAACAGTGCCAGCAAGTGCCAGAGCAGGATACAGAGGAGAAAAGCAAAAGGGTCATTACCAGTCTATAATAATTACTACCTTTTTACTTTTGAGAAAATGATTAGTACACAGAGCTGCAGTATAAACCGCTAATGAGCAGCTTTATTTGGTGAATATAAGACTAACAAAAAGTGAGTCTTTACCCTGGATTTAAATTCTAAAGCTGATGGGCCATCCCTTACACAAGCAGGCAGTTTAGGATCAAGACGTCTGTAAAATAGTAATATTAGTAATTAGTAACTATCCTTGGTTAGTATTGATGTCATATATTAAGTACTCAAAGGATCTAATTGTATCAAGGCTTTCTGGTAATATTTGAAACTTTAAAACACTCAGATCTCTTGTCCTCAAACAAAAATAATACGCTTTGCATGTTGATTAGCACATGCAAGGAAGACTTTCATTGTACTCTTCACAATTGACAAAAAGACCCTATAAATCTATAATATAAAATAACTGCTTTGTGAAACCATCCAACTTTAAAATGATCTTTTTGTTTTCGGAGTTAACATCAGATCCAGCAGATCCTGACTGATTCTATGAAGAACTCATGTTATATTTCCTTTTATGAAAAATGAGAATAATAATAATTTTTTACATTTAATGTCAACACTCTGCATGAAGCAGCTCTCCTCTCTGACAATGTCCTCTTCACTCTCTGGGTACAGACATAACAGGTACAAACGTGTGGTTTGACCAGAAAAAGCAAGCATTGAGAATTTGGCTGTTTTCCATCCCCACCATGCTAGAGGACTGCTGTTGAGATGATACGTGATCTACTGCTGAATAATTCCTCCTTGTTGTAACTTACCCCCATTTCTGAATCAGTATCAGTAAAAGGTATATCGATGTTTCAAGTACTCGTTCTCACATGTGTGGCTCATGAGAGCTGCACTGACCACAGATTCTTGCTCCCAGTGGTATTTGAGTATATCATGATATCTGTTCCAATACGGTAGGTTTGTGCTATGCCAGTTCCAACAGAGTTCATTTTAAAAACAAGCCAGAGAATACAGTAGGGTATTCTCGTCCAAAGATGTGGCTCACTAAATTGTGTTTCTGAGACACTCAACCTGCAGTCCCAGCTCACTTTCATGTACAGGGATGTCTAATTCATGCGCCAACAATTTTCACCTTCATATCATTTAACAGGTTCAGTGAATAACGGGTTTTGTCAAAGTGCGCCGAGTTTGTCATGTTATGTCTTAATTCAAGTTTTTCAATAGGATTCTAAAATTCTCTGCTTTTGATTTAAGAAGTTTTTGACTCTATGTTTCATTTCAGTCATGTGATTATGTCACCTAATACACAATACAGTGTCACATTTTGTATTGTCAGTGTTTTATTTTGCAGATGAAATTTTGTCTCATGCCTAGTCAACATCATAGCCCACGTGCACATGGTTACACTGTATGCAATAATAGACATTACGCATGCACACATGATTAATAAAATACTAAAGAAATAAAGAAATTAAAAAAAAGATTATCAGATTATGAAATACACGTTGAGAGTATCAGGAGTATCTGGAATTGACTGATTGATTGATTGTCATCTGAGTGCCACAGGGGCACACAGCAAATATGTGGGAGCCAGAATTCTGGCTGGTTTATAGGGGATCAAATCCTTATTTCTCTCAATGCCATGCAAATCAATTTACAACTTTTATGTAATGTGTTTTTTCAGGATTTTTTGTTGATATTCATCTCTGAATTTTAGTCTCCATTAAAATGAAATTACCATAAAAATTAAAGACTGTTCATTTCTTTGTAAGTGAGCAAACTTACAAGTGCAGCAGGGGATCAAATACTTATACAGTATATATATATATATATATATATATATATGGTGTGTCTATTAAATAACGAGACTGTGATTCCACCTAGTAAACAAAGCAGTCAGAACTGGTTATAACTGCATGCGTGGTGACCTTGAACATGTCTGAACCTGCATGACAAGCAGCAACACTCTATGACGTTCAGTTGATTGTGAGTCGCCATTTAGTTTGGTTGTGTTTTCTGTAGTGTGCCGAAAAAATGCTAAGTTTAAAAGTTGTGCAAAGATGGTGCCAATAGGGTTCTCACACCAGAGCAAAAAGAACGTCGCAAGGAATGTTGTGTTGACATTCTGCAGCAACTTGACGCAGATCCAAACCTGTTTCATAAAGTAATCAGTTGTGACGGAACCTGGATCTTCCAGTATGATCCTGAAACCAAAAGACAGTCAATGCACTGGAAAACACCGTCATCACCAAGAATGATAAAAGCTCGACAAAGCAAGTCAAAATTCAAAGCCATGCTCATTGTGTTTTTCGATATCTAGGGTGTAATTTTGGAAGAATGGGTTCCAGAAGGCATAACAGTTAACCAGCATTATTATAAGGAAGTCGAGAGAAAAAGTCAGAAAAAAATGGCTGCAACTGTGGGAAAATGGTTTCATTCTTCACCAGGACAATGCGCCTGCTCACACAGCACTTTCTGTAAAGCAGTTTTTGACTGACAAGCACATTATTACACTCGAACATCCTCCATATTCTCCCGATTTAGCACCGTGCGACTTTTATCTTTTCCCAAAAGTTAAATCAGTGCTTAAAGGGACACATTTTGAGTCAGTTGATGCTGTAAAGAAGAAAATGGCGGATGTGTTAAAACAGCAGACAGAAACTGATTTGCTCCATGCCTTCAACCAGTGGAAAACAAGACTGCAGCAATGTATTAGTGCAAATGGGGAGTATATTGAAGGGGACAAGCATTAAATTTGTAATACATATAAATAAAGGTGAGTTATTTAATCAGTCTCGTTATTTAATAGACACGCCTAGCCTATATATACGTATATATATATATATATATATATATATATATATATATATAATATATATATAGCTCTGCGGTGGGTTGGCGCCCTGCCCGGGATTGGTTCCTGCCTTGTGCCCTGTGTTGGCTGGGATTGGCTCCGGCGGACCCCCGTGGCCCTGTGTTCGGATTCAGCGGGTTGGAAAATGGATGGATGGATGGATATATATAGCTAAATCTGCTGCAGAGAAAGTTTATAATTGAAGACTCCATGTTCTGAGCAAGAATTACTGCCTTTTAAAGTTTCTTGTTGGTTGATACTTATTCAAGTCTATAATATAATGAGGCAATTCTGCTGTTGCCAAAGCAGAGTTTTGATTCATAGCAATTTTAAATTGCGCCATTATAGGCCTATAGAGACATTATTGTTATGTGTATGTCAACTTTACATAATATTTAATCATTTTTATAACATTACCAAATAACAATTACAAGCGTCTGGTGATATCTGCTGTAGTAGGGAGTTTCCAAACCACAACATGACTGGCCACGTGCTCCCCACAATCCTTGATGTGGATGTTTTACATGAGTAAAGCAGCAATTAATTAAACCTATCCATACATTTTAGGTGCAAAGCTGAAACAAAACCCACATGAACTGCATGACACAATCACATTCACCAACACACACCAGCACTCATCAACACTCACTCAAACCAAGCTAATTTGTTGTAGCCAATTACCAGAACAAATTTCATTTAACATGTGCAACTAAATCAAGAGTGTCCTGAACCACCGATATGAATATGGGATGAATGTGGAAGCTGCACTCGAGTGACCGGGTCTAATGTTCTGGATTTGTGAGGGAACAGCATTAACCAGTAATCGACTGATCCTCCATTAATTTTCTAAACCTGATTACTTCAATGCAGTGTCACATGAAGCAGGTAAGTAACAACCTCTAAATGTAGTCCTGGTCATTCATAGGACACACTCATTCACACAACCATATTTTCCTGTTTAACTCACACCAGTATGGATCTGTAATCATTTTAACTTGCATGTCTTTGGGAGGTAGAAAGAAGTCTGAGGACTCAGAGAAAGTCGGCATGGACACCTAAAAAAGGTGCAAACTCCGCACATACAGTACACTGCTGGGTTAGGGTTTGAGCTAATGACACTAATGCTGTGAGGCACTGGCAATAAACTGTGTCGTGCCAATCCAATACAAGCGTCTACTTGTCTGGAACAGCCACTGAATAATGCTTTGCTGCATATGTCCCAGTGCATCTTTAGACAAATACATGACTCCGTGCTAATGCATTGCAATCTGTAATACCAACAAAAGAGGTTTTACCTAATTCAAACTATTTCCGTGTATAGTCTTATTGCCAAAAGATATATTACTAGCCAACCTGCGGCATACCATACACCGCATAATCAGGCCACTTTTTTAATGATTTTTAAGCACAGGGAGAAAATGAACATTTGAAAAATTGGTAATGTAATAAATCACCAAGAAAAGTAACATTTCATGTGCCCACCCCCAACTCGTGAGCTGGTGAGAGAGCGTCTCGACTGTTGCAGGGCCTGCATCAGTGAAGCAGGTGAGACGCTAATGAAAAAGAGGCACAGGGCTTATTGGTTTTTAAAGACTGCTTCCTTCATTGTGTTTTAACCTCAGTTTTAAAGGATTGCGCGGCTCTCTCTCTCGTGCTGTCTGTGTGTGTGCCTGTCTCTCTCTGGCGCTCCCTGTGTGTGTGCGTGGCTCTCTCTCTCGCGCTGCCTGTGTGTGCCTCTGTCTCTCTGTGGCGCTGCCTCTGTGTGAACCACAGTCAACGTGGCTCAGAGCTGCAAGTGGACTGTGGCACAGACAAACAGAAATGACGGCATGTTTTTCGAGGCGTCGCGTCCGAGTTGGTGGGCGTGGCTCTGCAAGTTTTCGTCGTATCCAATGGTCTAAGAGTTGGTGGGTGTGGCTCCTTCCTGCGTGCGTCATTGGCGTCTTACTTGTTGGCGGTTTAGTGAATCCACACCCCTTCCGGTGTGCTTTCCATGGGTGGCTACTTGTCGGCGGCTTAGTGAATTATATATATAGATTCTTCTGACCTGCTTTTGCAATAATTTTTAATCATCTATGTACTGGATTTTATGCAGATTGAATGATTTATTTTTTTAGTGGGCAACACATTATACTTTATACTGTACATTACTTAAGAATAGTTCATATGAAATTTAAAACTTCATATTTGCTTTTTACCTTGAGAAATGTCTTTGGGTGAGAGGAACCTGAGCTTCTCAGAGCAGATATTTTTAATGTTGTCAGTGTTTTCTGCACTAGACTTGAAACAATCATAATGAAATTTGGTGGTCTGGTTTTGGACATTGAATGGTAGTGATACTCTCTACAGAAAACTTTTAAAACTGACTCAATCAGCAATGTAAATCCAAGCAAGGTTATATATGCCAAAAATGTGTTATGTTTCTAAGATTTTCTTAAGCCCCTACTGAATTCACTTGAACTCTAAGAACACTATATACACAAATGAATTAACCCATGCAGGAAATTTTGTTTGGCAATTATTGAGACTGTCCAAAAGTAGTCCATGTGAGAGATGGCACACTGAGACCAGCATCCCGGATGGAGCAGAACTGGGATCCTTACCTGGCAAGGATGCCAATAGCATGGAAGGACAAGGTAAAATTAATTATTCCAGACATTGTCTCCTCCAGTACCCTACGTGGCAGCACCCTGGGCTTTGGTACTGCTATAGAGGCCCACAGGGCATATGGAAAATTTTATGGGCAGCACTGTTGGGTCCTGTGGGTGCTGCCAAGGGGCGCTGAGGGGTTTTATTGGCCTTACTTCATGGGGTTACAGATGTACCCAGAAGTACTCCCCAGCCACAGTATCAGGACACCGGAAGTGTTCCCAGGTTTTAAATAAAACGAGCAGCCTCCATTATCCATTAGCCAATACCAAGAGGAAGGAGACAAGGCTTACCTGGAGGAGTGGAGGAGAAAGAAAGAGCCTGAAGAATTGTGTTGTGTGTGCTGTGTGCTTTCTGAAAACCTATTTGTGAAGGTATTTAAAAGAACAAAACCCTTTATTTTAATTAAGACTTGTGTCTGTGCCTTTGTTTCTGGGGTCTGGGGTGCTGCAGCACCCATTTGGTGGTCATATAAGTCAATAATATAGTGTTTCTGTTGTAGAAATACAGTGCTGCTTGAAAATATGTTAACCTTAAACTTAGTTCTTAAAGTGTTATATTTTTTATGAAGAAAGTTTTGGTTAATCAAAATTAGCTCTTAATGTTTTTAAAGGAAAGCATCAAAAGTTTTGTTTATTTCAGAGCTGTTCCACATGGATAAACAATATAAGTAAATGACATGTAGAAAAGTAACTGAATGTTTGCCTTGATCATCTTCTGAAAGAATTACTATCTATATCAGAAGGAATGTAAACTAGAAAGGGTAAAAAATACGAGCAAATAATATAGTATAGTATAGGCTTCATATGGATGAGCACTTAAGGTATCATTTCAAGATCAATAGAATCCATGGAGAGGGTACAAAGCAATTGTAAAGGAATTTAAAGTACACATTCTGTAATACAAATTCATTATTTTTAGATGGGGAAGATTCAAGATCACTGACATTTACACAAGTTCTGGCTTCCACAACAACAAGTGCCATGTGCTCACTAAAAGCTTCTCAGAAAGTCTACAGTCACCACATGTTACCACCAAAGAACATAATGGGATTTCTTGAAACAATCAGTCAAAGCATGTTGGACAGCCATCAGAAACAGACTAACAAGTGCGGAAAGACCATAAGTGCATGACTAAAATGTGTGTGTAACAATACTTCTAAAAGACACAAATAAAAAATACAGTACTGTACTGTTACCGATTCTAATCATGGTGTGAGTAGGCCATTGCAAAGGTGCATTTACACTTCTAAAACAGTACAACAGCATGAGCTGCTGGACTGGAGAGTGGGAGTTTACCAATCAACATAACCTACATACCCTTGAAATGTGGGAGGAAAACTGAGAGACTGTACCTACAGAAAAACTCGCATAGACACAGGGGATATACTGTATGCAGCTTCACACAGACAATACCTGGGCTGAGATTCAAAATTAATCTTCAGCAAGAGCAGTATTCACTATACCATTACTCAAGTATAATTTTAAAGTTGAAGCTATATTGTTGTCAGCTTATTACAACTGCAAAACCTTTCACTTCTATAAATTTCCTGAATGTATGGAGATTTTGACAGTAATTAACAATTACAATTCAATACAAAAGAATCTTCATGCTCAAAATTATTACATCAGAACAACTTCATTAAAATGTCAGATTAGTCTTGCCAACATACACATAGCAAGGTAAGAAAGTAATAATGAAATTTTTAATTTTAGTGGAACTATAGACTCTTGTTCCATGTGATCTCCTCTGTGTGTAGGAATGAAAAGCAAATTTATAAAATTAATAAATTAATGACTATATCATTCCTTGTGCTCTATACTTGCTGGGATAGACTCCAGTTTCCCTGCCACCCTTCCCTCAGTGGGTTAAGAAAACATGGATGAATATGCCTTCAATAAATATGCTATCCCCAATAGGACTTCACGTTTAAAAAATATTTTAAAAAATGACAAATGTAATCATTAAAGATAGATCAAGTCAACTTATATTGCCTGGAAATACTGTTACAGTATTTCATAACTCCTATCGGCAATGTTACTCAATATATTTTTAAAGTAGTTTTTATACTTACATAAAAATAGGAGCTTCATCATTGACATTGCTGACATCAATTGTTAGAACTCCTGTACAAGATTTGGGATTTGCTTTTCCTACCTCAAAAGCAGAAATAGTAATCTTGTACTTCTGTAATAAATACGACATAGACAATGATATTACTCTTCAAGAAAATGTATAGGAATGTATAATTTCTAATATTTATATAAGAATTAATGATTATGGTTATACATGACCTTCATGTGTTACACAACCTGTTTAACCTACAGTGACTTTTTGCTCCTACATCTATGATATACACCACTTAATATTTCATAGTTGCCATTTCCTTACTTGAAACAGCGCAAACATGACATAGCTGCTCCACAGTTGGCTAAAATAAATATTGTCATCCTCTTTAATAAAATCCCTGTGTGCGTCCAGGTGTCCGTGTGTGTGTGTCTTCTGGTGAAGTACGCACGCGCGGGGCACGGTGCGATGCGCGATATTACTTTCAGAGAAAGTTACAGGCGTTTTGCGGAAATACAAACCAGTATTAATGCGAGAGGAAATGGCACACAATACAGTGACTCATATTACAGCCACATACAAGCCAGTATTACTGTCAGAGGAGATTAAAGGCATATTACCGACGTGCACGCCTGTATTACCGCCAGAGAAAATGAAAGGTATATTACGGACGTATAAGCCAGCGGACATACAAGACAGTATTACTGTCACAGCAAATTAAAGACACACAATACACGGCGGCAGCCCACGAAGAACGGTCAGCTCAGCAAGTAAACATCAACAAAAGAAAGGCTGAAAGAAAGAAAAATATGACCAACAAAAAGAATGAGGTCAAAGTCCCTTGCCATTTAATATAGACTGTTCCTACTAATGTTTATGCACTGCTGTTCTAGCGCCCGTTATTGTAACGGCCTAAATGACTAGTTGTTGAATAAATGACAGGCAATGTGCATAATGTACAGGTAACTGACAAAATAAAAAAAGCATGTATCTTTCATGTAAGTGAGAGATATAAATGATATTGTGATTGAGATTGTTAAGCAACTAATTTCACATCATGTTCCTGAAAATTTACAAAAAGGCCAAGCAGATCCAGATGCTCATTATGTTGGATGCTATGACTTGAACAAAACATTTAATTGAATTTGAGAGAGGTCTCAATTTTAGCACACATATGGCAGGACCTTTAATGTAAATGACTGTTAAACACGCTGATACTTTACAAGAATTAATGACTAAGGTGATGCTGGCATGAAAGTTAAGGTGAACTACTTGTACATTAGCAACTGTGGACCAAACTGTCATGTCCTTGGCATTAATATTAACGTATCCACCTGAGAAATATACTGTATGGTCAAAGGTTTGTGGACTACTAACCATCACATCTATATGAGCTTGTTGGCTATCCCATTCCAAAACCATGGGTATAATAAGGAATTGGCTTCCCTTTTGCAGCCACCACTCTTTTGGGAAGGCTTTCCACAAAATTGTGGAGTGCATCTGTGGGAATGTGTGCCCATTCTGCAAAAAGAGCATTTGTGAGGTCAGGTACTGATGTCGGACAAGAAGACCTGACTCACTATCGCAGTTCCAATTTATCCCAGAGGTATTTAATAGGGTTAAGATCAGGGCTCTGTGCAGGCCACTTGAGTTACTTTATCTTTATGGACCTCACTTTGTAGAGTGGGGCACAGTCATGCTGGAACAGAAAAGGGCCTTCCCCAAATTGTTGCCACAAAGTTAGAAATGGAAAATTGCCTAAAATGCCTTTGTATGCTATTGCATTAACAATACTCTTCACCGGAACCAAACGGCCCAGCCCAAACCATGAAAAACAGACCCAGACCATTGTCCCTCCTCCACCAGACTTTACAGTAGTTACCATACAGTCCAGAAGGTAGTTTTCACCTGGCATCTTCCAAACCTAGGCTCACAATAATAGCATGTACGGTTGATGAGGGGAGATCTAACAGAGCAGAAATTTAACATGCTGACTTGTGATAAAATGTGGCATCCTATGATAGGACCACGTTTAAACCCAATAAGCTCTTCAGTACAACCCATTCTACTGCCAATATTTGTCAATGGAGATTGCATGGCAATGTGCTTGATTTTATGTACTTATTAACAATGGGTGTGGCTCGGACAACTAAACTCAATAAATTGGAGGGGTGTTCACTTAATTTTAGACATATAGTGTATAGAGAGGAGTACTGTGGTCGGAATAAGGGCCACACAGTCCATATTGAACGTAAAATTGCAATAAACACGTAATGGCCTGCTTCAGTGAAGTGGGGGTGTGGGGTCACATGGCCAGCAAGGGCCAATGAAAAAGAAGCTACAGGCAAAAATATATATTTCTGGAAGAGCTATTATCGCGTGGTAAGCATCTCCACTTATTCCCTTAGAACAAAAGGTAAATACAATAATAAATGAATTGTGAGTGATCATCTTGTGCGAAAGCATTTCTCACCTGAAAACAATACAATCTCTGAGTATGGTAATGACTTAATCCACATACCAAGAGTGGTCTAAGAATGGTTTGAGGGGCATGACCATAATGCAAACCATTCACTATGGTAATTCCAGTCATTAGCTCTTAGCCATGTTAAAGAGGAATCCAACTGGGGAGTTCTGAAGCAGCATATAGAAAATACACCTAAGCTGTTCTGGTGGCCTATTATGGTTAATGACCTTTTAAGACAACTGTGGTTGTTCCTTTATTTTGCCATCTACCTGTACAAACAGTTGTTAAGGACCTTAAGGAAGAAAGTAATTATGCTTATTTAAGTTAATTGGTAAGAGTCCAATAGCATCTCAATAAAATCAAAAGCAGATAGCTGCAGATTTTGTAATTAACAGAAACATAATCTGCATACTACAGTCCAGCTGTTAATTATTTGGTCGCTTCAGGTCAATGAGATAACTAATACTCCTTAGTAGCAGGAAAAAATGAGAATGAGATAAACACACATAGTGATTAGATTAGATTAGATTAGATAAACTATATTAATTCCATAAGGAAATTCAGATACAGTATCACAAATGTATTACACTTTGCATTCAACACACCATGGTATGTATATTACACTCTATCTGATTTTTAATTACTGTATTATTCGCATAGTTCAAACCTAAGTTTTAGATAACAAGTATAGAAAAACTGATAATCATTAGGAATTCAGTTGATTCAGACTAGAATATAAGGATACCTAGTATTCCAGTTTTGGTATACCTTGTTATAAAATAAAATACCAAATTAGTGCCTGTCATAATTTAATGTATACAAACAGTACCAAAATTATATTTTTCATACTAAATGTTATGAAGGAAATATTTAAATTAATGTACAAAATGGACTTTACTAGAGTCATGCAAACACAACTACAGTACTACACTAATGTTTAGTATGTACAGTTGAGAAATATTTTAATCTCTTATACTATAGTATATTACTGTATTTCTGTAACATTTCAGACAACTAAAACTGCCTAATAATGCAAAAATTCTTTCTCTTCAATCATTTTATAAAGGAATGTTTTAGACTCTGCTTGCTTCCACTCTTCTTGAGTGCTGTCTGATCACTGCCTTCCTCTTTCTTTAGGGATATTGACAGAAGGACATGAAAAGTCAGCCATTGCAAAGGTGTTTTGTACTTTCACCTTTGTGGAAGTCTTATGTCCATGCCTTGATCTAGTGTTTAATAGATTTCTGAAATTTTTTCTTTGTGTTTTTGAATTGCTGCCTTTTTTCTTTTTGGCCTCTGTTTTCTGGATTCTGGTTTGTTTTTTGTTTTTTTTTTCATTTTCCTGAATTCAGATCTTCATTGTGTTTTTATACGCTTGCCTTTTTGTATGTCCCTCCACAGAATTCACTTTTCTTCTTCCACTAATTAAATCTTAACCTTGGAAAGATGATGTTATCTTTTATATTGTTGCGTGCACAGAACAAAGCAGTTCTTAAGTGCTGTAACAATTCTCAGACATGCACCAAAAATTGAAAGGAGCTGCGGTATTCCTGACATTGATTAAGAAGTATACAATATCAAGTAGGACTAGATAGTGCACAACAATTTTTTTGAAAAGTCTTGCTTCCTGAAAAGTTTTTGCTGATTGTGACAGGTACCTACTGGGTATGCACAGATATAGTTTTGGTTTTACTGCATCACATAGGAACTCTGAGAAATAGATATTTATATGTTTACTGACACTAACGTATTTAGTCACGTTTATATTTTGCATAAGCTATTAAATTCAACAGAATTAAAGTGTTTTGCTCCTGATTTTCTTTTGTATTCAATGTCTGGTGCATCACGTTGCAGTGTCCAACAGTAGTCAGCAAGCATTGACGGATTCCAGTTGCCCTGGTATCGTTTCTCTATCGTAGCAATGTCCTGGTGAACCTTTCATTGTGTTTGTCGCTGACAGCACCGAGATTTGCAGGGAAGAAGTCCAAGTGTGAGTGGAGGAAATTAATCTTGAGTGACATGTTGCACTTCATTGTCTTGTATGCTTTGAGAAGTTTGTCTACCAGCTGAATGTAGTTTGGGGCTTTGTAATTGCCCAGAAAATTGTCAACAACGACTTTGAAGGCTTTCCAGGCAATTTTTTCTGGCCCAACTAACAGATTTTCAAACTGCTTGTCACTCATAACATGTCTGATCTGGGGGCCAACAAAAATGCCCTCTTTGATCTTGGCGTCAGTTATTCTTAGGAACATCTGTGTTAAATAACAAGGTCCTTGTTCAGTGCTTTCAAGAAAATTCTTCATGAGTCCCAGTTTTATGTGAAGAGGAGGCAAAAATATCTTTGCCGGGTCGACAAGTGATTCATATACCACATTTTTCTGTCCTGGAAATAACTTTGTACAGAGTGGCCAGTTCTGTCAAGAATAATGAGACTCTTTGGCACGGCTGTCCCATTTACAGATGAAACAACAGTACTTTGTATAGCCGAGCTGCAGTCCTAGTAACAGAGCAACAACTTTAAGATCTCCACAGATATTCCAATCGTACCTGCTATACTAGACGTGCTTCATCAACAGTTCCATATTCTCATACGTTTCTTTCATGTGTGCTGCATAGTCAACAGGTACTGAAGGATAAACATTGCCATTGTGTAGCAGAACAGCTTTCAGGCATAACATTGACGAATCAATGAAGAGATGCCACTCTTCAGGGTTGTGAACACAACCCAAGGCCGAGAACACTCCTTCAATGTCAAATCAGAAACAGAGACTGTCAAAAAATTTGGATATTTGATGATGTCGGCCTCAAAACACAGAAATTTTCGTACCTGGTGACAGCAAACACCATTCCTGCAGTCTCGAACCCAGCAGCTCGGCTTTTACTTTTGACAGACCCAAATTTCTGACCAAATTGTTCATTGCGGACTGTGTTATCAGATGTGGATCGTACGGTTCAAAATTCGGGTCAATGTCACTGTCAGTACCCTGCATTGCAGTTTCCTCATCGGGTTCATCTAAGGTCCAATCCTGTGTTGGTTTCGGAATTGGAAGACTGTCGTCATGTGACACGGGTGTCATTGCTGAAGGCAGATTAGGATATTCAATTGACTTCTTGTTTTTGGCAGAGAAACCAGATACATCAGTCAAACAGAAGTAACAGTCCGTCACATGGTCTTTCTGTTCTCGCCATATCATTGGAACAGCAAATGGCATCGTCTTTCGAGTGCCTTTGAGCCAGGCTCTCAGACTGACAGCACATGTTGCACAGCAAATGTGAGACACCCATTCCTTGTCTTGATCACCAATTTTGCAGCCGAAATACAGATGATAAGCTTTCTTCACATGAGCAGTCATCCAACGTCTCTGAAGCGCAAGTGTATATTCACTACAGATATAGCAGAATGTATCGTGGCTGTTACGACATTGATGAGACATATCGCCCGACACCAAAATGTCTATAGCATCAAGCTTACATACTGTTATATTGATACAGATACCATACTTTACTATACTGATACTATACATACACACTGACTATCTATATTAACCAAATGAGCAGGATCGGTGTATGCAAGCCACCTTTATAGCATTCTGAGACAGCGTCCAGGTCGTTCAGACCTGCCCAGGCATGCCCAGGATGTCAACTTCCACAGAACAGCTTCCAACCTGGCCTGATTCCATGCCTGGACATGCCCAGGCTGCACAAACCGTTGTTGATAAGTCACTTATGGGAGCGAAAATGTTTGGATACAAATATAAGAAAAAATCATGACAAAACTGAAGATTTCTCTGAAATGGTACGTGATGGGTAAATTTTGATTTGATATTTGTGATCAGCACCCAAAAATCTATAAGAAACACCCAACTGTGTTCAAGAAGCAAAAACTTTGTTGTGCAGTGTTGTGCAGGCTATTATTAGCCCTGTTGTTTTATAGCCCCCAGATCCTTTTCAACAACCAAATATATGGCGTCTTGTTTTTCCAACATGTGTATTTGTTTTAAATTCGGGTGACTTAGTTGTGGGACACATCTCTGAGCGATTGTAATAATTTTTTGACTCTTAATATTTGTTTCTGTTTTGTGCAGATGTGCTCTGTGATGATCTGTTGACTTGCCCACAGTATAAAAAAATAGTTACAATAATAGTTGATATTATCCATTTATTATTACCACAGGGCTGGATTCAAAGTCCAGAAGAGCTGAGGTCCTGGTTATTATTCCATCAGTTGTGTCTAAAGCAAAGTAGTAAGTTGTATTTTGTGGTGCTGCTGTTATCACTGAAAACTGCAAAACATGAAATTTAATATCATATCAGTAATTAACAATATAATAATAATAATACATTTTATTTATATAGCGCCTTTCCCATGCTCAAGGTACTTACAGAATATAATAAAGAACGGCAGCGTATACAGTATACTGTATAGCATTGTACAAACCAGATAAATAAATAAAGATGATTAAGACAGTGAATTCTGAAAAAAAAAAACGGACAACATAATTGATGGTCTCACACACACACACACACAGGTTACATTAGCATCTTGACAGAGAAGTAAACTGAGAGAAGTGTAATAAAGTCAAGTAGAGCTAAAAGCCTTCCTGAACAGATGAGTTTTGAGTTGTTTTTTAAAAGAATTCATGGAGTCAGCTGACCTGATTAATCTCGGTAAGTCATTCCAGAGTCTGGGCGCTATACAGCTGAAGGCCCTGTCACCCATGGAGTGTAGATTAGTGAGGGGCACAACAAGATTACCAGAATCAGAGGACCTTAGTGGGCGGGCAGGCACATAGTGATGGAGGAGGTCACTGATGTAGTTTGGTGTGAGGTTATTTAAGGCTTTGTAGGTTATTAGTAGGATTTTATATTCGATTCTGTAAGACACAGGGAGCCAGTGGAGACGGAGCAGGATGGGTATGATGTGCTCGCTGCTGCTGGTTCGAGTAAGGACTCTTGCAGCTGAGTTTTGAATAAGCTGGAGCTGTGATATAAGATTAGAAGGGGCACCTACCAGTAGGAAATTACAATAATCGATGCGGGATGTGATAAAAGCATGGACAAGTTTCTCAGCATTAGATAAGGAGAGGAAGGAGCGAACACAGGATATGTTACGGAGGTGAAAGTAAAAAAGTTTCTTAATGTGATTTATGTGGGTGGAATAAGAGAGGGAGGAATCAAAAATGAAACCAAGATTTTTTACAGTAGAGGCAGGTCTGATGAGATCACTGCCAAGATGGACTGGGAAGGAGCTCATTTTATAAGTTGCATTTTAGTCCAAATTTGCAGGAGTTCAGTTTTATTGCAATTTAATTTTAAAGAGTTCTGCTCCATCCAGGTTTTAATTTCACTAAGGCAGGTTGTGAGCTGAGAAAGCTCTGATGAAGTTCCACTTTTAACATTGAAGTAGAGTTGAATATCATCTGCATAAAAATGAAAATAATATGAAATTTATTACAAGAGTATCAAATATTTTCACACTATAACATCTCACACACACACACACATATATATATATATAAATATATATATATATATATATATTGTGGCAGACAATATATATTGTGGCCATACAATCAGATTGTGACACAGACTATGAATGCCGTGAATGTAATTACCCCGATCTACATGCTGTCAAATAAACGAACCACACGCCGTGGCGCAACGTTAGGGGCATCGCCTCTGGCGCTGACGTCTGAGGTTCGATTTCAGAGAGGGAGTGCAGTGGAGTGTGTACGCCTGATGAGCCCAGAATGAGGGCGAAACACGTGTTGCGTACTCTTTGCATTTATTTGACAGTAAACTATTTCAACCATTCTATGATCTGCTCCTCACAAACTGAGGGCACCGTGGCGGATGTTAGCAGATTGCTGGCCAACCACAAGCGTTACCTGGAAGGTAATCACCCATACAATCAGATTGTGACACAGACTACGAATGCCGTGAATGTAATTACCCCGATCTACATGCTGTCAAATAAACGAACCACACGCCGTGGCGCAATGTTAGGGGCATCGCCTCTGGCGTTGACGTCCGAGGTTCGATTCCCGAGAGGGAGTGCAGTGGAGTGTGTACGCCTGATGAGCCCATAATGAGGGTGAAACACATGTCGCATACTCTTTGCATTTATTTGACAGTAAACTATTTCATATATATATATATATATATATATATATATATATATATATATATATATATATATATATATATATATATATATATAGATAGATAGATAGATAGATAGATATAGTGCCTTCATCATCAGTCCCCAATCCATACCATCGATACAATACATGATGAACAGGGAATTCAGAACTGTTCTTCTGTCATTTTAGTGGCACCATTAAGCCAAACAACTTGACTTAATACGGACACAGTAACAGAATTTACATTCCATTGAGAAGGCTCCCCAGTGAAACAGAATTTGTGTCCAAATCAAGTGAGGAAGACACTTTTGCTAGGGTCAAAATGATTAAACAAATAAAATTTAAAAAATAAATGTCTCTGAAATAGTGCTGACGAATGTAAATATCATGAATGTCTAATTTTTCAGTTAAGTAATTTCTTTCTGAATTGTCTTCAAGAACCAGCTTGGCATAATCAGCTTTCCAGAAATAGTTTATTAATGACTTTACTGCAAACTGGTTACTGCTTTTGTTTTTAAAGGAACTCCACACAACCAATATTAACTACAAATTATGCAAACTTGCAGTCGCTACATTTTTATATTGTCAATTTTTATATACATATTAAGTGATTACATATTTTTATACACATGTATCCACTGATTTGTCTTTTTTAAATAGCTCACAATACTTCTGTTATGAAAAGGCCTAGTTTTACTTTTGTTCCACGAGATGTAAAACACTCCCTACATTTATTACCCAAAATGGTTTAATCTATTGACTGCACTCAAAACTGGGTTCTTCTGCTTCCAAAGTTAAGCCATTTATACGCAGAGACTTGAGCTGCAGTCACCAGGTGGTTAGCTGTGGTTTTGGGGTATGCAGCATACATGGGACAGTGTGAGAGGGGTGAGTAAGGGGTGCCATTTCACACATTGCCTGGTTCTTGTTTTGACATATTTATTTCTTTTTGACTATGTTAAATAAGCAATACATTACCGGAAATAAGAAACCCTGTGGTAAATATTCAAAATAGCTTAATTATCAGGGGCCGATTTAACCAATATCTCTGTTTGATGTCCAATTTAATCAGCCAGTTTTGGCTATGTCAGTTCTTTTCTTCTTATATCAAAAGAGTAATTATACCCTGAAAGATACGTGCTTCACTCTGCTTATCCATTTCTCTGCATTATTTTCATCTTGTGTTTTTGTAGCATTCATTACAGTTGTTGACTCTTGTCATTTTTAGTTTCAGCTTATCTAGTTGATGTACTTTTCATCAAAATACTGTGTTATAGTTATACTTTGCTGATGTTGAATGCATGACAGCTTGTCTGTAGAATTTGCTTGGAAATTATGTTGTCCTGTCACTCATGCAATGCATCCCTTTTTTCCCTTCTATAAATAAACTTATGTAGATATTAAATTGTAGAGGTAAACTGAAAAGAAAAAAAACCAGAAATAACGTTGTTTAAAAAAACAACTTTTTTGATTATTTTGTGCACCTACCCGTAGTTTCTTCATGTTTTATTTTATTTTGAAACCTGTTCCTCCTTCTGTATCAGCACATACACACTAACTTTGAAAATGCAATGTGTTCTGGGTTACTAACCAAAGCTGGTTGTAATTTAGTTTAAAAATATTAGTCAAAATGAGCATGCCTTTGACGAACTACAAGCAAGAACTTGAAACATTTATTTATAGTCAAAATATTTGTACTGTACATAGTGTAACATGTCTGTATTTAGCTTTAGTAGTTTAGGAATTTAGCTTTAGTAAAAAGACAAATTCTATCTATCTATCTATCTATCTATCTATCTATCTATCTATCTATCTATCTATCTATCTATCTATCTATCTATCTATCTATCTATCTATCTATCTATCAGTTTAAAATGTGTAATTCCTTGGTTTCAGTCCTTTCTCGTTGATTTATATGTATTTTTTATTTTATATTCCAGAATTCAAGCTTGATTCAAAGTTGATGAAAATATGAATGGTTAAGTCCTCAAAAATTTACAGTATTATGTATTATGTACTGTGATGGGCTGGCGCCCTGCCCGGGGTTTATTTCCTGCCTTGCGCCCTGTGTTGGCTGGGATTGGCTCCAGCAGACTCCCGTGACCCTGTAGTTAGGATATAGCAGGTTAGATAATGGATGGATGTATTACGTATAAAAAGAAATGTGCATACGCACTCTAACATTTAGTTAGTTTTATATTCTGAATAGCTTAACTTGTGTTAGAATGCTATTATTGTATGTTCAGAAGCATAGGTCCATCTTTAGATTAAAAATAAAGTTAAATAAAGTCTATTATTATGTAATGAAACTGAAAGTAATTTAGCAAAAACATTATTTACTGAATCTCTAAAGCACTGGATTGGAATGACAAATGGAAGGTTTTGCCCCAAAGTTCAATAATGAAGATACAATGGTGAAATATATATTTTTCCTTGATTTTTAAATACATTAATATTAAAATTTTTATGATACATTATGCCAGTTTACAAGAGCAAAGCGAACTGTTTTTAAATATTGCCCATAACACTAGTTATGACAAGTATACATGCTTCTGTGAACAAGAAGCATTCGAATTTTCTTATGATGCTCTTTGATTTGTTTGTTTTTATTTTATGAAACACTACACTTCTGTTAGTACTAAATAATTAAAAAACCTTTAACGACAACTCTGATATGGACCAGCTTTTAAAGTTATAGATTAGCATCAACCAACCAATCAATCAATCAAAACTTATTTTCTGTGATAATTGCTGTATAAAATATCATTACAAAAGACACATATAAAGCAAAAATGTTCTGAATGTATTATTTGCCACCATATAGCACTGGCTTAATGTTTATGGTTATTCCGAAAGTTAACTTAGAATATATTCAGTAAATCCAAAAAAAATGAAAATTGACAAAACCCTTGAACAACTTACATGAACTGTGTCTCCTGGGTCTGGGTCTTTTGCAAGTATCATATAAACAGAAGAAAATATTGGGAAGTTTTCTGGAATAGACGTTGTAACACCTGATGTTTAGAAACAATATTTGTACATTTATTAAACAAGAACTCAATGAGAAATCAAAGTTTAAAGTTCAAAATACTTCAAATGTTAAAAAGAATTAATGATGAAATGATTAATTCTGTACATTATTCTATACCTCTATATTTACTTTGTTGTAAAGATTCCTGGTTTTTAAATGAGATTCTGTCACTACCTTTGCATTCCCTATGGTGGATACATAGGTGTACAGTTGTTAAATATGTAATTTACTGTACACAATAAATACAGATTTATAGCCTCTTCTTTGACTCATGCTATGTATAGTACTACATGCACAATATCAGAATGCACTGCCAACATATACTACTCATACCTTCAGCAATGAAACCCCACAATTGCCTGCTGCTGCCAAATGAGTAGAAGTTTACAGGAAGCCCCCCAGTTTACCCCTGCTCACTAGGGCTGGAGCAATCTGAAAATGAAATCCAGGCTCACTTCAGAATACCCTCTTCATTCTCCATATTCAAGACAGAATGAGTGCACTGAGTGTTAATGTTACAAACCTCTAAGTCACTGCCAGAGATGCAAACAACATTACATGTTATGTGAAGGCACCAGAAATTATAAAATTTCATTTGGCACTTCTTAGCTGACAGCAGCTACTGAAAGTGTAAGAGATTAAGGAGTAATATGAAAACTGTTTTCAGTCAAACCATTTATGCAAAAACCATACTGATAGAGCCGTGCTTTATTATAATAAATGTTTTAGAATAGCATCACTTGGTAGTTTGTTGTTTCTAGTTGTATTATGACACAGAACTAAATAAAGAAATTATGAATCTATCTTACTTTAAATAGGAGAATGAAACTTATCTGAACTTAGAAACCCGAGTATTGGTAGAGTGTGGCTCAGCAAGTTCAGAGTAACTATGAAACAGCTATCTCCAAGGAACAAGCTGTACACAAAATAACAATGAAAATTAGTAGGATAGCTCATCATTATGACACAGGGGTTAGTGCTGCAGCCTTGCAACTCTAGAGTATAAACCCTTGCCAAGTCACTGCCTCCGTTGAATCAGCACATATTTCCAGTTTTAGGTTTGATTATGTTGTAGTGTCTAAATCGGCCTTGTACATGTGAAGGTAGGTATTCTTTGCAGTCACCTGGCATCCTAATCAGTGATAATTCATGCATGTGCTGCTTGGATAGGCTCCAGCCCCTGAGAGCCTGCTTTGGAGTAAATGAATGTCAGACAGGTACGGTTAGGAGGGATTTGCTAAGACTGTTATGCCTACTCCAACATGAAACACAGCACAATTCCTGACTCCTTCTCATTTTTTACCTGCAGACTTGATCAGGAATGGCTGGAGGAACAGTGATAACACTTCCTCTACGAAGCTGGAAGCCCTGTCCCTTCCACCTCTGCCACCATTTAATAACAGATCAACATGGAAGTCAGTGAAATTGCACCTGTATGAGATACCACTTTTCAGCAGAAACAACCTTTTCTAATTGATGAACCCTGTCAATCCAATTTATCAATATTTATCCACCTAAATGGAAACTCCCCAAATCATTATCTTGTTGTTTGTCTTGTTTTACAGGGTAACAGAGTAAAAAATTAAAATATAAATGATCAAAAATATAATATGTCATACTTACTAGATTTTTTTTAATTGATCATGCTGTGAAAATGACTGCGCCATGTCATTCTCTGACAATAGTTAGAGAGGAGTAGAAAGTGTCGCTATTTGTCATGTTAGACTTTAGTGTCACATGTGCACAAAAATAAGGTAGTACACAGAAAAGACCAAAATCAAAAGAATATTTAATGACATTTTCTCTATATTTGTAAGAGCAAAAAACACCAATTAAAATTAACATTTGCATTATTTTCATGTCTACTGCATGGAATTAGGCCTTTTGGTACAATGGTACACAAAATTACTAAATACAACATGTCATCCAAGACAATTACAACGTGTAAAACTGAAGCAGATGTGGCCACCTGAGCTAGCATCAGTCCCTTAAATTTGTTCAGCCTTTGGTACACATTTCTTTTAAGATAACTTTAAATGCTACATATGGTAACATCTGTAATCTTTGAATTCTGATGAAATATGCATCCACTTTAGGCAGCATGGTGACACAGAGTTTGACGCAGCTGTCTCACTGATCCAATGTCCTGAGTGTGTATCCCATGCCTGATTTTTGTGTGATGTATGTAGGCTTTCCCAGTGTTTTTATGGGCTTTCCTCCCTCAGCCTCATTAATAATTGTGTTAGGATAACATGGTTTTAAATTGTGTTTGTGTCAGTTTGGATATGATTGAGCTGTCCAGGGATGCTCACTGCCTTTCATGTGATCCTGAATTAGATTAATCAGATTTCAGAAAGTCATGTTATAAATTATGGCTTCAAATGCATTACATCTGTGAAATATCTGCCCTTTAAAAATGAACACCCATTAAACAAAGGAATAAACACAGAAAAACTATCATGACAGTTCAGCTTATATTTGAAAACAGAAAACTATAAAGTACCCACCAGAAGCAGATGAAAAATCAGGATCACATGAAGGTGGATTATTTACGTTTTGCACATTTACAGTTACCGTGTAGGTACTTGTGTGAACAAACTGGTTATCATATCCCAAAATTGGAAGTAAATACTGCTTGGGTTTGTCAGGATCATCAAAACTCAAAGGCTGAAGTAAAATGATGTCACCACTTCCTGCATTAAATAAAATATAAATACATATATTTCCAACTCAATAACAAATCTGTAACAAAATGTTAATGAACACTGCAGTATTGCAATTATAATTTAGTCTTAAAATTAGATCATGTTCATAGATCATTCTGAGTAGCACAAGTATTTAAACAATAAAAGACTAAACAATCTAATAGCCTTCTCACTCTG
Organism: Erpetoichthys calabaricus; assembly: GCF_900747795.2. Taxonomy (NCBI): domain Eukaryota; kingdom Metazoa; phylum Chordata; class Cladistia; order Polypteriformes; family Polypteridae; genus Erpetoichthys; species Erpetoichthys calabaricus. Next base: position 267,631,019 of record NC_041394.2, read on the forward strand.
TTGTATTTTACATTTATAGGGGATACTTCAGAATAGAAAAGTATGTTTGCAAACAAATATCTATCAATTAACTCAAAAACAACAGTTACCATAAATGGTCTAAAAGTGCTGTCATTTATTGTACAATAATTATTTTACATGTGCATTTGGTAAGATGGCCTTTTTATGTGTGTTCTTACCATGCACAGTATCTAGCAAGTTTCATATAATGCAGTTGATGGGTTAAAAATATTTAAGTAAAAAAATAATAAAACAGGTTTATCAATAAAAAACAACATACTGTTATCCAGGCCAAAGACCACCTGACCAGTTGGATTATATAAACTGAATGTTACCACATCGCCGTCTCTGTCAGTTGCAACCACAGTATTTAATACAGTTCCAGAAAGTGTGGTTTCAGAAACATTCAGAGTATCCGATGGGAAGTGTCTGCAAGGTTCAAATAAGAAACTGTCTTAAATTATCAGTTGTTAATTCAGGACTACATTTATTTGTTTACAATAGATTCCCTTCTGGACTACTTGACTTAAATATCACCAAATGATGACATATAAAGCAGGCCTTGGATTATGAAAGAGTTCTGTTCTTGTGGAAGTGTGTAACACGAGTGTATGCATAAGTCAGAACTTGCACTGAACTGATCTGTTAATGGAAAAGTCACTAAAATGCATAATGCTCTATTACCTATTTTACATTTTAGAATAACAGGACAATAAAGCTATATTACAGTAATTTAAATAATAAAATACAAATAGTTTAAACTAATTTAAAATAAGATGAACTATGGGTATGCACAGTATGTCAACCTTATGATACAATTTTTATAATGATGCAGTACCTCATAGAGTTGGAAAAAGAATAATGATGGCATGACAACTGACAACTGATCCCTTGGCAGATACTGTACATGCCATCTTTGCTAAGGAATTACTGAGTTTGACCGCCTCCTCTCAACTGCTGTACTCCCTGAGACAATATGGCTGTGAGGCATACTTCAGAAATCCAAAAATTACCAGCAGTGGCTTCTACTACACAGCTGAAAAAATAGTTGACGATCTTGTTAAAGGGCTTACTGCAGGGTGTATGGTGTATGAGAACGTGAAAACAACCATTAAGAAGGATATTAGGGAGGTTAAAGGGCAGTTGGAGAGGAATATAGCAGATAAGGCGAAAGATGACTCAAAGAGATTCTTTCAGTATTTTTATTATTATTATTACCACGATTATTTTAACTTCACCCGTTTGTTATACTAACTCAAAAAGATATTTCATGTTTGATAAAAAAAACAATTAACAATTTTAGGAGGCCCCTTTCTTTAATTATGTTAATATGAATATTTTATCAATGTTCAGAAAGTATACTTTCAAAAGGAAATGCTTACAGGATATAACATTAACAGTGTCTTTACCTGTTTATAGTTACCAAATGGTAATGATCATATCATCTCTCACAGCTCTATGTTGCCCAAAGTTAAAATAAATTGTGAGGCTGTTTGCCTTTGATAATCATTAGAAAGGCTTGGATTCAAGTGAGAACAACAAATGTGACTGGGACTATGCACACGTGACAAGTGAAAACATTGTGATCAAATAAAAGGTTTTTCTGTACAGATTAAACCCAAACTACAAAACAGAAGCAAATTGGCGTATAAATTATTCCAGATGAAAGCATCCATCCATCCATTATCCAACCCTCTAAATCTTAACACAGGGTCACGGGGGTCTGTTGGAGCCAATCCCAGCCAACACAGTATCTGTATAAAATATATAAGAAGTTTACCATTTTTGGGAGTTTTGATTTTTTTTGCTTAATATTAGGCATCTCCTTGAGTGTAGAATACAGTACAATTTATAAAGTAATATGAGTAATATAGTTTTTTACTAGCAAAAGAGGTTAGGTGATCCATTCATCAGTCTATTTCTCTGACATACAAAATAGTTTTTTTAATTAAAATAGCAATGTTTAATTTTAGTTTTTGTAACTCTTACAGTTCTAAGCATGTTATTGTGTTATGTTGAGAATTTAGAACTGATATGTCAGTATTCTTATAAAAGACCACCTGAATGCATTTCCATACATAGGTACACAATACAAAGGTCATATCTCTTATTAAACTTTTGTTTCTCCTTACGTAAATACTGGCACTTCATCATTTAGGTTATTAATGATTATTTCCACTGTCCCTTCACAGGAAAGAGACCCAGTGTCATTCACTTGCATCTTCAACAGAAATCTCTGGAAGAGAGAGATAACAGAATGTTTTTCAAATTAGTGAATTGAAAAGCTCCATTAAAGTAATAAATAAAATTTGAATCACCACACTACATTATCAAATAAGTCATTTTTACTATAAATAAACAACATAAACAATTGAAATGGCAGAGGCCTGTAGCAGAGTATATTAAAAACCTTAAACTATTATATAGTCATGTTTATATGAGAAAACATAAAATTGACTTTCCCAGTAGCATACACTCACACAAAACCAAAAGCACAAACAGATCACATATTTAAAAGCTCAGTAAAAGAAATAAAAAAAATTAATACATATTTCTAAAAGTTTGATAATACTTGTCGCTTAAACATATTCACTATACTTATTCATCCCTAAAACTTTACTATAACTAAGTTAAAGCTGTACATCCAGTGCCTTTTTGTTACATAGTCATATTACACTGAAAAATAAAGAATTTCTGGAGCAGTTTCTTTAAAGTGACCATCCTCTTTGCTTTACCGAAGGTAAGTGCTTCACGCAATAGGCGTCTCTCATTAGAACATTAGAACACTCTAGACGAGAACAGGCCATTCAACCCAACAAAGCTCGCCAGTCCTATCTTATTTCTTCCAAAAAAACATCAAATCGAGTTTTGAAAGTCCCCAACGTCTTACTGTCTACCACACTACTTGGTAGCTTATTCCAAGTGTCTATCGTTCTTTGTGTAAAGAAAAACTTCCTAATGTTTGTGTGATATTTGCCCTTAACAAGTTTCCAACTGTGTCCCCGTGTTCTTGATGAACTCATTTTAAAATAACAGTCTCGATCCACTGTACTAATTCCCTTCATAATTTTAAACACTTCAATCATGTCACCTCTTAATCTTCTTTTGCTTAAACTGTAAAGGCTCAGCTCTTTTAAATTTTCCTCATAATTCATCCCCTGTGGCCCTGGAATCAGCCTAGTCGCTCTTCTCTGGACCTTTTCTAGTGCTGCTATGCCCCTTTTTTTTATTACATTTAAAAACTTGTGTTCTCAGTCATTATTTCAGGCTAGATAGTGTTGAATGCTGAAGACAAATTCAGAAACAGTGCTCTGATACAGGGATTAGGTTTATCAACTAAAGAGTAGGTATTATTATTTAAGATGACAAGATTGCTGCTTGCATAGTAAGGAAATTGGTGGTTAATTTGAAATAGCCATAACAGCACGTCCTGCCACCTGTGCATAGAAGACGCTAATATTGGACTGGATAAATAACTTTTATGCTTACATGCTTCTGTGTACAGTGCTGTATACATGTAACGTGTAAGCTTAAATTTGTGTTGAATTTATACAAGGGACGTTCAAAAAGTTTACGCACTTTTATATACTTTTTATATACTTATATTTTACTTTTATAATAAAGTAGTTTTCCTTACTTTTCTGTATTGGGTACGTTTGATCTCGAGGTTGGTCTAAACCAAGTAACATATTGTGCCATCCTGGGTCTGGACCTGAAAGGCACACATTACTCAGGTGGCCAAGGTCTGGTTCCTCCTACTGTTTCCAAATCAGCCCAGTTTGACATAAAACCTGCATATATTTCCACCCTGGCTACAAAGTACCTTAGGGTGCTTTTCCACTGCAGGAACTTTATCAGGAACCAGTGAACCAGGATTCAAACACTTGAATTCAGCTGACAGTTTCAAATCTTATTCATTAAAAGGTGGTACGCCAGTATGTTTACAAAAATTTATTGAGCCTCTTTAACTAGATCGTCAATATTGTCAGACGCTAGAGGTTGCTGTTGCCTCTTTCAACCCAACAGACAGACACACTGAACACGGGGAAAAATCACCAAGAAGGTTTTTAATTATTTTCTTATTGTTGTAGTGCCCTGAAGAACCTCCACAACCATAAACAGGCAATACAATAATAACAAATACCATCAACCAGCACAAATCTCTCTTCCACACCTCCCAGCAAGCTCTGTCCTACTACCTCCCAACTCCGGCTCACTTGCTGGGTCTCCAACAGTCCTTTATATAGTCTACTGATCAGCTGGAGAAGTTGAGTTTTCTGTCACCTCTGAAGCACTTAGGAACTTCTGTCCCTATGATTTGATAGTACTTCCGGGCTATGGAAAAGATATGAGTCTCCAAGTCCCTCTGCAGCGTCCCCTGGCGGCACCCACTACATATAGCACTGCTGAACAGCCAAACTCCAAATCCCATGGTGCCCTGCGGGAACCTGGGTTACTGCTGTGCTGAAGGGACATGTGGCGTCTTGGGGGAGGCAGTGTCTCTTCGTAGATGCTTTCCCCCATCTTTCTCCTCTTTGGGCATTCTGGCCGTCCGCCACAATATAAAGATTTAAATAAGATTTTTTTTCTACATACAGTTTTTGTTCAATCGGGATTTGCCTGTTTAACTCGGGACAGTCCCACTCAGATCAGCACGTCTGGCAACCCTGGGCGTACGTCATATGGGAACTCATTAGTTCCTGACAACAAAGTTCCTTACAGTATGTGGGGAAACGCCTAAGGTTATCTACCGTACTGCTTAAAAAGTATACCAGTCAAGTTATCATCAGACTACGAGTGGAGCGCTTTTCAGGTCTTTTATTGTGAAAGATGGACAATTATGCGTTAGATCAGCTGGTAATTATGAAAAGCAGCTGAGGTGCGGCAACGTGCTATCAGCGCATGCTCCCAACCCAGGGCAAAACGCTTAATGAGGTGTGTACCGCTTGCGTAGCAGTAGCGTTGTGTGAATTATAAACCCGGTTTAAACATATTCTGTTTAAGTACTGCGAAATCCTTCAACTGTCATTATCAAGTGTTCTTCTAACAGTACAAATTGTAAAAATAATGGTTGCATCACCTGCAAAACTGCAGTCCAAATTAAGATTTGTTTTACACATCAGAAGCCAAACGTTTTAAGACCTGAGCAGTCACGCCTAAAAAGGTGTGCCAGGAACACAAGGCAAGATTATTTCTTTTTATTTTAATTAAAGTATAATATCAGTTAAACATATACGTGTAGATCAAAATGTATCTTTTTTATTTTTACTGTATTCGTATCTTTATAACTTTGTTATCTTTATTTCGGGTCAGTGCCAAGCACGCACCTCCTGAAAACTGATACTAAAAGTTGCTGCTTCCCGCGTGTGAAAAGGCAAAAGTCAAGTCTGGACAGCTAATTGGAATGAACTAAAATGTTTTTATTGTAGAGGTACTGACTGACACGTTAAAAAGGGACTTGTGTTTCATAACATAGCTTATGTCAACAGTGTCTTGCATATCCTCATGTGAGATGAACAATTCACAGGTGAGAAATCAGAAAAAGATCTTTTGATTACAAATCATGGCACCACTGAGATGGCTTCTTTTTCACAGGCCTGGTGCTTAACCAGTTTCTGAGGACGTTACTTATGATAGTGGCGGTGGCTGTAAACTTCACGTGAGGCAGTGACAATCAAGTCCTCATAGTAAACTAATCTGATGTCTGCCACAATCCATTTACATGCACACACATAACCTGATTAAGGTGAATAACTTAGTAAAGGCAGAAGCTTGGTTGCTTAAAAATCCCCACAAGTAATCTTCTGTGGTTCTTGTTTGTGTAAAATACGCTTCTTTAAACTGCGCAAAAAACAAACAAACAAAAAAAAAGTTAAACGTCATCGGCCTGCAGGAATCGGAAAATAGGCATGTCCTAATTTGACAAGTTTCTTGTTTTATAAAAATGTTTAGTCAAACAGATGCTTTATTTATACAGTAGGTTTCTGTTACCGGATTGCATTTCGCACACTCTTCTTCTTGGCTGTGAGATTGCGCCCAATATGATCCGGAACGTGCGCTTTTTGCCTTACACCCAGAGCTGCTGGAATAATAATAATGCAGGTATTTTTACTTAAGTATTGTTAGTTTAAAAGATAATAGGACTACGTAATGCACGCTAATTTTAACATATTAACGTACTGCTTTCAAGATTGTGTTGCTGAGTATAGCGTACCTTCAGCTCATCAGAATAAATGTAACGATTTCTGAAGTTCTGATTAAGGCACAAGAAGAAAACGAGAATGCCATCGCCAGAACATTTGCCTCTGGAAATGTATTTTGTGTATATTTGCACCTGTGGTCGCTGAAGCCGTTTGCAAAGCAAAATACAGTATATGCGTAGGCCGACGTAGTGCAACGGAAATGCACAGACTACGAAATCCTTAATTGTAAGTCTGTTAAGGTTATACTGTACATGGCCACATAACAGGATTACTTGCAGAGAATTTACTTGCAGAATCAGGTTTCTCCGAGGCCAATTACCCATTTTCCCTAATTGAGACACACGTAAATGCGCCCAATTGAGGGATTTAACAGCAAAAAGTGATGTCACTCGCACACTTAAACACTTTGGAACGGGTTTGAACAATTTTAACCCAATTATAAATGAAGCCCGTTTTTAGGTAACAGTAAGTTTGCTTGTCATTTTATTGTCAAGTGTACAGGAGTGCAGTGACGTTCTTACTTTAATGTTCTAATTAATATGCAAAACGTCGCCATGATCTATCTTCCTTATCTGAAATAACGACAATACCTCCGAGTTAGAGTTACAGTAGAGCATGAAATTAAAGTGAAAGAATTTACCCCGGAATTTGTTCCCACAGTTCAAAAGCATACATATATTGTTTTTTACAGGTGACTCTAGACATACTCTGATGTGTGCAGGGCCGGATTTATATGAAAAGAGGCCCTAGGCTATTCCACTTATGAGGCCCTTTCACCTTCCATTTTTAAGTTTGTAAATTACATGAGAGATAATAAAATTTTGCTAACAATTTGAATGTAGGCCCCTCTTGATCTTGAGGCCCTAGGCTGAAGCCTAGTTAGCCTATAGGAAAATGCGGCCCTGGATGTGTGTAAATGTGTTTTATTGTTCTTTCTCATTGACAGTCTAGAATGAGACTCTGACTTGCACATATCGTTTCTGGCATATGTTCTAGTAAAGAGTCAGAATGCAGTAAGTAGGTTATTTTTTTCTTTTTTAAGGTAATTTTAGCAAAAGATCCCATATCAAAATCATTTTTATAAGAAAAAACACTTTTATGGAAATAACAGTAAATGTAATAACATTATGATGAAATAAAGCCACTTCATACAGTATAATAAGCAAATAACATGTCAATGTTGAAATGACTGCCAAGCAATATTGAACTCTTACTCATTTTTATTATTCTAGTTAAATTTGCAAGGTCGAATTAGCATGATTACATGTAATGTAGTTTTTGAGGGATGAATTTCTGTACAGTAGTAATTTAATTGTCCTGTTTGAAAGATTGAACATGTTATTATTTTTAGATTTGGTTCTGTTTTCTTTTTATTTATCCTATCCTTCAGCACAAGTGGGCAGGAGGCAATAACGGTTTTATATTGCATCACATGACCAAGTCTAGTGGCTTTCTGAATGACCTGATCCACAATAGGCACATTTTGGAGACAAACATATCTTTGATGTGCTATAATGTAAATTCTGTTAGTCAATTTTGGTATTTCATGTAACTAGATGGGAATACTTGTATTTGCTCTGTTGTCTTGCTAAGATGTGTTATGTTAGGAAAATAAAATATATATGCAATAGAGGTGGTGGAGTTTCTTTTCTGGCAATCTGACATAATCAACAATTGTGAACAAACATTTTTCTGACAATGGCCCGGAAGTTACCCTGAAAATGAAGTGAAATTAAAAACGGAAATAAAAGTGGACAGTAATTTGTATCCAAGATTATAATTTTAACAAATCCTGTTCTGTAAAGTATCGCCTTCTCTTTTGAGCCACTTCCTACTAAAACATCTGTGCGTGTCACTGATGCAAGGGGTCACCTTTTTTTTTTTTTAACCAACAAGTTTTGTCATATTGTAGTATTCATACCTTCCCAAACCAGCTTTGGATCTTTATGATTAAACCACCTCTTGGTTTTTCATTTTTTGTCTGTACATCATTTTATGTGGTTTAATAAACTAGTGTACCAATATTTGGGATAAAACATCAAACGTTTTCCCTAAATTTTCTATACAATATATTGTTTTACCAAAAAAAGTGCTTTATTGCATTTTGCAATCCAAGGCTTAATATTTTGATCATGTTTGGTAGTTTTCTCCTTAGTAATTATTGCAGTTAACATATTTACTAACTGTATAACTGGACTCATTTAGTGTCTGAGTAGATGTTAGCACATCCCAGTCAATACGGTAGAAGCACTCTAGAAGCTCTGTGATACTTTCAGTGCATTCTACATTCTACAAACAGTTGTTTTTTTTCTTCTTTCAGTTCCTGCCTGTACTTTTGGTAACAAGTAAATAACACATACTAAGATGCACCAAGTGCTGCTCTGAGGCAGGATTTGTAGGCTTCAGAGACGTTTCTATAATTTTGGTCAAGTATGTTGTTCCATCTACTAATTAATATTAACATTCTGATAGTAGTGTGGCAAAATCTAATCTAGTTCACGTGAACTGACATGTGCCTTTCAAGAGTTTAAATGAGCTCAGTGATTTGGCTCCCGGTTTTTGTGTGGTTTCACCAATTGTTCCAGCTGTATCTGCCTTTCTGCACATTGCCTAACAGAAAGCACTATATCAGAAACCTATTTAAAATTACACAGCAGACAGTATGTATGAAAACCAAAGTATCATGTGTAGTTCAGTATTTGGAGAGCAAATGTGTTCTTTGACAGATATTATTACACAGCCTTTTGACATATTATAGTGTTTTGGTTCTTAAACATTGACATAATTAATTAATGATGTACTGTCCTCTGTGGTAAACATTTCAGGGCAAAAGAAGCAAATGCAGGGCTGCATTGTGATTTACTGGTAAATGACTGATCCCCTTTTATGCAATTTCTTTTAACTGTCTTTTGCTGCCAGATGACTGTCAGCTTTTCATCTTTCACACCTCAGTTTTTAAGTGAACAATTTCTGCTACTTTACATTCTTGAATTTAAGCCATTTTTACAGTAGGACTGTAGAAACCTCACCATATTCATATTCACTGTTAAAAGTTAAGTTTGCATTCTTTTGCTTTTTCATATTTATGAAGTAGCTCAGAGTAAATATTTTGTCTTCTTTAAAAAATGTAATAACATAGCAGCCACCATGTTGATCACAGCTGTTTTCACCACTAAGGCAAGATGTATTGAACCTCTTTTTTTTTTACTTAAAATTCCAAGATGTTCAAAAGGTTTTTCTTTGAGTAAGGTTTGTACTGATTCCTAACAGAGGCATCCACAAAGTGTTTCTAGGATACCTATTCTACTCATGTGGGTCATCCATGCCATTCCTTCTGTAAAAGTCAGATCAGCACCACACCAAGTGAAGATCAATTGACAGCTCAGCATCTCTATTTACCAGTTGTGAATAATATGGGCCATTCTGGAGTTATCACGGAATTCAGAATGAGTGAATGTCAAGAAGGACAAAATTCTTTAAAAAGTATTTTATTAGCCAATAAAATTCAAGAGATGGAAGTAACAAGGAGTACTCATTTACTAAATTAACAAATAGAAAACCAATCCCAGACTTCCCCTTTGAGTAACTAACTTAGAAACTGTAAGTCTATTGGTTTAATCGAGTACACTTTGCATTGGCCACAGTGTAATGAGTTTCCCTGATGCCTTTAGTCAGGACAGGATGATGTATTTTACCTTTTCTGTCCCCTATTGAGTTGATCAATTTCCCTTGCCTCTTAAATCATTTATGGAGCATTACCTCTTAACATACATTTTCTTTCCACCTATTAGAATTTCTGCAGTACAAGTGCCCAGCTGGCATGCCTTTATTCTGAGTGCTGTGAATAGAATATTTTGCTTCAGCTCAGATAAGATAACATCAAAATTGTTCCCAGGCCTATATCTTAAGGTGATTTGGTATCAAGTACTCATACTAGAGAGAGAGGTTGAGAGCATGCATTGATACAGCACATTGCCGCACCCACCACACGACGAACCAGGTCAGGATCCCAATTAGGACCCAAGCGCAACCATGCAATGGGTGACAGCTCGGCACCACACTAGTTAAAATTGGAGTGGGACAGTGTGAGGTTTTTTATAGTGGCTGGAATGCCAAACCTACCACCAACTCCCAAGTGTTCCCTGCAAGTTGAAGGACCTGCTTGCAGGTGTACTCTTACTGGTAACCTTGCATTTGACAATGATGTTTGACAAAGATGTATCTGTTTGCACTCTGGTGGAAGGTGCGCCAGTTGTTACTCCAGACACTGTCTTCCAAGCCATTTGAAAACTTACTAAAAAAAGTTAACAAGAATGCAGAGGAAGTTTTTCTGTATGCAGCGAGCCATAGATATGTGGAATAATTTGCCAAGCAGTGCTTTGGGTAGTTATACTCTGCGGACCTTTAAGACTTGACTGGATGAACTTTTACAAAAGTCAGGTGAATGACCTGTTCAACTTAAAATACTTCTGATGTTCATTTTATTTTTTTCAACCTATTTTTATAAATGTGCTCTATAGAACACATGCAATATACAACCAGAGTATACAAAATACATTAAAAAAATTTTTTTTTTTTAAATACATATCTAAACAACATACCTGACAACCAGCATCATAGTCCAGAACAGTTCCAGGAGACCTATATACAACTCCAGTGTTTCGATTAATGGTGAAAACAGACTGGCAAGCAGATGAAGTAGAAACCTGAGACTGTATGCTGTACTAAAGAATAATAGAATAAGTTTTATGATTAATTTACTAAAAAAAAAACCCCAGACCTTTCTTTTTTTCACTTTCCAAAGACTTAATGACTAAAGCAGAGAAAAGTCAAGCAAAATGACACCTTTTATTGGCTAACTAAAAAGAATACAATATGCAAGCTTTCAAGGCAACTCAGGCCCCTTCTTCAGGCAAGATAGTAAGCATACACATTGGTTAATTGGCTTAGTGTTTACCAAGTGACACTCTTGAGTACTGTTGTTTTTTTAAATTTTATTGAGTAAAATTTGAATTATTGATGCCCCACAAGATTATTAGTAAACTAGCGATTTGTAGTTTCTTTTAAACATATGCATGATGATATCCAGGCCTCAGCGTTTCTTGTCCCATTGTCCACCCATAATTAACATAGCCTATATTATAAAGCATGTATTGCAACAGCAGTATAATTTAGTTGTTATTTACATCAAATTTAAAACTTATATGTCAATACTACTTAAACTCTCAAATTAACAAAAACAATATCACTTTTGCCAAAAGTGAACTTTGCAATTTTTGAA